>NC_134816.1:26631712-26634212 GCF_046742065.1 Oratosquilla oratoria | reverse complement strand
CTGACCCATATCTCCTCATCGACAGAGGCATCTGATGTTATTGCGGGTCTTAAACATTTCAAAATGAGTAAAAACCTTCAAAGTAGATTTGCCAAATTGTGGACACTTGGCTTCTCCGCAGGTTCCATGATTTTAGTTTCAGGTATGTTAATTCCCAGACCTGTTCTACCTGCTACGTTTCTGGAATCTACATAAGTGTCGTCTATATCTAGGAGCAAGTTAGCAAACAGGTTCACGTCGTCAGCGTTTGCTAACCTGACAAAGGTGACTTCGTCAGTGCAAACAAAAGAATCGATAGAAGGGATGGGCTGAATGATACTGTAATAAGTAACAGACTTGAGAGGTAAGATTTATTAAAGTCACCCCAACACTTTTTGCAACATACATATATATATATATATATATACATATATATATATATATATATATATATATGTATATATGTATATATGAACATTTTTAGAAGCTACGGAAAGTGATTCGAACCCTGACCTGTGCGTAAATAATCACGAAGTCAAGAGGCTGGCGACTGAGCTACGTACGAAGATTCAAAAGGACTGTACAAGTTCCCGATCACGCTTCACGTAACATCAGTAGTTATATATACATATACATATACATATATATATATATATATATACATATATATATACATATATATATATATACATATATATATATACATATATACATATACATATATATATATGTATATATATACATATATATATATATATATATATATATATATATATATATATATTCATTATATGTAAATAATATTACTTTTCCGCAATGGTCATGCATCATGTACACCATGTTCTTGTAAATTATCCATAGCATACACACAGTGGTAGCGGTGGTGGCGGCGGCGGTGGACGTGGTGGATGTGGTAGTGAGTACATTAATGCCGAGGAACTAACTTACTCTGAGTTCAATTCTGAAACGAATAAAAGCGCCTGGCATGACCTCACCTCCATTCTCCCTTCCTTCCCCTAATCGCCCCCACCCCTAAAAAAAGGGAAAATGGGATGTGTCTAGCGATACGTTTGCCTCATTATGAATATGAGAATCAGAGGATATTTCTCTTCTGAATTAGAATTACTTGTTTGCTTCCTTCCTTGCTTGCTTGCTTGCTTGCTTGAAGACTCCACCCACCAAATAACCTTTTCCTCGGTGGAGGATGAGGTCGAAGAGGAGGTAGAGAAGGTGAAGGAGGAGGAAGGAGAAACATGAAGAGGAAGAAGAGGAGGAGAAGGAGGAGGAGAGATTGGGAGAAGGAAGAGGAAGAGGAGGAGGCAGAAAAGGAAAAGAAGAAGGGATAGAAGGAGGGAGAGGAAAAGGAGGAAGAGAAAGTGGAATGAGAGGAGGAAGAGAAGGAGGAAGGTGGAGAGGAAGAGGTGGGAGAAGGAAGAGGAGGAGTTGGAGGGAGAAGGAGGGAGGAGGAAGAGAAGAAGAAGGAGAAATAGGAGTTGTAGAGGGCGGAAGAGGAGGAAGAGAAGGAGGAGAAGGAGGAAGAGGAGAAGGAGAAGAAGAAGGAAGACAAGGGAGTGGAGGAGATGGTGGAAGAAAGAAGAGGAGGAGTTGGAAGGAGAAGGATTAGGGAAGAGGAAGAGGAGAAAGAGAAAGAGGAATTGTAGAGGGCGGAGGAGGAGGAGTGAAAAAAGAAGAGGAGGGAGGAGGAGGAAGAAGTGGAGGAAGAGGAGGAGGAGAAAGAGGAATTATAGAGGGGAGGAGAAGGAGGAGGAGAAAGAGGAAGAAGAAGAAGAGAAAGGAGGAAGAGGAGGAGTTGAAGGGAGGAGGATTAGTGAGGAGGAAGAGGAGCAGGAGGAGAAAGAAGAATGGTAGAGGGCGGAGGAGGAGGGAGAAGAAGAAGAGGAGGAGGAGGGAGAAGAAGAAGAGGAGGAGGAGGAGGAGGAGGAGGAGGAGGAGGAGGAGGAGAAATATGGAAAGGAGGAATGAATGGCTGTAGAATAAGGGGTAGCTAAGGACTGGAGGTCTAGGTTCAGGGGTCAGGGGTCAAAGGTCAAAGGTCAGGGTAGGCCTAGGGCCAGGAAGGAGGACGGGAGTGGGGGGCGTCTGTTCAGACCCCAAGTGTCCTGTGTGTTTATCTGAATATATCAAATTGTTCATTCGTCCTTATCTGGATAGTAATCATGTTTCATGATCCACTTTCCATCTACACATCTATTATAAAAGGAGACTGCACGAGACCATAAGGCCTACTCTAGGTAGTCCTATGTACCTTTACCACCTCCTAACTTTATCCATAAAGTTATCTTCTCTTAAACAACTTTTTTTTTCAGCGCTTGCTACATGGTTACTAGTCCATTCCATCCACAAGTTCATTCACAAAACCATTACCATCATCCTAAGTGAGCCCTTCTACTGAGCCAAAAGCTTCATCGATTACCCACAATGCCATGCCTTCCCTCGCTCACCTTCACTCATCTCCCGATATCCATCCTACCAAACTCACTGCTCTCCTAAAGCAGTGATT
>NC_134816.1:26611712-26621712 GCF_046742065.1 Oratosquilla oratoria | reverse complement strand
GGGTGAGCCGGACCAGATGTTGGGGGGCGGCCGGCCACAAGAACAGTTTTGGTTTCGGGGGGGGGGGGAGGGGGAGGAGGGGGAGGGGGAGGGGGAAGGGGAGGGGGAGTCCTGTAACGGACATATCTGGTATTCTAGATTATTATTAGTGTGCTAGACGGCTTTGGGTTTCCGCGTAGTCTTGTCTCAAGGGATCGACACGTATAAGGAATTATTTATTTGTTTGTTGCTTGTTTGTTTGTTCTTCTGTACATTTGTACAGTTATTTGTGTATCTTTTCGTATCTATTTAATTGTGTATCTATTGATATCTATTCATCTGTATATTCATTTTCATTTCTTTTCCTAAGTATTCATCAAATTGTTATTTAAGTATTAAGAAAGATAGACAGAGAGAGAGAAGAGAGAGAGAGAGAGAGAGAGAGAGAGAGAGAGAGAGAGAGAGAGAGAGAGAGAGAGAGAGAGAGAGAGAGAGAGAGAGAGAGAGAGCGAGAGAGAGAGCGAGAGAGAGAGAGAGAGAGAGAGAGAGAGAGAGAGAGAGAGAGAGAGAGAGAGAGGAGAGAGAGAGAGAGAGAGAGAGAGAGAGAGAGCGAGAGAGAGAGAGAGAGAGCGAGAGAGAGAGAGAGAGAGAGAGAGAGAGAGAGAGAGAGAGAGAGAGAGAGAGAGAGAGAGAGAGAGAGAGAGAGAGGGAGAGAGAGAGAGAGAGAGAGAGAGAGAGAGAGAGAGAGAGAGAGAGAGAGAGAGAGAGAGAGAGAGAGAGAGAGAGAGAGAGAGAGAGAGAGGGAGCGAGGGAGGGAGGAGGGAGGGAAGGGAGACGGAGGGAGGAGGGAGGGAAGGGAGAGGGAGGGAGGGAGTGAGGGTAGGATTTTATACCCGTCAGCTGACCTAGTTTCCCTCCTACCCCCTCCCCCTTCCCTCTCCCCCTCCCCCCTTCCCAATGTCCCTAACTCCCCATTCCTCCAACACTCCCTCCCTCCCTCCCTCCCCTCCCTGTCTCCCCTCCCGTTCTCACTCCATCACCCTCCTCCCTCTCCCCTCCCTCCTCCTCCTCGTTTCTCAAGATTCTTTCTCAGCTCTCCTCCTCACCCTCCACCTCCTCTCCCACTACCTTCCTTCCCTCCCTCCCTCTCCTCCTCCCTCTTTATCTCCCCAGACTCGATAACCTCACTCCCTCTCTCCTCCTCTCCTTCTCTCCTCCTCTCCTTCTTCTCTCCCACCTTACCTCCTACCCACTTCCGTCCTTTCTCCCTTCCCCCCCTCCTTCTGTATCCAAAATACATGAAGAAACCCTTGGATGCCTCTCTCTCTCTCTCTCTCTCTCTCTCTCTCTCTCTCTCTCTCTCTCTCTCTCTCTCTCTCTCTCTCTATATATATATATATATATATATATATATATATATATATCTCTCTCTCTCTCTCTCTCTCTCTCTCTCTCTCTCTCTCTCTCTCTCTCTCTCTCTGTCGATCGATGGGTTTATCAATTGGGATCAGAATTCAAGTAGATATATAAGTAAATGAATAACTGAATAAATGATAAATAAATAAATAAATAAATAAATAAATAAATAAATGAAATAAGATAAAATGTAATACGATCAAACAAAATAGAATTGAATTGATAGTCAAGTAAGTAGATAAATAAGATTACAAATAAATGAATAAAACAAATTAATAAATAAATAAATGAGTAAATAAATATACAAATAGACAAATAAACATATAAACAAATAAATGAATAGATGATTAAATAAACAGATAAATAGATGAATATATAATTGAATAGATAATAGATAAATATATAAAGTAATGAATAAAATGATGAGTAATCTAAACAAACAAACAAACAAATAAATAAACAAATAAATAAATAAACGAACGAAACGATACATGAATAAACAGAGAAGCATATGAATGAATAAAAAGATGTATTACAGATGAATGAATCGAGATCAAATAAAACAAAGACACTGTGATTGGCGCAACAGGACAGCCTTTAATAGAAGCCCTTGCTGGCTGAACGATGGGAGCGCCCAAGACGCGGCTACGTTGCAAATGAGATGAGGGTAACCCGCGTTCCAGGAGGAGGAGGAGGAAGAAGAGGAGGACGAGGAGGAGGAGGAGGAGGAGAAGGGAGAGAAGGAGGAGGGAGAGAAGAAGGAGGAGGACGAGGGGGAGGAGGAGGAGATAACGGTGGTGGAAAGAAAGGGGTTAATGGGAGGAGAAAGAGGAGGAGAAGGTGGAGAAGGATGATGATGAGGAGAAGGAGGAAGAGGAGGAGGCGGAGGTGGAGAAGGAGGAGGAGGAAGACAAGGAGGATGAGGAGAAGGAGGTGGAGGAGAAGGAGGTGGAGGAGAAGCTGGAGAAGGATGAGGAGGAGGAGGAGGAGGAAGGGGAAGAGGAAGAAGAAGACAAGGAGAATGGGAAAGAGGAGGAGGAGGAGGAGGAGGTGTGGGAGAAGTTGGAGAAATATGATGATGAGGAAGAAGAGAAGGAGGAGAAGGAGGAGGAGGAGGAAAGGGAGGAGGAAGAGGAAGATAAAAAGAATGGGAAAGAGGAGGTGGAGGAGAAGTTGGAGAAATATGATGAGGAAGAAGAGAAGGAGTGGGAGGAGGAGGAAGGTGAGGAAGAAGAGGAAGATAAGGAGAATAGGATAGAGGAGGAGGAAGAGGAGGAGGAGGAGGAGGAAGAGAAGGAGGAGGAGGAAGAGGAGGAGGAGGAAGAGGAGGAGGAGGAGGAAGAGGAGGAGGAGGAGGAAGAGGAGGAAGAGGAGGAGGAGTAGGAGGAGGAGGAGGAAGTAGTAGAGGAAGAGGAGGATGTGGTGGTTGTGGTATCCAATACGCGGATGCAGATGCGGATGAGGATTGTGTGGGGGAGGGGAAGTTAGAAAAAGTTCTCCTCCTCTTCCTCTTCATGCAACTCCTGATCTCATTCCGACACCTCTCTCCCTCTCCCTCCCTCCCTCCCTCCATCCCTCATTCACTCCCTCATACTTTCTCCCCTTTAGAAATCTGGACCTGCCTCTTGATCATGGTGCAAAATAACCACCGCTAATACCACCATACCACTAATACCACCATACCACTATCACCACACCTCTCTCTCTCTCTCTCTCTCTCTCTCTCTCTCTCTCTCTCTCTCTCTCTCTCTCTGTGTGTGTGTGTGTGTGTGTGTGTGTGTGTGTGTGTGTGTGTGTGTGTGTGTGTGTGTGTGTGTGTGTGTGTGTGTGTGTGTGTGTGTGTGTGTGTGTGTGTGTGTGTGTGTGTGTGTGTGTGTGTGTGTGTGTTGGGGGTATTCTTCTCTTCCACCAACGCCATAGGTTAGGTAATTATGTCACCCCCCTCCCCCTCCACCCCCTCTCCCCCCTTCCCCATCTCCCCCGCCGCGCACACACACACACACACACACACACACACACACACACACACACACACACACACACACACACAAATGCTCCCCATCTCCTTCCCCGAGCTTTTTGGCATAGTGGGGATATCAGTCAGTCAGTCAGTCGGTCGGTCAGTCAGTCAGTCACTCAATCGGTCAGTCAGTCATTCCTTCAGTCTGTCAGTCAATCAGTCAGTCAGTTACTCAGTCGATTAGTCAGTCGGCCGGTCAGTCAGTCAGTCGGTCAGTCAGTCAGCCGGTCAGTTAGTCGGTCAGTCAGCCCTTTAGTCGGTCAGTCAGTCAGTCGGTCGGTCAGTCAATCGGTCGGTCAGTCAATCGGTCACTCAGCCCTTTAGTCGGTCAGTCAGTCAGTCGGTCGGTCAGTCAGTCAATCGGTCAGTCAGTCAGTCAGTCGGTCATTCCTTCAGTCGGTTAGTCAATCAGTCAGTCGGTCAGTCAATCAGTCGATCTGTCAGTCAGTCAGCCAGTTGCATACAATCCAGAGGAAAGGCCCACAACACTATACCCCCCCCCTCCTTTTTGGTCAGTAGGTCACGGGCATAGGTTAGGGTCATTCAGAGGGGAGGGGAGGCGGGAGGGGGGAGGAGGGAGAGGGGAGCGGACTGGAAGAGACTGTGTTAAAGGGGGAGATGTATCCTTCTCCTCCCCCTCCCCCCCCGCCGTCCTCATACGTAATCTATCCTCCTCTGCATTCTTCTTTTTCTTCTCATATTCCACACATCATCATCCTCTTCCCCTTTTTTACTTACTTGACTCCTATCCATCCATCCATCCATCCATCCATCCTCCAGTTCCTACTCTATACACTCTTCTACTCTCCTTCTCTTCCCTCCATCTATTTCCTTTTCGGTGAGTATGAAACAGAGAGAGAGAACAGTGGAGGACAGGGAGGATAGAGAGAGAGTGAGGCTCGTTTGCGGGGTGGGGAGGGAGGTAGAACGAGTATAGTAATGGAAGAGGAAGGAAGAGGGAGAATTCCATTTATCACAGACCTCTGGTCTAATTTCCTCGTCGCCTTTCACATTCCTCCATCCTCTACTCTCCATCCCCCCCCCCACCCTTTGATGGACTTATTAACCCTAGATTATATATTCTGTATGCACTTCGATGAATTACGATCTCAGACATCGTTTTAAGACAGTAGGGGAGGACGCGTAGTAATGGATTTAAATTGGACAAGTTTAGGTTTAAGAAGGAAATAGGCAAGAACTGGTTTACCAACAGAATGGCTGACAAATGGAATGGATTTAGTAACAATGTGGCGAGCGCTGAAACAAATGGTTGTTTTAAAAGAAGATTAAATAAATTTATAAATAGGGATGAAAGGTGGGAAGAGCCAAGTCTGTCTAGTGTAGGCCTCATGGTCTCTTTGCAGTCTCCTCCGTTCTTATGTTGTTCTAAAAACACGCTACTTGTGACTCACACGGAACTGGCATTTGCTTTGCCACACGCAATCATCAACCTCGTCCTATGGGTCACCCTACTCCATCTAAAACATGTTACCTTGCCACTACCTGTCATCGCGTTTTCATCCCCGTTTCTTGAAAAAACTCGTGGCCTCCATGACGTTTCCCTCGCTTGCTATCTGCCTTGTCACCCATGCATAATCCCAACACTTCTCTGAATTAACTAGTTCCGCCACTGGTACTCAAACCATTGGCTGTACGACTGGTTACCAAAAGGCAACGACTCTACCGATTGTACCAAACAGGGCGTTCAAGAGCAATGTTCTGGAACTCGTCCCAACTATTCCCCGACGCCAACTCGTATGGCATAGTACGTAGTCTTAATTTCACCGAGTCTTTTATTCAAGCGAGCCACATCACAGATTTCCCTCACTCTTTGAACCCTTACTTGAGCCCTTACATGAACTGTTCGAGTAAAAAATGTTTCCCTTGCTTCTCCGACAGAGGCTATGTCCTTGCACCGTCCTTTTACTTCATAGTCATCTGCTCTACGAAGGTTCAGTGTGTGACACACTTCCCATTTATGGTGTACTGTTTGATGCAAGACTTGTGTTTGAGGATCATATCAGGCTTTACGGTTCGATGAAAATTTTTCGTTTGAGTTTCACATCAGGCTTCCCGGAAGCCGGGTACAGTCGGAAAGGCTTAAAGTGTTTTCTGTGATCATCCCTCAGTTGTAATCATGGATTTATATTCTCCCAACGTGAGTACTGGACATCAGTTTGGTAGTTGGAGTTGTGCTTACCATTGACTCCATCTAGTGAACGAACAATCAGTATTGGAGAACAGAACTCTAAACAAAGAATCAAAATATACACAACCTATGGACACAAAGATTCACATTCTCATTTAGAACTTGAGAAACGGGTAGGGCTCACCAATTAAGATGATGATTGACGGACAAACACAGAAAAGAATGACAAAAGTCAAGACCCCAAGAAACAGAGAAATAGACACGTAGACTGAAACAAAGACCGATAGGAAGTCTGACAGGATTGTAGGTCCAAGGCAAGACCAAGATCTAGACAGACACAGACACTAACACAGACACAGACCCAGAGATCCAAGGCAAGACCAAGACCTGGACAGACACGTACACAGACCCAAACACGGACACAGACATAGACTCAAAGATCCAAGGTAAGAGAAAGATCTGAACACAGACACAGACATAGACTCAAAGATCCAAGGTAAGAGAAAGATCTGGACACAGACACAGACAGTGAAACAGACTCAGAGATGAAAGCCATGGTAAGACCAAGATCTGGACAGATACAGACACAGAAACAGACACAATCTCCAAGACCTAGGCCCAACAGCTACAGATAAATGAAAATCCGAGCCTCTTGGTGGGAGTAACGACCTGCCAATACAAGGCCGGTCGCGCTGTCCGGCGCCAGGGAAAAGCCAGTCAGGCGGGAAGAGAGGAGGAGGGAGGGTTGAGCGGGGGGGGCGTTTAACCGGATAGCCGAGCCGGTAAGGGCGGATGGGTTGACTGGGGAGGGGTGGGGTAAGAGAAAGGGGGTTGCAAAACAACCAAATCGCGGAGTGGGCATCAAAAAACTGCTGCTTTCTACCAACGGCACAATACCCTCCTCCCGCTTCCTCTACCGTCCACTCCCTCTCCCCTCCCTTCCTCTCTCCTCCTCTTCCCTTCCCTCCCCTCCCCTCCTCTCCCCTTCCTTCTCCTTCCCTTTCCCACCCCTCCCCTTCCCTCCCCTCTCCTCCCCTCCCCCTTCCCTCCCCTCCCCTCCATAGTGTGGTGTAGCGTTTCGTAGTATAGTGTAGTGTATTGTTTTGCATTGTATTATAATTTTTAGTGTATTGTAGGATAGTGTAGTGTATCATATTATGTTGTAGCGAATTATATTAAATAATATTACACTGCTCTATAATGTATTATACTGTATTACATGGTATTGTATTTTACTCCATTGTATTGTAATATATTGCATTGTACCGTATTTTACCATGGATGATAATATAAACTACTACATTGTATTGAGATTCAACTGCACACTTTCCTCAACCACATAAGAACATAAGAACTTAATAATGAAGGAAACAGCAAGAGACCGTAAGGCCTACACTAGGCAGTTCCATGTCCCTTACCACCTGTCATCCCTATCAATAAAGTTATCTAATCTCTTAAAATATTCCATTGTGTCTGTGCTCACTACAAGATTACTAAGACTATTCCATTCGTTACCTACTCTGTTGGTAAACCAGGTCTTGCCTATTTCCTTCCATAAACATAAAGGGAAAAGGCAAGAACTCCACAACTTTCACCTCACCATCTGTCTAAGATGAACAATTTCTCCCAGCTGGATGCTCCTATCCATCTGTGCCCGCTTCTGCAATCCTCATTATCCACCAGCTGCCCATACCCACATACACACACATACTATATATATATATATATATATATATATATACGCATATATATATATACACACACACGAGTATATACGAGCATACCCAGACACTGAGTGGTTAGACTAAAACCACTTAGTGCCGGTCCCAAGCCCGGATAAATGGGGAGGGAATATTCACGAAAGGCCTAGCCAGCCGGCGAACGAATAGACTTGCTCATGAAACTCAAGACACAGCCCCGGAACCAGGACGGATCAATCGGAGACGAAGATGGAATCGTTTAAAGGACAATTGTAAAGAATATGTTCACAAATTTAGATGTGGCACACTAAATGTAGGGACATATAATGGTGAACAAAAGGAAATAATTGGCGTGAAGAAAGGAAGAAGAATAGATGTGTTAGGATTGGTAGAAACTCGTTTGAGAGGGAAGGAGCGGGGGAAAGATATGAGAGATGAGAACGTATTCATCCACTATGGCATGGAAAAAGGAATATAGGAACACGAAGTGGCAATGATAGTTGCGCCTAAGCTCTCCCCCTTTATACATACATATATATACCAAAGGCTTTTTCCCCCTGCACGGGGGGTAGCCAAAAGAAAAAGGCATAGAAACCACTCCCACCCCTTCCATTTCCTATATATTCCACTCCCCTCCACCCTCCTCCCTCCCTCTGATCTTGGCACCCTTTATACAAGATGTAAAGTTGGTAAACGAAAAACTCATGACTTGTACATTTAGAATAAAGATCAGAAATTATAATGCATACCAAGTCTATGCACTCCAGTAAAGGCACACGCAGGAAGAGATATATGAGTTCATGGAGATACTAGAGACAAATCTGGGAGGACGGAGGGAGGAGATAAAATTGATGATGGGAGATTTCAATGCGAGGGTTGGTAAAGAAAGAATCGGAGTGGAAGACACAACAGGGCCATTTGGCGATGAAACAAAAATTGTAGAGGGAGAACACCCTAATAGGGATGTGTGTTCGAAACCATCTTAAGATGATGATTGGTTTCTTTAGATATCGAACAACACATATACACCCGATACAGATGGAACAAGAATACCGACCAAATCTGAAAGTACTCCCTTGTGAATCGGAACGAAAAGAGAAAACTAAGACTGCAAGTTTAAAAGATGAAGATAAAAAGACAGAATACCAGACAAAACTAACAGAAAATCTGGCACAGTTGGATTCAGAACAGCAAACATTGGATACTCTGAAAGAAAAAATACTACAAACAGCAGAAGATATACTGGGAGATACATATGATGGAGGAACTAAAAAGAAACATACAACAGGTTGGAATGACACAGTGAAAGGGACGGTGAGAGAGAAAGCGAAGAAACTAAGAATGTGGCTGAAGAATATAAGTCCAGAAATAAGAGAGGAATTTGTGAGGGCACGCAACGCGGCAGAAGAAATGGAAAGAAAAACAAAAGAGGAAGTGAGGAGACAAAATGGTGAAACTTTAGGGAAGGATCTGAAAGAAAACAATGAAAAAATATTTGGTCTCGCAAAAGCCTACAGAAAGGATCAAATAAAGCAATGTAACATAAAAGATTAACAGGGAAATGTCGTATTAGATTCCAAAGAACTGCATGCAAGATGGACTAGTTATTTCAACAAATTACTTAATGTTGAAACGCAAGAGGACGGCGATGATAAGGCCGGCAACAGTTTGATGATTATACACAGACTTGAGGATGTACTAAAGCAGATGAAAGATAGGAAAAAGTAAAGGTTGTGATGACATATCTTCTTGACGAAATTAATCGAGCGTGGCTGAATAGTACAACAGAAAATGAATGGAGAAAATGTGATACTACCAATATTCAAAGGAAAAGGAGAGTCGGGAAATTGTAAAAATTATAGATGCATTTCACTCATTGACCATACAGCCAAACTTTATGAACGAATATTGGAAAAAAAGAGCTAGACAACTTATAGAGGCAAGGTTTGGTTAGGAACACTTTGAATATAGAAAGGAAAGAAACACTTCATATCTAGTTTTTCATTAAGAATGGTAATTGAAAGGTCATAGGAATTTAACAAAACTCTATGGCATACGTAGATTTTCAAAAGACATTTGATTCAGTGCCTAGATATCGGTTAGGGAAATGTCTAGAGGAGAAATATGAAGTAAACAGCAGACTTGGAGCAGCTATTAAAAGTACATACGAGCCATGTATATGTAACGTAAAAACCAGTTTCAATAAGAATGAGTGGTTCACTGTAAATACCGGAGCTCAGCATATATGGCCATGTTAATTAGTAAAGTAAAACAAAGAATGGAATTAACTGGTGATATCGTATATGTAGATGACGTTGCTCTATAGTCATATGATCCCGGGGAATTAAAAAGAGTTCTTCATTGATGTAACCAGTGTCTTGTAAAAGAAGGAATGGAAATTAATTTAAGACAGGAATATTGAAAATAACTACAAGAGATGATGATGAAGTGGATATACAGGCAGAGACTACCGAGATAAAATTACTGATGTTTTCAGATATCTAAGATGATTTTTTTTTTTATTAATTTGGTGATAATAAAATTAGAATAAATGAAAGAATCGGAAAGTATAGTAGATGAGCTGGAGATTCTGATCCTATAATGAAAGACAAAGACATTATGAAAGAAGTTAAAAGGACAATATTTGAAGGGGTGCTTATACAAGTAATTTCTTATGGATAAAAAATCAGGACCATAACTAGTGCGCATAGAAGCAGCAGAAAAGAAAACTCTAAG
>NC_134816.1:26546712-26606712 GCF_046742065.1 Oratosquilla oratoria | reverse complement strand
AAAAAAAATGGAAATGTGTGAAAGTAGTCAAGAAAAAAATCACAAAAAACATTATATGTTAACCTTTAAACCAGGGTTTACTAGATCTGAAAAAATGAAAATAAATTCTATCAAATTATCTTGCCATACCTGAGCGTGCACTTCGATGAAGTTGAATAAAGTTTTGCTTCTTTTGTTCCTTTTTTCAGGGTCAATGTCGAGCCGAATTCGAGACCAGAATCCAATATATTTCACGATATATATATCATCCGCATCCAACTGCAGCGAAAAATCCATTATCCTTCGTGAGAGCCATAATCAAAAGGCAGTCGACCGAACAGAAAATAAAGAAATTTGGAAAGTCGTCGACGACGATGTCGTCTGCACAACTGCAGATGCGTTCGAATCTAGAAAAAAATAACATCAGCAGAATATCAAACTGAGTTCCAGGTACAAATTAGATAATAGCATATACCATTTAGGAAAAAATAAATAAATGAATAAATAAATAATAATGATAATAATGATGATAATGATGATAATGATAATAATAATAATAATAATAATAATAATAATAATAATAATAATGATAACAACAACAACAACAACAACAACAACAACTACTACTACTACTACTACTACTACTACTACTACTACTAATAATAATAATAATAATAATAATAATAATAATAATAATAATAATAATAATAATAATAATAATAATAATAATAATAATAATAATAATAATAATAATAATGGTGATAATGATAATAATAATGATAATAATAATAGTAGTAATAATATTAATAATAATAATATTAATAATAATAATAATGATGATAATAATAATAATAATATTAGTAATAATAAAAAGGTTTTCATTGTTGTTCTACAGTGGTAGGTTCACTGTAGTTTGGTCTATACAATGAAGCTGTTTATTTTCGAACTTTAATACATAAATATGTTCTTGGTCGTTTTTGTAATGCTTACCTTACTTATTTAGACTATATTATAACATTCCATTGTCTTTTTCATTCCTTCAGTAATATGTTTTAATCTTTCATATTAGTATTTATTCATATGTCTAATTATTTAACTATTTATAAATTTATTTACTTACCAACTTACTCTATTTCATTTTATTTTATCTTTCTATAACCCATGTCGATATCTGTATTTATGCTTCTGTTCCTAAGTTAAAAAACTTACTCTCAGGAAAGAAAGATAAAGATAATAGATGGTTTGTCTTATAGCTACATAGCCTACCATTAAAGCAATGTAAATAGAAGTAAACAACTTAGAATATAGAGATTATTAACGTTTGGCCTTTTTTTCTTTCTTTTTTAGCAGACGTCCCGTAACAAATGAGATCAAAATCTGCGCGACATTACGTCACTGAATCTGATGCCTTGGAAAGAAATTTAGCAAACCAGAACTACGTTGATCGCAAATAAATATTTCATCTTATTGGTTAATTTCCCCTTCACGAATTTGAGAGAATTAGGGAAGAAGAGAAGGAGATTTTAAGTCTCGTTTCTATTCTTGGGGTCAATATCGCGTCTAAAAGATGGAGTTAGGGACGGTGCGGGAGAGGGAGGGAGGAAGAGGAAGAGGAAGGATGCAGAAGTTGTGAGAGGAGAAGGAGGAGGAGGAGGAGAGGGAGGAGAAGGAGAAGGAGGAGGAGAAGGAGGAGGAGGAGGGAGAAAAGGAGAACAAAGAGGAAGAAGACAAATAAGGAGGAGAAGGAGGAGGGAAAGGAGAAAAAGCAAAATGAAGAGGAGGAGAAGGAGGAAGGTGTGAGGAATGATGAAGAAGAAGAGGAAGAAAAAGAGGAGGAGGAGGAGATACAGGAAGTTGATGGAAAGAAAACAGGATGAAATTGAAAAGGAGGAGGAAAAAGAGAAGGAGGAAATAGAAAAGTAGAAGGTAGAGAGAAGAGAGATGAAGAGGAGAGAGGGATTTGGACGAGCAAGGAGAAAAGGAGGTCGAGGAGGAGGAGGAGGAGGAGGAGGAAGAGGAGGAGGAGGAGGGAGATGTGAAAAGGAAGAATAGTTAGGCAGATGTTTAAAAATCGACAAAACGGAGGAGCTGGAAGAAGAATTGTTCATTGAGGAGGAGAGTGGGAGATAGCAAATGGAAACACAGCAACGTGATTCAGAAGATGAAGAAGAGAGAAATGGAAGAGAAAGAGGAGGAGGAGAAGGAAGAGGAAGGAGAGTAGGGTAAATGAAGTAAATGTGAGAGATATGAAGAATTAAGGAAGAGGAGGAAGAGAGGAGGAGGAAGAGAGGAGGAGGAGGAGGAGGAAGAAGCAGGAGAGTAAGGAAGAGGAAGTAAAGATGAGAGGAATGAAGATTCAAGAAGATGGGGAGGAGAGGAGAGCAGTAGGAAAAAGAGAGGAGAAGATAAAGGGAGAGGAAAGAGGAGAACAGGGAAGAGGAGGTAGAGGTAGACGGGCGAGGTGAGGAGGAGAGGAGGAGGAGGAGAAGAAGAAGGGAGAGGAAGGAAGAAAAGGGAGAAAGGAGAGATGGAGAGATGGTTTGGACGCATTCTTACAGAGAAATTTGGTGTCAACGACCTAGACAACTCTTGGGAGAACGCACACACAGACACACACACACACACACACACACACACACACACACACACACACACACACACACACACACACACAAAACCAGTTTTCGCTAAAGAAAATAATTTCTTATAGAGGTACAGAAAGTAAAGCGATGTATTATATTATTCTTTGTATTTGGAAGTAAAAAAAAATCATAAAAGTTCTTTGGAATCATGGTGGTAAGAAAAAAAACTGTCCAACGGGATCGCAAATTGGATAGTTAAGTCACGCATGGATCAAGTGATGAGCAAGATCCATGACCTATTTGTTGGAAGAAGGGATAGTGCCATAAGACTGAGAAAGAGTCAACGTGACACCAATTCATAAAGGAATTTAAGTTTAAGAAGGAAATAGGCAAGAACTGGTTTGCCAACTGAGTGGTTAACGAATGGGATAGATTATGTAGTGAGCGCTGGAGCAATTGGTTGTTTTAAGAGGAAATTACATAACTTTATGGATGGGGATGACCGGTGGTAAGACCTTATGATCTTTTGCAGTCGCCTCCATTCTTACATTCTTAATTAGAAGAAACAAAGAGGAACTAATGAGCTTTAGACCAGTGACCCTGTCCAACATAATGGTAAAATCATTTGAGAAAATTGTATAAAGAGAAGATTAATATATAAATAAAATAGAATAAAAAAAAATGGGGTGGAATGTCTTGAAGAGAACATTTTTGGCAAATAACCAATTCCGTCTTATAACTGGAAGATCGCGTATGAGAGAAATGACAAACTTTCCCTCAAGAACAGTTGATGTGTTGCAGGAAAGATAGGGTTAGGTGGACTGTGCATACTTGGATCTAGAGAAGGCGTTCGACAAGGTACCTCTCAACTGATTTGTGGAAATTGGATCATATTGGAAGAATTAAAGATGAGCTCTTTGATTAGATAAAGGATTTTCTGTGAGACAGGTACATGAGAACAATAACAAAGAGTAAGGTGTCACTATGGAGAGAGGTGGATGGAGGAGATCCACAAAAGTGGGTATTAGTTACTGTAATGTTCTTGATCTACGTAAATGACATGATGTAAAGTGGGACTATTTAAGTTGACGCGTTTGAAAGGAACGGGAAGGTCACGAAAAGAAATAAAAAAAATTAGGTGGTTCTCAACCTTTTCACACTCCATTCCCCTCATTTATGAATTCTCAACATTCGTGGCTCCCCTTCATTTATCTCCTAAATCTCACTGGCCAAAAAAAAAAGTTAAGAAGGATAATAATAAAATGTTAAGGAAGTTTTATATTCCTCACATTATGTATACAGATATATAATATGTAACAATAGGACACGGCCCCCCCACGTTGAGAACTATTGATACTAAACAATATACAGTACATGCAAGGAGTCAGTCGTGAAAATTTAAGAATATAAACTATTGAGAAAAATATTAAAAGCTCAAATGACCATCAATGAATCACACAGTAGGAAATGAACATTAGATACTTTGTCACCTGACAAACATATCGACAAAGTCGGGAGAGAAATATGAAGACTACTAAAGAACATGAAATTACCTTTTTAATCCATAAACGAGATGACAAAAAAAAAAATCACAGAAAACCTGATACGCCCTAGACTGAAACGTGCAGCAGGAGTTTGTTATTCACATAAATTGAAGAATGTAAACAACACTTTGATAAAAAAAAGAGCAACGACTAAATTGGTCCCCAGTCTTGCAGATAAAACATGAAAATGAAAAGAACATTGGACTTTACATCACTTAAAGAAAGAGGAGAAAAAGATGTCTTGAATTCAGGTGTTTAAAAGGATCAGAAGAAAAATAAACAGAACATTTCTCCACATTGGACAGATAAGTCATTGGATCATAAGATCAAATTAAAGAAAAAATTACGTATAAATGTTGTCAAGATGCATTGTTTCATATAGATACACCATCTCCTAGAATTACTTAGACACTGACACAGCCAAAACCTTAAGTGAATTCAAAACTAGAAGATATAGGACCCAATGAGTCTTCATTTCTTGTGAATTGAAATTAGATAAACAATTAGGTCATCACACACACACACACACACACACACACACACACACACACACACACACACACATGTACACACACACACACACACACACACACACACACACAAAGGGAAAGAGGAGGACAAGGAGAAGGGTGTGGTTGGGACAGGATTTCTGCCTTCTCTCTCTCTCTCTCTCTCTCTCTCTCTCTCTTTCTCTTTTTCGTCAGTTGGTCTCATTTTCTCCTCCTCTTTCTCTTCATTTCCTTTTTCACCTTCCTCCATCTCTTTCTCTAAATGATCCTTTTCATTTAGTTCTTCATCCTCCGCTCATTTGAATCCTTATTGTTCTTCTTGTCTCCATTCGCTCTTTTCCTCCTCCTCCTCCATTTATCGTATGTTCTCCCATTTATCTTATTCCTCCTCTTCCGTCTTCTCTTTGTCCTCCACTTTCGGTTCCTCCTCCTCCTCTTTCTCTTCTTCCTCTACTTTCGGCTCCTCTTCCTTCTTCCCTCTCCTCCTCCTTTTCCTCCTTATGTTCATCTTTCTTCTTCTCTCACTCCTCCTCGTCCTCCTCCTCCTCCCCTGTCAAATCCTGCTTTCCTTTCTTCTCCCCGTTCTGCTCCAATTTCTCCTCGTCCTCCTTCTGCTGTTCCTCCTCTTCCTCCTCCTCTTCTTCTTCCTGTTGTTGCTGTTGCTATTCCTCCTCCTCCTCTTCTTCTTCCTGTTGTTGCTGATGCTGCTGTTCCTCCTCCTCCTCCTCTTCTTTCTGCTGCTGCTGTTCCTCCTCCTCCTCTTCTTTCTGCTGCTGCTGTTCCTCCTCCTCCTCCATCTACCTCCGTTTTCTTCCAAAGACTTTCTCTTTTTCTCCTACTTTCTCTCTCTCCCTCTCTCTCCATCTCTCTCTCTCTCCCACTTTCTCCTCCACACGCCGCCCACCATCGTCCCCAATTCCGGCCCAGCCCTTCCTGGGCTTTCTCAGCCCTTCCTGGGTCCATCTGGTCATTCCTAGGCCGACCATGACATTCCCAGCACTTCCTGGACATCATTTGACAAATTTGGACCTTCCTAAGTCGATATGGATCCTCCTGGGTAAGGTGTCACAGGTCCTTACGAAGGCCACGTGGGCCTTCCCCAGGGACCATCGAAGGACAATTTTGTCCTTCCTAAAGTAGTAAGGATCTGGAGCATGCTGATCCTTCCTCAGGGGCCTTATTCTTCCTTGGCCTTCCACAGCCTTCGTGGAGCCTTCTCTAGCCTTTTACGTTTCCTTTTCGGGATCACCTGGAAGGTCAGGTAAGGTCAGGTAAGGTCAGGCCATTGACCTCACTTCCTAAGCCACTTCAAGACCCCTCAACCTCTCAAGCTATTCCAAGCCTTCTTTCTTTCTTCTTTCTTTTATTCTTCCTTCCTTCCTTCCTTCCTTCCTTTTTTATTCTTCTTTTCTTCTTTCCTTCCTTCTTTTCTTTCCTTTCCTCCTTCTGCCCTTCCTCCTCAATCTTCCACTCTTCTTTGCTTTTTCCTTCATTTCTTCCTTTCTTTTTTTCCTTCCTTTCTCTCTTCCTCCCTTACTTTCTTTCTATTTCTTTATTTCATTCGTTCTTTCTTCCTTATCCCCTTCCTCCTCTTCCTTGTTCAATTCATCTTACTCTTCTTCTATGAGTCGTGTGTATGTATGTGTGTGTGTGTGTGTGTGTGTGTGTGTGTGTGTGTGTGTGTGTGTGTGTGTGTGTGTGTGTGTGTGTGTGTGTGTGTGTGTGTGTGTGTGTGTGCGCTCGTGCGTATCCACCTAATTGTATTTATCTAATTACAATAGACGATTGTAGTTATGTTCGTGGGTTTCCGTCTGTAATCTCCATATTCCAAACTTTGCCTTAAATTATTATAAGGTGTCCAATGTCCATCCTTGTACAATATTTGTTTCTGATAATCTTGTAATCTTCTTGAGTCTTTTGTAATCTTGTAATCTTTGTAATCTTGTAATCTTCTTGTGTTTTTCGTTTTAATTTTCCCTTACCTCCTATATGTCCTGTCTCTGTCTTGCTGTCTCACATCTTTTGTTGAACCATTTTTTTCAGAACCTTCCCATTTTCTTCGTTTATCAAAGGATTACAAAGGAGGAGCATGCCGACAGAAGACCTTTTGGTCCATAACTAGGTCGGATGCTGAAAAAAATTATAATAATGATAAATAAATAAAAGAAAAATAAATAAAAATTACAATAATATAAATAATAATAAATAAAATAAATAAATGCATAGGTATAGTTAGATAATAGACATACAGGTAGATAGTAGATAATAATAAATTGACAGATAACTAATAAATAAAAATCAAGCAAATAATAATAAACAAACAAATAATAACAATCAAATAAATGTTTTTTCAGTTCTGCATAGTTTATTTTCGTAAAGTTCTGTCTACATCTCACTCTGCCTTTCTTCCTTCCAAATTAATTCGAGAATTTCATGATTATATTTTCTCCGCAAGACTGGAAACCTGTTGGGTCATTGTTCCTTTAATTATTTCAGTCTTGCATATATCACTCACTTTATGCATAGATCATAATCTCAGTGTAGTGTGTGTGTGTGTGTGTGTGTGTGTGTCTCCGTGCGTGTGTGTGTGCACGCGTGTCTTGGGGATAAATCCTTTACTAAAGTTTTCGATTTTAAAAATAACATCTTTGTCCACGTACCTCGAGTAGCAAACGAATGACAGATGCAATCCTACAGCATCCTTTAGACATCAATCGTAGCGTGTTGGTAATGTCTTCGTCTCGTATTTGTCCAGTCCAGGTTTCGAATCCCATAGAGATGATATATTTTTCTCAACCATTGGGAGCTTGGCTATTTTTCATGCTTTTCTGCAAGAGAAATATTTTTTTATTTGCATCTCCAAGAAAGGGAACAGGTTTTTCGTAAATGGAATCCAATGAAACAGCTTGAAATATAATAACACGTAGCTTTGCAACTGCTTGGTCACATTGGGGGGAATTTCCTTAAGATTCCATTTCCCCAAACGCCAATAAAAACCCGTTTGGTGATGATAAGAGCAAGCCTATTTCACATTCAAAGAGTTTTCTCTCAGTTCAACAGCATTGTCTATGTGGGGTAACAATAATAAATATGACAAATCGGCCATAGATGGTGTAGATGAAACCGACTCGCAACAAAACAATGTCGTCGACATTGCTGGGAACTGTCACACTCATCGCCGCCCATCGACCCACGACTGTGACGTCAAGTCGGTGTCGTTCGTAGGTGGGTGGGCGTAGGGGTGGGAGGGTCGGTGTGTTATTTACTTGTACATAAAGTATAATCATGTCTTAGTATCATGTGTATTCTCTGTCCCCTTTGTTGTGATTTACTTTACAACGAAGCCATGCAAAGGTGACGTTCTCAATCTTTGTTAAGCTCCTTTTTTGTGTGTGTGTGTTTGTGTGTGTGTGTGTATATGTGTATTTGTGTGTGTGTGTGTGTGTGTGTGTGATAGAGAGGGTTGGTTCCCGGCCGAAGGCTGGAGGGAGGAGAGGAGGAGACAACTCGACGTGACGACATGTCGCCGATTTCCTCTCTCCCACTTCCGATAAGGGTGAGCTCTCTTCGAGCACAAAGACGCCATCATTGACAGATACACGTCTCTCTATCCTAAACATACACACACCTTATACACACGCACGCATACACACGTACACACACACAGACACGCACCCAAACACATACACAAAGCTAACAAATTTGTCAATCTTCCAGAGGAGATTTCAACACAAGCTAAAAGAAGGAACAAAATTTTCCAATCGGTTCTCATCAAAGAAAATATTCTTGCGGAGGAAAAAGTCAAAAGTAATGACGATTTGTATGAAACAAATATGAAAGTAAAAGAAATATACAAACTATTTAAAGCATTGGCCAGATCCAATCTCAAATTAGATGCACAGAGTGGCGTTAAATATTCTTGATATATTGATATGTTTATTAGAGGAAAGAACAATACCAAAAGCTAGAAGAATGACCGTTGAATTATGTAAAGTAATTGTAAATATCAAACGGGCTAAAGCGAAGAGAAGAATAAAGATAGATAGATAAATGAATAAAGAGAAGAATATTTACCCGGTTGCAAATTTGGTTTTACCTAAAAGTAATTCCTTAATTCTAATGTTAGCCGAAAGTATACCATCTACATTAACATACACCATTTTAATTTCCTTGCATTGTTTCATGTATTGATCTGTTATATTGTTTTCTATTTATTTTTTTACCATTTCCTCAGTTTTTTTTATCTTAAACTCTCCACAAAGAAATATATATTGTTTCTCTTGTTCTGTCCTTATACATCCTTTGTCTTAGCTTGTGACCTAAACTTAAATTCTTTACCGATTTGTGCGCTGGATCGGGGTGGGGGGGGGGGTGTTAACTTGTATACAGAAACAGTAGACAGTAGCCATTAGTTTCCAGATACAACCGGAGAGAAACTGACAATGATGTTGAAAAAAAAGAGAGAGAGGTAGGGGCTTGTAAGTTACCGAAATTTTATTTATTTATTTGTTTTATTTATTCATTTATTTTATTCATTTATTTATTTATCTATTTATTCATTTCTTTATTGTGAACTAATTGTTGGAAAACCACTACGAGCCTCCTGTAACCGTTACAGATATCACGGCTACCGTAACAGACGTTACATCGAATCCGTTACCAGCTCTTGAGTTGCTGCAGACAATATGGACGTTACAACCGTTACATAAATTATGAACGTTACAACTATAATGGGCGTTACAGCCGTTGCGTCCGTTACAAACCCAGCGGATATTGTACTGTAACCATTACGTTAAGTATAACCGTTACAGTCGTCACGACAGTAGTTACTGCCGTTACAGTCGTTAAGCTGTTACGTACGAATATTAAAACCGTTACAGCCGTTACAAATGTTACGATAAAGTGGTGAAAAATACTGGTGATAGAACCGCATTATGATTCGAGTGGTGATAAGATAGTTCTTGGTGGTGGTGATGGTGGTGGTAGTGGTGGTGGTGATGGAGTGAATCAGCTCTGAAACTAAATGTCAAGGGTCGCTTTCTTGACCTCCCTCACTCCCTCACTCCTCGTCCCAACTCCAATTCTCGACTCCCAGTACCCACCATACAAACCGACACTCACATCAACTCATCTCCGATGTCTTTCTTCCTCTTCGTTTCTTCTTCATCCACCCATCCACACTCTCCCACTCCTTCCTGCAATCCATCACACTTCATCCTCGCCTCTTTCTAACCCGCTTCACCCGGCAATCCAGGCCCCATCCACTCCAACTCCAGTCCCGGATGTGTGGAGGATCTTCCACTCCATCTCCACCTCCTCACCCTCCGAGTCTTCTTGCATAGTCTCTACTTCCCCTGTATGGACAAAGTTGTCACATTATCCAACGAAAAAATTAATAGATAATAAACAGATAAATAAATAAATAGATAAATAGATCAATAAAATACGATAAATAATGAAAAATAAATGAATAAACAAGTACATATAATGAATAAATAAGTAAACAAATCAATCAATCGATCAAATTCCAACCGCCATTTTTCTTTAATCCGGTTGCCTCACATCTTTCCCTGGTCTCATCACACTTTTCTGCACAATTCAGTCTCTATTTCATTACCCATAATAGTCCACGTTCCCAGGAGTGTTCTTCAAAGACACTATAGTTGATTTTTTATGCTTTTGAAAAGCATGCAATAAGAAATTTCCAATTCAATGGCTCTCGTACATTTTGGGAAGTCAAAACTACTTAATCCCTCATCCCAGCAGTGCAATTCTGTCCCTGAATATATCTGATGCAAGCTGGTACCTCTAGAAATATTTCACAGTGTTTATATGCATCCAATACCATCAACAAATCCCTGTAATTCGAGTCACGTTTATATTTATGCCAGCATGTGTATATGTCTGAGTGGCACGTTGTATATATATATATATAATATATATATATATATATATATATATATATAAAACAATAAATCTGTATTTTGTGACGTTCTTTTGTCTGTTTGAATCTATTTGTAGTTTTTGTACGCTTCAATCCTATTATTTCGTTCACTGCAACCTTCCTTTTCTTTGCCGTCACTGTATTCGTTCTCAGAATCCTATATGAATAGAGCTCCTGTTATTTTGAATGACAGTTAGTTACATCTGTATGTTTTATTTTTTGGGATATTAACTTTGACTTTTTCATGACGTGTGCGTATTTGAAATAGATATTTGGGAAAGTTTGAGAGAAATAATCTTAATTTTGTTTCTTTCTGTCCAAATTCACAGAACCCTCACTAGCATTTGTCTTCATGTTGGAACATCATATATCCAATTTTTCAATAAATCATCGCATCCTACTAGCGCTATACAATCTGGTTCTAATTATTTACCGCATGAATATTTCGTACTTCGTTTTCTTTTTCTACTTCTTCTTCTTCTAGACAGGTGAAACTGCATTCTTCAGACAGTCGTACCCCAAGTTCTCGTCTACGTTACTGGCAACATGCTCCTACCCTCCGAAAAAAGCTGCTTGGCAATGTTTTCCAACACCCCTACTTTCACTCGATATACTTTGGACCTCGAGACTTTCCAAAGAGTTTCTGGTGCCCTTCCGGTTAAATTTATAGAACACAGTCGACTAGCGGGGAAAATTAATCGGAATACCATTTTAAACATGTTTCTAAATATAACATTTACGTTGAAAATGCTGGGGAAAGTTGATAAGCGGTTAAGTTAATTGGGAAAAGCAAAGGTAGCGATGTTCATCCCGACAACGAGATTTTTTCAACAAAATCTATATGGTATTTCATACTCAAATATGTATATAATTTATTGGGAATGTTAATTGTCGTTCTATTATTATTAGTCTTTTTTTATAGTACTGTTAGTTTTTCTACAGATTTGTTCTTTTCTAGCGGCTGCAGCAGTATGTCCGGCTTTCTCCCGCGTAATGCTGCCAATGAAACCTTTCTACGCCATCTGCGCTGACCAATTTCCTCTTCCCGGATCACCTGATTCTCCAGATGCACATTCTACAGTTCAATTCTCCATTGTTGCACACACGTATATGCGAATAATTATACAATAGTATGTATACATTTGAACACAAACGGAACACTCAACTGATAAGCAATTTTGTGCACTCAAGTTCCTTCCAAACAACTCGGTAAAAATAAAAGGGCGAACTAAGCACAAAACCATTAATTGTTCATAAAACAATACAAAATATGATATACAACAACGAAAAACCCAACTGAGTATTACACGTGACAATTACGAAACCTTTAAAAAATGTACTTTGTCAAATGCGTAGTTACGAGGATTGCAGCTGGGGTACAAGAAATGTAGGAATTAAATTTCTTGCTGTATCGACAATTTTGGTAATGCTGATATACATAAACGTGTAGGGCCGGATTTACCTACTTACCAATATATATACATATATAACCATACCAATATCAAAGGCTTTTTTCCCCTTACACGGGAGGTAGCCAAAAGCTAAAGGCATAGAATCCACTGCCACCCAATCCATCCCCTACATACTCCACGCCCCTCTACCCTCCCTTTTATCTTAGCACCTCCTGGATGACGGGTCATCCCTGCATCTTGTCCACTGTATGTATATATATTTTTTCTAAGACTGTGGTTACTTTTTACTGAAAATGCTTGTTGTATTTTAGCACTTTTTTCCATTCTTGCATGCCAAGTTAGTTTTAGTGGACCCCTGTAACCCTTGGGCCTTCGGTCAATAGCCTACTATGCCTATTGGCAAATTTGGCCTTGTAAGCGTGTGTGTACCTAATTGCATTTCCCCAATTGTAATCACAGGAAAAGCGTTTCTTTTCCAGCTGCCATATATGGATTTGAATTCTCTCCTGGTTTCAGCTTGTGTGTTAAGATATTTAGGAACTAATGACAGATATTCCTTCAAGACAAATGTCAGAATCTCCCATGAGCCATCAACTTCCTCACCAGTACCTGGAGGTGCAAGAACTATCAACAAACTATTTCCTCCACCTTTTCACACAAATAAAGCCAACAGCCAAAAACAACATCCTTCCTACTATAAGCTGGTATCATAGGAACTGTGCTATGTTAGTAATACATCGACAACAGTCCATGTTCTCAGAGACCAATGGGAGGGTGGTGCAAAAATATAATACACAGTGATCAACATGTATGATGGTATACAAAGCATTGTATAAGATGAATCCTACCTGTCAATCTTCCTGCTGTAGATTATCCACCGCTTCGAAGGTGGCATTCTAGAGCGTCTCTTGGCAGAGCAAATCACAGTGGCTTTGGTCCATTTGACAACTCATTTCTGGTTTATAGTCTTTGGTTGCTATGAAGACAGCCTTGACTGCTTTCCTTCTTTGCTTGCACATTCACTTCGGCACTTTGGCGCCTTCCCAGTTGTGGAAGTACCGCTCCAAATCCATGTGGTCTACCACTGTGTTGGAGAGGCTGTGATTCTTTGCTTCTGTCCTGTGTCCAATCATCTGTTGATCTCACCACACTATGACTTGTTTCCGTCATTGCAAAGCCTGTAAATCATACCGAGGTTGTTGCTTGTCTCCATTACTTCGGGTGTCAAGACAAGTGACAAGAAGCTACTTGTTGTGGTCCTGCAAGATGGATAGTGAATCTGACCATATCTAAAACCCATCAAACCCCTCACCTTCTTCAGAAGTGGCTGATTGGCATCAGGATCCTTCCCTATCAACTTCAGTTATATTATACTTTACATTCTATCACACACGGAGAGCTGACAACTGCTCTTCTCTACCTACAACTTTCAACCAGTGATACAGAAATAGTCCCACATTGATACAACAAGACAACAGTCCGAAGTTTTTTCCCAGAGAAGTCAGTAGGAGGTTCGAAGGACAGTTGCCAGCCACTGTGGGGCTGATGGTTTTTCACCTAGTGAAACTCAAGGTGACAAATAATTTATTCACTTCTGGCGTCTCTAGAAACTCGTTCGCTTTCTTGTGTCACTTACTACCTGTGGTATAGTGTACTGGGCATAGGACTATGTGAACTAGTGCAAGGGTGGTGTACTGCGTGCCCGACTCGCAGACGCCTCCCACTACAAGGACCCCTTTCATACTTATACAAAGCCCTCTGTATGTATGCGTGCTTACACCACCCAAACACCTTCGCCCACGGGCAGTTGCTCTTTAGATTCCTTGGGTACTTGACGTGCCCCCTCTGTACGCATAACCCACCGATCAATAAACCCACGAACCACACAACTTGTTTCACTGCCGCCCTTGCAACGTGCTTGCGAAGACTACCTAAGAGGCCAGGTGGACATAATGCCCCACACAGCATGAGAACAAAGTCAAAACCAGGGACCTTCATCCACCACATACATCTTTCTTCCTTGTCTAATGCAATACATTTTCATTTAGATGATTTGTAGCATACACTCTGGTTAACCCAGTTTCTCAAAAGTTTACATAATGTGAAGAACCCTACACCAAGGAACTCTTGCCAACAGATTTTCAGTGCCCTGAGGTAGAAACTGATTTTTACTCCTGACTTGGTCTTTTCATTGCGTACATCGAGAAACTGAACAAAATTGTACAGGTTCTACAAGACCGGCACCATCATCACAAGTCCTTCATTAACACGACAGAGGTACCATAACAGAAGCCAGGGAAATGCTCCAGAATGAAGCAGGATTAATCAGGAGCCAACTACAATATCATCTCCCATATGGTCTCGTCCATAAACTTGTTAAGAAAGATAAATACCCTCTTCACTAAGGTAGCGTACACCAATACAGCCAGTTCCATGAAACCGATTGCAATGGATGCCTACACTATACGAAAGCAGTATTCGCTGTATTCTACGGATATAATGAAAGAGTATTGGGATGATTTTGACACATGGAAAGAATGAGAGAAGAAAAATTAGTAAAAGAGGTGTGGAAGGCAGAGGTGGAGAGAGTAAACATGAGGGGGTGACCAAGGATGAGATGGATGGATGGGGTAAAAGGGGCATTGGGAAAGAGGGGAATGTCTGTTGAGTAAGGGAGAAGATAGGGGTGAGTGGAGAATGGTTATGTATGGATGATGTTGTGATGCATGGAAGAGAGTGGGTGGGGGATGGGGGAGTATTTACGAATGACATTTTGACGCAGCCCAAAGGGGGAGGGTCGCCAATTAAATGAAGCGGCCTTGCTGTGGATGTGCTGTGTCTTGCTGCATTGCTTCTGACCTAGGCCAGTGGGCGAGATGGAGGGATGGCCCGTCATCCAGGAGGAGCCAAGAAAAGAGGTTGGGAGGGGTGGTGAATGGGAGTAGAGTATGTGGGGATGAAATGGGTGGGAGTGGATTTATGCCTTTGACTTTAGCTACCTCCCTTGTAAGGGGAAAAAGCCATTGATATATGTATCCATGTCCTTGATTGCTATTGGGTAAACAGACAGGGAATACTACTTTTTATGATGCAACTGGTTACATCAGTGTGAAAGCTGCTTAACCTTTTTAATACGAGTCAAATATTCGCGCGCATATTCGCTGCCTGACGTACGATGATGCATCACAATATGTGCATTATAAAATATAAAGTTACAGCTGTTATATCCGTTCTCTTTCACCCAGAATGTTTGTAACCATTGAAGTGATCAATCCTGTTCACAGAATAAGAGGGTTGCCCAGCTACAACTACAATATAATCAGTAAGCCAATGCTGGCATCCTCATATCACTCACACTTCATGACGCCACCGTAGGCGCCATCGTATACAAGGGATTAAATGAGATGAAAAGGGTTCCAAGACCTTGAAATGGCATTCAGAGCAAGTTAGGAAAACCTAACCCCAATCCAGAGGCATATCAGTTAGGACTATTTCTAGTGTATAGGACCCCTACCCCAACACACACTTTTTTGAAGAGGGTACAAGCTATATCCTATACACTAAAATTCCTGTCATGCTTGCCTCCTTAATTTTCTTCTTTACTACCTCTTCAGTGCGATATTGTCACTAAGGACAGAACCCCATAGGATGTACTGATTGCCAGTTTATTGCAGTCAACATTTCAGGCAGATCACAATAAAAAATACAGCAGCATCATATTACTCATCTATAACCAACCCCCTATATACCACTAGTTCACTACAAATATACTCAAAATAGTCCTAATCAAATCTACAGCCACACTTCTCACCAATAGGACAGCAAACACAAATACATAACACGCCTCTCATCAACAACACTCTCATACCATAAACACATACACCCAAGATTCTTAGCATAACTTATGATACATCCATGTAATTCAAATAACACATAAAAAATATAAGGACTAAATACACACCTAGACTTGACATGCTTTAATCAATTACAAGAACAACATTTGGATAAAACAAAGAAACTAATACTATCTATCTATCAGGGTGCCGTGACCACTTGGACGTTGGACACCATGGAGCTCCATTCCTGTCTGCACATGGCTCTTCTTAACAAGATGACATTTGTTATTTCTTTTCCTACAGATGTCCTTAGCCCGTCTACATATTTTCTGTGTGGTCTTCCTCTTACCCTCTTTCCTTCTATTTTTCCCATTAGGCACGTATGTTCTAATTGTTTTCTCATGACATGTTCTAAAAAGTGTAACTGTCTTTTCCTGATAGTTTCTATTATTTCCCTCTGTGTTCCTATTTGCTGCAGTATTTCTTCGTTTGTTTTAAATTCTGTCCATGAAATTTTCAGCATCCTTCTCCAAATCCACATTTCTATTGCTTATATTCTGTCCTGTATTTGTTTACTAATTGTCCAAGTTTCACATCCATATAATAATACTGACCAAGTATACCATTTTACAAATCTTTTTGTTCTCATGTAAATTTTATTGTTAGTTACTACTGTTTAATTTTGTTGAAATGATTTTTCGTTATGGCTACCCTTCTCTTTATCTCTTCCTCGTTTTTCCCATCCCAAGTTAACATGCTTCCCAGGTTATTGAATTGGTCCACCTGTGTCAATATTCTTCCTTCTACTTGAATTCTTAGTCTTGGACATTCTTGTTTTTTCATCATTACCATCACTTCTGTTTTCTTTTTATTCACTTTTAGACCTCTGCTTCTACTTGCTTCTACTAGTGCTGTAACTGATTTCTGTAGCTGAGCTTCCGATTCTGCGAGTAACACAGTATCATCTGTGTATCTAATATTATTAAGATTTCTTCCTCCTACTGTTACTCCTTTTAGATGGTAAATATCTCTCATGATCATCTCACTGTATAAATTTAACAGATCTGGTGACATTACACATCCCTGTCTCATGTCTCTTTCAATCTTTAGCCAATCACAGTTCTCCTATTTTCACTACTGCTTCTTGCTTCCAATAGAAATTTGCAATTAGCCTTAAATCCTTCCCTTCCACCCCTATTTTCTTTAACATATCTAATAATTCATTGTGTCTCACTTTGTCAAATGCCTTTTCATAGTCCACAAAACAGACATACAAATCTTTTTGTACCTCTAACATATTTTCAGCTAGTATTCTTACAGCAAAAATTGTATTCCTTGTTCCCTTATTTGGTACAAACCCATATTGTTCATTAGCTATTTCTGGCCTTATTTCATTTCTTATTCCGTCTGTAATGACTCTTCAGATTATTTTTAAGTGGTTCATGATACTAATTGTTCTGTGTTTGCTACATTCTAAGTTCCATGCCTTTTTGGTAAAGCTATGAAAACTGACTGGTATATTTCTGTTAATTCCCCAGTTCCATAGACTTTATTGGCTTTCTCTCATAATTTTAATTCCAAAATCTCCCAAAGCCTCAAGCATTTCTGTTGCCATTCCATCTTCTATCACTTTTCCTTTTGTCATTTTTGATAGCGCTGCTTTTATTTCATCTTCCATTATCTCTGGACCCTCTTCATCAAAAGTGTCCTTTAGTTCTTCCCTTACATTTACAAAAAGTTCCCCGATATATTCTTTCCATCTATCCTTCACTTCTTTTTCTTCCATTGCTACTGTCCCACCTTTCTTGAAAAATGCTATATCTTATTTGTTTTCTTGTTTTTATTACTTCTTTTACTTTCTCATGCATCTTTTGTTGGTCTGTTCTTTCTAGGTGTTCAATTTCTATGCATCTTTCGTCCATCCATTTTTCTTTTGCTCTTATACATTCTCTATGTACCTTTCTGTTAAGCTCTTTGTATTTCTCTTCATCTTTGTATTTTCTTCTCTCTTCCATTAATTCATGAATCTCATCTGTCATCCATGGTTTCTTATTTCTTCTCTCCCTTGTTGGTATGATTTCTGACCCCTCTTCCCTGACTTTCTGTAGTGTTGTCCATTGCCACTGAGCTGATCCTACCTCTGTTTCATCTGCTACATCTTCTAGTATTACATACCTGTTTTTGACTTCTACACTGAATCGTTCTATGATTTTTGTGTTCTTTAATAGTTTCAGGAGGTGCTAAGATGAGAGGGTGGGTGGAGGGGTGTGGAGTGTATACAGGGATGGAATGGGTGGGAATGATTTTATGCCTTTTTCTTTTTGGCTACCCCCCTTGTAAGGGGGAAAAAGCCTTGGTATATGTATGTATGTTAATAGTTTCAACTGTTTACTTATGCTATGAATTCTCTTTGGTAATTTCTTTATTTTTGTTAACTGTTGCTACTACTGGACTATGGTCTAAGTTTCCGTCTGCCCCTGGATAGGTTTTTTACTGTCTTACTGCATTTCTGAATCTTCTATTTACTGTTATGTAATCTATTTGGTTCCTATATCTGTCTCCTGAGCTTTTCAATGTATATAGTTTGCATGGGTGTTGTATGAACCATGTATTCATGATGATTTGTGCACCATTCAACCCATCCAGTGCCTCTCTGATTTCCGTTTCCAATGCAATACTGTCAAACAGTATCCTTGAATCTACCTTTCCCTACTTTTGTATTTAAATCCCCCATAATGAATGTAACTTCTTCTTTGCATTGTTCCTTTGCTTTTATTTCTTCATAAAAAAGGTATTCATATCTTCTTCACTCTCATTTGATGGGGCAGATTAATATTAAATCTCTTTCCTCTAAGTTTAGCCATTATTACTCTGTCAGAAATGGGCCAATATCACATGATACATTTGGCTACTGTTTCTGTCATTAATATATCCACACCTCTATGTACTGTGTCTCCTCTGGAATATATTAACTGGCCGCCATCATTCGTCTCCATACATACCACCCCAGGCCATCTAACTTCTCCCAATCCCATGATGTCTATTCTCATTTTGTTCATTTCTCTTTCTGTTTGCTAGTTTGCCCATCTGATACAAGGTTCTATGTTCCATCTAGCAATTTTTATGTAATTTCTAATTCTGTTTGTGCTGTTCGTTTTATTTATTTTACTTGTGCTGTTTGTTTTATCTTACTTGTGCTCTTTGTTTTATGGGCAGTCATTTGCTGACGGTCAAGAGCCACCTGCTCCCCATAGTCATCTCGACTGGGCGAGGTAACTACTCCATTATCATTGGAGTAGTTCCCATTTATGCTGTTCCTTCTTTTTCTTTGTCTTGTTTACCCCATGGTTTCTTGAAAGGTTACATGGTAAGGTTTCCAGCACTTTTCCATGTCATAGTTATTGGCTATGAACCTAGCCTTTGCCTGAAAAGGTATTCCCTACAAGGCAGGAGGGGGTTTAGAATCAGAGTTGTCCTTCTCTTAGCCTTTGTCTGAATAGCCATACCCTACAAGGCAGCAGGGGGTTTGTGTTCAGAGTTGTCCTTCTCCTAGCCTTTACCTAAAGAGGCATATCCTACAAGGTAGCAGGAACCGAATATACCGTCGGTTACTCGGTCACTTGCATGCATTCTGTACGAAACAGGGGGGACCACGTGAAGGTAGCATGCAAGCATTTAGGAGGCAGAAGCTATATATTATTAGGACTTAAGATTAAAACTTAGCCTGGGACGCATGCACTCCAATTAACACCCCCAAACTAATACTACAGTATACAAACAATGCATATGCTCAGTGATGAATTATGCAAGCCATGTTTGGGCCCCTAATCTAAGACACACCGCAACACTCTTCTGACCATACAAAACAAAGCCCTAAAGACAATTGCAAGCTGCACAAATGCAACACCTGCAGACCATTTACACCAGGAAACAAATCCTCAAAGTCCAGAATCACCTTGACATGAGAGGCACATAAACGCTTGCCACAGCCTCTACAAACACAGCACACCCATAGCAGAACACTCACACACACCCAAAAACATCAAAACAACACCCAAATATCTATATCACACACAAATACTCTCTTCTCTTCCTCCACAACCACCAGACACCAGCCTCCATAAGCATATCCATAAACATATCACTCTGTTCCATCAATAAAGACAATACGTTGTTGCATGCCAAACCCTTGGATATCCATCCCTCTGAATCCTCTCTCCCCAAAAGGACAGAGTCCACCTCACCAGACTGCAATGCAGCCACCATTGAGCCCTTCTAAACTACTAGAAGAGGCTGGATGACAACATTGCAGATAACTGCCCAAGATGCAACAATTCACCCCATACTACACAACGCATTATGGAAAATTGCATTGTACACAGTCATGCATGCCAACTTCACAATATACACTCTATAAAGGATTTATGGGAAATCCCATTCCATCCATGATGTTCTTCAAGGAGACAGGAATGCTCGGCCAGACAGTCTAGGAAATGACACCAACCACACAAAATACACACACACTCAGATTACTAAACAAGCCCTTCAAGACATACCACTAAACTCAATACTCCAATAACCATCCCAAACATAAGCTCCACAGAAAAAAAACCTCCTACACCTGACAAGAACCACACTGGTACACCTGCATTCAGGGCACCATCCAGCATTAAAACTGTACCAACACAGAATAGGCCTGGGCATATGCAAAATGCCCCATATACAGCCACCACACAGAGGACATAACAGGTACTACAATGCTCCACAGCAACACCCAAACAAAAATATATCTTTCCTCAAGTGACTTAATGGTCCCTCTCAGAGGCTGTTGCTGGTTTCCTGAGTTCCGCAGGTCTTCTGCAATGGAGACCAGAAGTAATAGATTAATTGTTTCATTCTAGGGGCCTCAATGATCAATCAATCAGTCCACTGCTCCAGCAACAGTCTTTAGGCATGACCGGTCACTTAGAGAAGAGATACTGTGTAGTTGTCTGGGGAATATCAGTGTGGGGCATTGTAGTACACGATGTTCTGTGTGATGGTTGCATCTGAGTAGTTTGAATTAGAGGCCAGACCTTGCCCAACATGACTTTACTGTGCACAAAATTTCAAGTTTACATGAATAGGTAAGATATCCCAGCATTTGCCAAACACGATCATGATGGTATGATCTGAATAGCCTGCCTGGTCGTGTTGTGCACCAGTGTTTGGAAATGGTCTGGGAACCTATTTTTTCCCACAAGACCTGTTATTCACCCAATACAGGGTCCACCATAACCACTCCTGCATGACAGTTAAGGAATCTAACACTCGTGTTCAGTGAGGTCTGACTGTACTGTGTTGGTATTATCTCAATTAAGGATGGTGACATGAGCACAGGTGTGCTAATGTGGTTCTTGTCTGGTGTGGAAGGTTCTCTCTGTGGGACTTGTTGTTGGAGCATTGAATTTGGACGTCTTTCTTGAAGGGCTTGTCGATTTATCTGGGTGTCAATGTGTGTGTGGAGGTTTTGTGTGGTAGGTTGTGGTAGATGTTTCTGTAGTATGCTGCTGGTGTAGTTTTTTGTTGCATTCTGTTGACAGTATTTGAGAGATGTAGTGTGAAGAGTGAGGATTGTTCTGGGTTCTGGCATAGAACTGTGTTCCTGTCATTTTCACATGTTCTACTGGGAGAACTTCAGTGTCTGTATGTAGGTGTCCTAAGTGGTTTTCGTGCACCCTGTTATTGCTCTGTGCTCCATTCTGTAGGGTTTATAAATCATGTGTGTTAGATTTGCTTATTGTTGGTAAACTTTATTTTTTATAATGCGAGTATTATGACGCAACATCGCACGTCTGGCAGCTAATGCTGCCCGCAAGATTTTGGCCCGTATTGAAGGGGTTAAGAATCCTCCCCCTGGACCCTCTTTGTCTCAACTCTGTACGAGAAACTTCCATTTGCCCCTTCACTCAACCCCATTTAGTTACCTACAATTTGGAAACCTATTAGTAGCATTCTTGTCACCCCACAACAGGATCATAGGAAATTGAAGATGAACAGGCATGTTGTGGTGCTATGGCTTACTGCATGCTTCTGACCTAGGCAGTTGGTGGGGACAGGGTTGTCCCCTCATCTACAAGGCACTTTTTTTTTTTTTTTTTTTTTTTTTTGTGGGGGGTGGAGGGTGGACTGTGGGAAGGGCATACATCTTTGCTGTTCACCACCCATGTGAGGAAGAAAGTTTGATATTATATTTATATATATATATACATACACACACATGCACACATTTTGTGTGTGTGCTTATTTCCATAATTAGGTCTTGATGTATAGGCCAAAGTAGACACTAATATCAAGTGTAGCCCAGAATTTTAGGGTATTTGTCCAATGGGAGGAGTAGCCCATTCAATTTCATTGTTGGACATTCCAAAAAATAGTACATGTGAAGACTTCCTTTTCCCTTTATAAAGGGGGTGATACATATACCAAGGCTTTTTCCCCCTTACAAGGGAAGTAGCCAAAAAGAAAAAGGCATAAAATCATTCCCACCCATTCCATTCTTAAATACACTCCACCCTCCCTCCCATCTTAGCACCTTCTGGATGACGGGTCGTCCCTGCACCTTGTCCACTGCCCTAGGTCAGAGGCAGTGTCGCAAGGCACAGCACATCCACAGCAAGGCCACTTCATTAAATCGGTGACCCCCCCTCGCATAAAAGGAGAAGGGGAGAAATCCCTTTGGACCGAGTCAAATTTTGCTCACACATACTACCTCATCCCCCACCCATTCCACGTAATGCATCACATCATCCATATACAACCATTCTCCATTCACCCCATCTTCTGTCCTCTCCCTCCCTTCCTCAACAGACATTCCCCTCTTCCTCAAAACCCCCTTCACCCCATCCATCCATCTCATCCTAGGACATCCCCTCATGTTCACTCCCTCAATATTTGCCTTCCATACCTCTTTTACTAGTCTTTCCTCACTCATTCTTTCCACGTGTCCAACCCATCCTAATACTCTTTCATCAACCCTATCTCCCAACTCCCTTTCCAACCCTGTTCTCCTCCTCATTTCTCACTCTATCTAGCCTAGTAACCCCTATCATACTTCTCAGACACCTCATCTCAAACACATTCAAACTCCTCCTCTCTTATGTTCCATGTTTCTGTCCCGTACAGTGCTGTTGGCACAATCACTCCTTCATACAGACTCCTCTTAGCATCCGTTCCCAAATGTCTATTCCTCATTACACTTTTTAATCCACCAAGGTATTTACTCGCTTCTCTCAATCATTCTACCTCCACCTCTACTCCACCTTTTCCTGCCACATTTGCACCAAGTATATAAAACTATCCACTTCCTCCAGTCGCTCTACCTTAATGCTCACTTCCTGTCTGCTACCACTTTCACCCCTTGTGGGCACACTCATACCACGCCATTTCATTAAGAGCCAAAATATTGTAATGACCACCACACCAACTATAAAATACAAAATTATAATCACATTCGATTAACAATTGTACATTTCCATATCACAATTTTCTTTGTAAAAGGTTAAAAGAAAGCCAGAAAAAGGATTACTGATTTTTAATACAATTTTGTACTCCTTAAAATACATGGCAGTTATGATCCTACCAAAATATTTTTACATATATGTACAGTGTGAGGGGGGACTCCTTCACTTTTCTGAATAAAATCTTTACCTAAACTGAAAGATGGAGGTGCCTTCTATAATTATCACTGGCCCAACATAATCAAAATGTGCAAAAAAAAATTGAATGGGAGTACAAATTCATATACTGAACTACCGGAAATTCTCTATAAGGCTTTGGCACCATGATCTACATGTCCCATTTCCGTTCAGTGAATGCAAGCTTTGGTGATGATACAGCCTGTAGAAGTCAATGAATAAACTTAAAATATATTAAAGTTCAAGATCAATGTACACAAAAATACATCTATCACATGACAAAATATCTATCTTGCTTAAAAAAAAAAAAGTGTGTAGGGAGGGTGTCATGCACCTATTAAACAATTCCAATACTATCAGGATTTTTACAGAAAAAAGAAAAAAAAGTATGGGTGCACAACTAACTGACACTCATGTGCCAGTCACTTTTTTTTTCTTGTATATCGGTTTGGTATCGAACTTTTAACTTTACTTTTGTAGATCTTTTAAGCAGCAGTGGCAGCAGCACCCACGAACTTTTTCAAACCTTCACTAGACATAGACTTTGGTCGCTCAATAGGAAGACCCAAGGCTCTGTCCCACACAAGGGAGGCCAGGACACCAAGAGCACGGGACACACCAAAGAGCACTGTATAGAAACTCATCTCAGTCATTCCATAGTGTTGCAGGAGAACACCGGAATGGGCATCTACATTGGGCCATGGGTTCTTCACCTTTCCAAGGTCCGTCAGGATAGGAGGAACAACTTTGTACACTGTGGCCACCAGCTGCAAGAATAAACAGAAGTGTGTTACATGGACGACAAACTTTCATTCTAGTACTACTCTAGGGTGCATATGCTTAACTAATCAAAACAAGATAAGGACTGCTCTTTTTCTCTCGGGGAGGGGGGGTGGGGGGGTGGGTGTGTGTGTGTGTGTGTGTGTGTGTGTGTGTGTGTGTGTGTGTGTGTGTGTGTGTGTGTGTGTGTGTGTGTGTGTGTGTGCCTGTGATTTTCTGTGGTGCACGAGATAATCAGAACATAGAATAGATTGCCTTGCTGCATTGCCTCTTGTAATGGTGACATTATATTCCTTGTGTGTTGTACATACGTATTTGTAATACTGTTTATTTATCATTGTATATTTAGTGAATTATTGTAAAATCCATGTGTCCATATTAAGTGTGTACGTTTTTCCCACCAAGTCTGTCAGAGTCAGTCTTGATTCCGCTTATGGAGTGCATGCACGCTTGTTCTGTAGTGCTAAATCGTACATACATATTAGTTTCAATTTAGTTTCATTTAGCCACCCCTATACACTTTCACCCTAGCATTGAGGTGAAGGACAGGGATGACCCTTCATCCCAAGATGTGCTTTGATGAGAGGAACAACAAATGTGTTTGCATGGGTGTGAAAAGAGTAGCGTGTGTAAGCTTCCAGTTGGCCACCCTCCTCATACTAGGGTAAAGGCTCTTCAGTGTATGTAACAAATGTACCCTGAAGGGCGAGTCAGCAAATATGGTGGGCACTAGAGGTAGTTCAGAACTACATCAAACATGAAGAGGATATTACAAAAAAAAATCCTTTTTCCTCTAAATTGGTAATATAACATTAAATGTTTGATATCTTCTACTTGGTGCTTGCATCTGGGGCAATTTACATTTGCAGTTACACCTACATTTTTTTTATTATTTTAAGGCAGGATGGTGGCCTGAACACATGTGCAGGAGAGTCTTGCACAAGGATGTTGGAAACATGGTCATCATATTAAGACAATGGGGCAGGACTCTCAGTAATGGATTTAAATTGGATAAATTTAGATTTACAAAGGAAACAGGCAAGAATTGGTTTACCAATAGTGGTCAATGAATGGAACAGACTTAGTAAACATATAGTGAGCACTGAAACTATCGGTTATTTTAAGAAAAGGTTAGACAACTTTATGAATGGGATGACAGGTGGTAATGGACATGGAACTGCCTAATGTAGGCCTTATGGTCTCTTGCAGTCTCCTCCATTCTTGTGTTCTTGTGTAATGATTCCTCTGTAGAGCTCATGTCTGGGGGAGTTTGGTGTAGCAGGAAGCTGGAATCAGAGTTCTTGTTTTGCGACCCGAGTGGGAGTTTTAGTATGAACATGTAGTGTGCTGAAGATGCGAGTAGCATGCTGAACTTGCTCTGGTTCATAGGGGCATGCCATGAACAATCCTTACAGTACAGACTCCATGTCACCAAATTTTCAATCCCTCCAATATAGTTACTATTAACCAGTCCTAAGCTAACTAGCCTCTTCCACAACCTTGCAAACAACCCTGAAGGAACTGTGTACCAATAGGCTCTTTCCAATTTTAGAGGAAGGTGTGGGGGAAGCTAAGATATGAACAGACTACAATTACTGTCAACCCCTTTTTCAAAAAATTATGTTGTGCAAAACTATGAAATCTTCAAGAAACTCTTACCTTGAAAAGTTTGTCATCTGGGAGATGCTTCAGAGCAAATTCCCTCTGGCAAGTGTATCTGGGATCCGTTTTCCTGAGCACAGCATGACCATACCCAGGCACTACCTGTCCAGACTTCAGGGTCTTCCAAATGAATTCTTTCAATTGATCTTCAGTGGCATCATCACCGATCTCTGCACGAACTTTGCTCAACCAAACCAAAACCTAAAACGACCAAGCATTATATTACAATACTTAACCAAGTTCTACATTTATAAACGATGCTATTATCCTATGAGATTTAACTTATGGATATTATACGTTTTTGCTCAAATTGGGTTCGTTTCCTTATAACCAGTTCTCCTTAAACTTTTGTTGACCATAAAAATCTATGAATAGTGCTGCAATACTGGCAAGATTAATCCCTTCACTATCTTCTGGCTACAACTGAGAATTTTTTTAAGACATGGCAGTAACTAACTTGAGGTCCCAACAAGAGGGTCTACATATGATGCACAAATTACTTGTCCTTTACAGGAACAATATATATAAAATAAAAAATATATATTTTTCTTTTTACAAGACATTACCTCCTGGTTTGCCAGACCATGCAAGGGACCTGCAAGGCCATTCATTCCAGCAGCAAAGGAGAGGTAGGGGTCTGACAAAGCTGACCCAACCAAATGTGTGGTGTGGGCAGACACATTACCACCTTCATGATCACTGGAATAAAAACAAATACAGGTATTAAATAAGCGATAGGAATCTTATAAATACAAAAGGTACATAAAGTAACAGGAACATGAATAAAATACTAAAGTCTACAAAAACCATTCAAATTCTCATATTCTAACTTAACCCAGCAACAACTACTTTTAATAACTAGCTCAAACACACACATGGTGTTAGGATGGAGGGTAGTGATTAGCAAATCCCACGTGGGTCAGTAATAGCAACCATTATGTTCTTGATCCAATTACGCAATGGAAGGTACGTCATGCTATCTTATGGGTGCAAATGATACCAAAATCATTAGAATAAGAAACTACATGTTGTTACATTAAGACCTTGTCAACATGTCCAAGAGCTGCTCTTGGGCAACTTGTCACCTAAACACACATCAGCAAGATCACTGGTGCAAAATACAGTTTGTCAGACAATAACATGGTTACAACAAGAATGGAGAGTAGGTAATTTGAATGCCTGATCCATTTTGTATTAGAATGTGAATATGCAAGTGGTATGGTCCAGAAAATGAAGAACATTCACAATATTGACAGAATACAATGAGCAGCCACAAAGGATCCCAGCCTCAAAGAAGTCATACTAGGAAGACACTGCTTTGAGCTGGGATAACTAAAAAGAGACTAAAATTGTCCTGTTCCGTCATTAAAGTGAATGGACAAATCGGAGATCTCTTGGTTTGGGGCAGTGACCACAAGGTCTAGAGAATTATTTTTTACAGTCTCTGAAGACGTCAAGAAACCATTTTCCATACCGACCTATTACAAACAGTCCAGAACAAGAGTCCAAGACAAAACTATAAATTTAGATGCAATATCCAATACTTGGGTACTGTTTAGGGACATCCTTGCAGACCATGAAGGAACAATGAGATACTTTTGTGCTAATGCTGTCCCAATGAAACATTCTTTACCATTTCTACCATCACCAGGGTCCTGCAAGAGGGACAGTGGAGTGCCCATTTACCACTAACCCAGTAGTTCTCAAGACGCATTTCCATGTATCCCATACTTATGTATTGCTGTTCTCTAGTCACCTGGAAACTAGTTCATCACTAGATTTAATCGCTATGCATCCACTATCAATCACCTGTTTCAGATTTGCGGTCCCTCTTGTGAAACACTATAGTCTTCCAAGGGGTCACAGACCCTAGGTTGAGAACCACTGTGCTAACCCCTTACCTTTACCAGGGGGTATGGCCCTGGGGGATCTTTCTCTGAACCAAGTACAAGACCTATAGGAATGGTTCTTGCACTGTTGAGCTGACAACCTGCAACTTTCCCCTCCTACTTTCATCCAATGACAAAGTCCTACACTAATACAACAACCAGCAGCCCTAAGGTTCATTTCAGATATATCTGTTATAGGACCCATGGACAGCTGCAAGGTGCTGTGGGATTAAAATTCTGCAATTATTCTGATTATTATTACGAGCACTACTTCTCCAATCCCCTTTTGTAGTAGTTAGAGCAGTTGTAGTGGTAGCTGCAATAGTGGTTGTTGTTCCCTAGAGTGACTGGCCAAGCAGTCCCATCTCCCTGCAGAATGCCACAAATGGAATGGGGATCTCCCACAAATCCCTTCTAGAACATATATTGCATTGTTAGCATGCATGATTGTGCAGAATCCTTCTATGTGTTTTATAGTATGGGAAGTGTAACATCCTGGACAGTTATCTGCATTGCAGTCATCCAGCCTCTTAACCTCTTCCATATGATGATGCCTACATAGGCATCATGAGGCAAAAGTGGGTTTACGAGGATGCCAGCATCGGGGTCTTGATTATATTTACTTTGTAGTTGTAGCAGAGTGTAGCTGGGAGGTACTCAGGAGTGAAGTGGGGACGAGGGAGAGAAGTTATGGCTATACTAGTAAGTGAAGAGATAAGTAAGTGGGTAGTGGAATGGAAGGCAGTTTCATCAAGGTTGATGTGGATGAAGGTGAAGCTGGGAAGGGAGATTTGGGTTTTTGTAAGTGTGTATGGACCTGGTAATGAGAAGAGCATAGAGGAAAGGGAGGCTTTTTGGATAGATATGAGTGCATAGAGGGATTAGGAAGAAATGTCAATGTACTTGTATTGGGAGACCTTAATGCTAGGTTAGGAAATGAACCAATAGACAGAGTGATTGAGAAGTATGGAGTTCCAGGTAAAAATCAAGGTTGATGTGGATGAAGGTGAAGCTGGGAAGGGAGTTGTGGGTTTTTGTAAATGTGTATGGGCCTGGTAGTGAGAAGAGCGTAGAGGATAGGGAGGCTTTCTGGAAAGATTTAAATGAGAGCATAGAGGGATTAGGGAGAAATGTCAATGTAGTTGTGTTGGGAGACCTTAACCCCTTCAATATGGGCCACATCGCACATCTGGCAGCATTAGCTGCCAGACGTGCGATGTTGCGTCATAATACTCGCGTTATAAAAAATAAAGTCACTGCTCTATCGCTCGTTCTCTTTCACCTGTGAATTTTGATAACCATAGAAAATATGATAAAGCCAGTTTACAGAGTATGGGGGTCACACAGGTACGACTACAATAAATATAATCAAGATGCCGACGTCGGCATCCTCGCGTACCCACTTGCTCCTCATGACGCCTATGAAGGCGTCACCGTATGGAAGGGGTTAATGCCAAGGTAGGAAATGAACCAATAGACGGAGTGATTGGGAAGTATGTAGTTCCAGGTAAAAATCGTAGTGGAGGATTGATGGTGGAGATGTGTCTTGAAAGAGTTGATAATAGCAAATACAGTGTTTAGGAGGAAAGTAAAGCATAAGTACATATGGGAGAGGGTGGTGGATGGAAGGGTGGGAGATAGAGCATTAATGGACTATATAGTGGTGACCAGGAGTATGGTAAGAAGAGTTAAGGATGTACATGTTCTAAGGGGAGAGAGTGGGGGAATATCAGATCATTTTCTGGTGGAAGGTAAATTGAGAGTGGAGAATAGGTGGAGAAAGAGGAAAAGGGCAGAAGGTAGGGAGGTACTTAAAGTGAACTGCTTAAGGGACTGTGGGAAGTGCTTATAGGTGAACGTGTCATAAAAGTTGTTCAATTTCTTTGGTGAACTTATGTATACTTACTCTATCGGAAAGAGTATTATTGCATACTAAATTGTTTTAGTAACATGTATATATTACATGTAGTTAATTTTTTTTCTTTCTTTTTTTTTATGATAGTATCTGTAATCATTGAAGTATCCATAGGCATAGGTAATCAGCCTACTATGTAGGAAATGAAAGATTAGAGTCTTGGGAACAACTTCATTAAATTAGATTTTTTCCTACTCTCTTTTATTTTTTTTATGATTTTTTTATTTTGAATAGTAGAAACTTCAGTGAAAATCTGCTATGATAAATTAAACAAAAAAATTAAGTTACAGTTTCCTTTATTTTTTACTAATCAAATTAAAGAATTACCGGTACTCTCTCTTTACAAATTCGAAAGAATGAATGAAATCGGACAAAAAGAAACAGAGATATGGCTATTTAAACATAAAAAACAAACTTTTCAGGAGAGGCATTTAAAGTTTAAAGGAGCGCACCAGCATTTAAAATCCTCCGGCCACGTACTCACTCATGACATTGTCTATTTTTTTACATTTCCGATTACAACTTTAAACAAAACTGAACTGGCTATCGAAAATTTGACTTTATTTCAATATACAGAATGTTTTTTCATGCAATGGGGTTGCCAGATGTCGCCAATAATTTATCTATTTTATTTTATATATAAGAAAAGAAACGGAATTGAGCTGTAATATTTGGTCGAAGTGTTACAACCATCATAGAGAATCTTTTGAATACCTGTTGCTAGAATAAAAGATAATACGATTGCATGCATGACTGGTAGGCTGACAGATACGCGACAGGGCGACATCCTTTCTCCTTTAGCTTTGAAGAGATACGGAGATCCTTGTGGTGATTGACGATTAGTGTTGGGCAAGTTGCCAGATATCTCCATATATATTAATTATAGTAAACAAAACAGAACTGGCTATCAAAATTTTGACTTTATTTCAATATACAGAATGTTTTTTCATGCAATGGGGTTGCCAGAGGTTGCCAAAAATTTATCTATTTTATTTTATATATAAGAAAAGAAACGGAATTGAGCTGTAATATTTGGCCAAAGTGTTACCACCATCATAGAGAATCTTTTGAAATGTTTACCTAAAATTCGTTAATTTTCCAGAATTTTTCGTGTTTTCGCGCCCTACAGTCCCTTAAATAAGGGAGAAAAAAAAAAAAAGGAGAATGAGTATAAGAAGCTGAAAGAGGAGTGGGAGGGAGTAAAGGATAGAGTACAACTAGGAGTGGAGGAGGAATGGGGATGGTTCAAGGAGGAAGTCATAAGGTGTGCAAAGATGGTGTGTGGAACAAGGAGGGCGAGAGGTAATGGAAAGAAGGGTAGTGAGTGGTGGGATGAGGAAGCAAAGAAAGGTGTAGAAGAGAAGAAGCAGGCATTCACAGACTGGCTACAAATTAGGACGAGGGAATCATACGAGAGGTACAAAATTTTTTGAAAGCAATAAAAAGATGTTTTGGAAGGAAATTAAAAGAGAAAGAGGAGGTGAATCAAATAGAAGAAAAGGTAAAAGGTGCAGATGGAGAGATGATAATGAAAGAGAAGGCAGTGAGAGGAAGGTGGGCAGAGTATTTTAGGGAGTTGCTAAATGTGAAGGAGGATAGGGAGGGAAAGGTAGTTGCAGTGGGAAGCGCTAAGAAAATGAGAGAGATGAGTGAGGAAAATGGAGGAGAAATAGGGAAGGATGAAGTGAAAGCAGCTGTTAAGATGATGAGAGCAGGTAAGGTACCTGGTCTGGATGGATGCCATGCAGAATGTCTGAAAAAAGGAGGTACAGTTATGGTGGACTGGCTGGTGAGGTTATTTAATGTTTGTTTAAGAGAGGGTAGAGTGCCGGAGGACTGGAGGAGTGCTTGTATAGTTCCGCTTTACAAGGGAAAGGGGGACAAGTGTGAGTAGTAGTTTCAGAGTGATCAGCTTGTTGAGTGTAGTTGGGAAGGCTTATGGGAGGGTCTTGATTGAGAGGATTAGAAGAGGAATAGAGGGAGTGATTGGTGAGGAACAGTGTGGGTTTAGGACAGGTAGGGGTTGTGTAGATCAGATTTTTGTGGTTAGACATGTGAGAAAGCTATAGGAAAAGATAGGGATGTTTTTTGGGCGTTTATGGATCTGGAAAAGGCTTACAACAGGATAGACAGGAAGGCACTGTGGGAGGTACTGAAGATATATGGGATAGGAGGAAAGCTGTTAAGAGCAGTCAAGAGTTTTTACGAGAGTAGTAGACCTTGTGTTAGGATTAGAAATGGAGAGAGTGAATGGTTTGAGGTAAAGGTGGGACTTCATCAGGGATGTGTTATGTCGCCCTGGCTGTTTAATCTTTACATGGATGGGGTGGTGCGAGAGGTGAATGCAAGGGTAGTGGGTCAGGGGTTGGAGATGATTAAAGAAAATGGAGAAAAGTGGGAGGTGAGCCAGTTGTTGTTTGCTGATGACACTGCGCTTGTAGTAAGATCAGAGGAGGGATTGAGGAAGTTAGTGACAGTGTTTGAGGTGTGTGAAAGAAGGAAGCTGATGATAAATGTGGGCAAACATCAGGTGATGAGATGTACAAGGGGAGAGAGTGACAGCAGGCTGGAAGTAAGCATTAAGGGTGAAAGACTGGAGGAAGTGGATAGCTTTAGGTACTTGGGTGCGAATGTGGCAGGAAAGGGAGGAGTGGGGTGGAGGTAGAATTTAGGAGGTTATAAAGGAGTGATTGTGCCAACAGCACTGTACGGGGCAGAAACATGGAACATGAGAGAGGAAGAGAGGAGTTTGAATGTGTTTGAGATGAAATGTCTGAGAAGTATGATGGGGTTATGAGACTTGATAGTGAGAAATGAGGTAAGGAGAACAGGGGTGGAAAGGGAGCTGGGAGATAGGGTTGATCAAAGAGTATTAGGATGGTTTGGACACATGGAAAGAATGAGTGAAGAAAGACTAGTAAAAGAAGTGTGGAAGGCAGAGGTGGAAGGAGTGAATAAGAGGGGGCTTCCTTGGATGAAATGGATGGATGGGGTGAAAGGGGCATTACAAAAGAGAGGAACATCTGTGGAGGAACGACGGGAGAGCACAGAAGATAGGAGTGAATGGAGAGGGGTTGTGTATAGACAATGCTGTGATGCATGATAGGGAGTGGGTGGGGGATGGGGGGGTGAGGAAGTATGAGAAAAAAATTGAGGCAGCCCGAAATGATTTCTCCCAGTCTTCTCCTTTTCTGCATGGGGGGACAGAATTTATGAAGTGGCCTTGCTGTGGATGTGCTGTGTCTTGTGACACTGCTTCTGACCCAGGGCAGTGGACAGGATGCACGGATGACCTGTCATCCAGGAGGTGCCAAGATAGGAGGGAGGGAAGAAGGTGGAGGGGAGTGGAATATATAGGAAAAGAAATGGGTGGGAGTGGTTTCTATGCCCTTTTTGGCTATCCCTCCTGTGTAGGGGGAAAAAGCCTTTGGTATATGTATTATTAATCAAGAGGGAAAAAGAACGAGTAATACAGCAGTGACTATATTTTATAACACTAGTAGTGTGATGCATCATTACACCAGCATACATTATGCATCCGATGCTGTGTGCGAGAATTTGACTCATATTGAAGAGGTTAAGGTAGCTAAGAAGAAGCTGGATGGTGGCCACACCACAGTCTGGCTAAGAGGGCTGTCCTTTTGAGGGGGCGAGGATTCTGAAGGATGGATATCAGGGGGTCTGGCATGCAGCAAAGTCTTGTATTTCAGTTCACTGATGGATAAGAGATGCGATTATGGGTATGCTTCTGGAGGCAAGTGTCTAGTGGTTGTGGAGAAAAGATTGTGTGTGTATGGTATAGGAATCTGGGTGTTGTTTTGATGTTTCTTGGCATGTGTGGGTGTTCTGCTATGTAGTGTATGGGTGTGCTGTGTTTGTGAAGGCTGCAGCTAGTGTTTGTGTGCCTCTCATCAAGTTGATCCTCGACTTTCAAAACTTAAGCTTCACGGTGTAAATGGTCTATAGGTGTTTTATTTGTGCAGCTTGTAATTGACTTGTGGCCTGTTTTGTATGGTCTGTAGGGTGTTGTGGCATGTCTTAATTGTTGTGGTTGTGGTGTGTGCGTGTACTTACCTAGTTGTATTCTACGGGAAGGGGAGCTATGCTTGTGGTATCCTGTCTTTGTACCTCGCAACATCTAATTTTTTCTTAAATTCATGTATGGTGTTTGTGTATGTGTACGCGTGCACATGCATGTGGTGGGGTGCCACCACATTCTTATGCATGTTACAGGTAACTAAATTCAACCTAAAGTAGGACCAGGATGGGAGACATGGTCACCTACATATACACACATCCCTAGGTAGTAAAAAACAACAAGTAGAGGGAAATGTTGGTAAATTAGTCATTCAATATTTTTCCTATTTTTTTCCATGCAGCAGAACTTTCCCTTGTTTTAGATAGAGAATGTCATGTACATTACTCACCACCTGTTCTTGATATTTTTCTATCTATTTACCAAGGATATCTTCCCTCTTATAAAGGAGGCTGCCAAAGCTTACCCCGCCATTGTTCCCCTTTCACCTTAGCTTCTAACTTGATATTTTTATTAGCCTATTCTTTATTCTATCTGACCCTGGAGCTTTACCAACATCCAGTGCAATACAGGAGTCTCTCAAATAATGCGGGGGTTAGGTTCCTGAAATTACCATGTATGACCAAATCCGCGTATGCTGACATTCCATATTAAATACTGAGAACCATATGTATGTGTATGTGTGTGTGTGCGTGCGAGTGTATGTGGTGTATGTATGTGGCGTTTGTATGTGTTTGTGCTTATATACATGTGTGTATGTGGCGTATATGCATGTGTGTATGTGGCATATATACATGTGTGTGTATGTGGCGTATACACGTGTGTGTGTGTATGTGGCGTATGTATATGTGGCATATGTATGTGTGTGTGGCATGTGTGTGTGTGTAGTGTGTGTGTGTGTATATGTATGTGTGTGTGTGTGTGCATGTATGTGTGTGTTCACATGTACAAGTAAGCAAGTATGTGCATGTGTCTGTTTGTATTTGTGTGTACACACGCGCATTCACAACATACACTGGTTGTCTAACACGTGTCTACGTGTGCGTGTCTACACGTGTGTAAGCGTGTATATGTCTGTTTTGGATCTCCCAAACCACCACCGCCAGTAACAACAAGAACCTCATAAGAGAAATTAAGACACGACAAGCGCTGTCATTATCAGACTTATTAGTTGTGTTCCAAACGAAAGAAACCTTACACTTCAACAGGTTAGGGCGGTAAAATTTCACGATAGCACGGCGCAGGTGGTGGAAGCGACAAGCAAAAGCTTGTTGGCTACCCCCTACCATACCACCCCCTACTCCCCTCCCTTCCTCCTGCATCAGTACCCGGAGGTAGACAAGTGACCGCAGGCAGCCACCCACGGCTATCCCCTCGCCCCACACCCTTGTTTGAGCAGTTCCCAGTGTACATAATGACCGCGTTATATGAGAATCGACTGTATATGGTAAAATAGAAAGCAGTCACCACAAATGTTTGCAATGTTGTCGCGTGTGTGCGTATGCATGCCTGACTCGGCACAAATTTTAAAACGGTTCTCTACATTTGAGATGGTTTTGAAATAAAATCTGTGTATGATTGAATCAGTGTTATTCGAATCCGCGTTATTTGTTGGACTCCTGTCATTATTATCATTATTTTTTTTTCACTTTTTCTTCCAACCTTCCTCAACAGACATTCCCCTCTTTCCCAATGCTCCTTTTACCCCATCCATTCATCTCATCCTTGGTCATCCCCTCATGTTCACTCCTACCTCTGCCTTCCACACCTTCCATACATTGTATAATCCATTGCCTAAAATGATATTTCCATCTTTTTCTTATCTAGGCTCTAATAAATATGCCAAATTCCTCCCTCAAATATATAATCGTTCTAGAAATATACCAGGTTCCTCCTCAGATAATTATTCATCAATCTAGTCAATATTGAGATGCATGCATATGTGCATGCAAGGCACATGCTGTGCACGTGTGCATGCATGCAGCCAATCAAATATGCATAATTATTTTAAAAAATAAGACCTGGGCAACCCTTTCATATTGGTGCTTTCAGTTTCTCTATGAACATTAACACAAGAGAATCTCTTGTACATTTAACCAAGAGGTACTTACGTTTTTATTCAGGCTGCTGTCAGGCTATTAATCAAAATGTCTTGGGAACCATCAAGTTACCACAACATGACAGGTGTTATGAACCAGTATACATTAACAACAAATTAACATGCAAATACACCATGTGATGGTATAAAACATTGAATACCTATGAACAATTACTTATGAGCACAACTAACCTGTGAATAGTAAGATACAGCCTCATGAGTTCTGTAAACTGGGGGTCATCATAGCCAAGCATTGCAGTGAAGTTAGAGGACCAATCCTTGCTCGGGTCGATGGCACCAATGCTGGTACCATCCCGATACAGGTTACGATAAATAGTGGCAGCAACTGTGGGCAGCTTTGCGATCAAATTCATCGAGTCTTCAAAGCAGTACTGTTAGTAGACAATACCTTCTCATTAGTGTACATTACATACACATACATACATACACACACATGTAAACATACAAGCACATCCACACAAAAACACACATTTACAAATTACACATACATAACATGCCTGTGCAATGCATACATGTACACATATTTATACATGCATATGAATATGCACATATCCACATATGCATTTACATATACACACATGCTATACATGTACATGTATATATTTTCACACACATATGCATACAAATAGATGTATACTTAAACATAAGCACACACACATTATACACATTCACACACAATCCATAAAAGAGACCAACAAGGGGTACCTCATTGTGGTGGTCCTACAAGATGGACAGCAGAGCTGCTATTTTCAAAACCCTTTAACCTCTCTCTTCCATTAGGTGCAGACACTTGGCCCAAGATCTATCTATTACAACAGTTTCTTTCACCTTGTTTCAGATGGAACTGCTCCCCTACTCTTATTCTAGTTGTTCACGTGACAAAACTCTGCACCGATATAAAACTGACATTCAATTTCCCTCCATCTAGATCTGTGGGAAAGCCTGAAGATCATAGCAACTCGAGGCAACAATTATACATACATGTGCACACACACACACAATTACATTCATACATGTACACATACATGTTAGCTTTTGTAGACTGCGAGAAGGCCTTTGACTGACTCTAGAACAAGTGAAAATTTGAAATTCTAAACACAAACAGGGTGCAAATGAACACATTGCAAGGGTTCTAGAGAGTGTATGTGCAAAAGGTAAAAAAATAAAAGATCATGAAAGGCGTATAGCACGGCAATATCACTTCAACCTAGCTATTTACAGCTTGCCTCCTAGGAGAGATTTTGAAAATAAGTCAAGTTAGGAATAGCAAGTAATGGAGAACATCTAAATCACCTCAGATTTGTGGACGACGTTTCAGAAACTGCAGAAGTCTTGCAAGATAAGTTGAATGATCAGATAAATATCAAAATACTTTTAAAGATATACAAGAGCAAAGCTAATATATGCCCAACTCAAAAGTTCATACTAAAGCAATTATAATTTATGGTGGGTCTTGGAATATAAATAGAAAAAGCTCTGCCAGGTGCTCAAATTGAGTAAAGAAAAAGGAAATAAAATGACATCACAAATGAAAGGAAAATGTTTGACAAATACAAGATTACATAAAGGATCCTCTACCTACAAGTTTGAAGCATATAACCAGTGCAATATGCCAGCTATAATCTATGAACAAGACTTAGGAAATGACGAGGGTGGCAGATACAAAGTTAAAGTGCATAAAGGAGAATAGATATAAATGCTGAAGAAAATGCTAAGAGACTACAAGGGAAAGCTGGGCAAGAACAACCTGAAGCAGTTGGAAAAATAAATAAATAAATAAATAAATTGGGCACAGATATTAACCAAATTGAGGGGTGATGGAGCAAGTGTGTTACTGACAAGGCACTACAAATGCTAAACATGAAAGCACGAGACCATATACATGGAGTAGGGGTGGAGAGAGAGAAAAATGATATTATATATATATATATATATATATATATATATATATATATATATATATATATATATATATACACACACACACACACACACACATATAATAATAAAACAGGAGTGATGTGGCAGAGGTAGGCTCAATCATCCAACTCACACAATGGCTTTATTACAGACACTTGTTAGCAGTGGATTTGAAATTGCTGACTACTACATATAGATATAAAAAAAGAATAGCTTCCCACACAGTGGTGGATATCTGGAATAAATTGGACGAGGCAACAATGTGTGCAAATACTCTACAAGAATTTAAGAACAAACTTGATACTGAAAGATACAAGGACTGGTCACTACGAGCATAGCTCCCTTCTCGTATAATACAACTAGGTGAAGACAAACAAAAACAAACACACACACACACACACACACAATGGGTAAGAGAATACCTTATATAGAAACGACAAACCGTTGAGACTAGATTTAATATTTACACCAGAGCCTGAAATTGTGGATAAAATGGAATACATGGCACCAATTGAAAAGAGTGCCCACATACTACTTAAGCTCAAAGTAAAAGAGGAAATATATATGGGGAGAAATGAGAAACACAGAAAAGGAAGACCGATGTTTAGCAAAATGAATTTTGGGAGAAAATTCTTTCAAAAAGAGTTGGGAAAAATTCTTTAATGAAGAAACACAGGTGGAAGAGAAATGGAAGATTTTAAAAGATATCTATAATGAAGGAGCGGATAAATACAAAAAACAGGAAAAGGTGTACATTAAGTGCTGGTATAACAAAAAATGTAGCGAGGCAAAAGGCAGAAGAGACAAAGCTTGGAAAAGATGGAAAAACAAAAACCTGGAAAGTGGCATATCAAACTAAGAAATAAGTAAAAATACACAGAAGAAAAAAACTATGAAAAAGACATATTAGACAAATGTAAAGATCAACCCAATTTATTCTATAGATATGTCAATGGTAATCTAATAAACAGGAAATAGTAAAACTACATCAAGGGAACATGGAATATACAGAGGATATGGAAATGGCTGAAATTAAGAAACATTTAAAATCTGTGTTCAGTAAAGAAAACACACATAATTGGGATGAAGAAAGGGGAGAAAGATCCCCCCAATGAGAGAAATAATTGTGACACAGAAAGAAATAATGGACCAAATAATGAACCTTGATGTCAGAAAATCACACAGCCTGGATGGAAGTGCAAACTGGATACTAAAAGAATGTACAGATAATGGACAAAATATACAAGATATTTGATTGCTCACTCAAAGAAGGAGAGGTACCAGAAGATTGGAAAAATGCCAATATAGTGCCAATGTATAAAGGGGGAAACAAGGAAGACCCAACAAACTATAGACCAGTCTCAAGTACAATAGCCAAAATTTGTGAAAAAGTTATCAAAAGTAGATAGACTACATCTGGAGAACAATATTGTATACTAAATCAGAGACAAATCAGATTTAGATGGGGAAGACCGTGTGCCACAAAGATGAGAGGGAGGGTGGAAGGGTGTGGAGTGTATTCAGGGATGGAATGGGTGGGAATGATTTTATGCCTTTTCCTTTTTGGCTACCTCCCTTGTAAGGGGGGAAAAGCCTTGGTATATGTATGCTTTTCAAGGTTAATAGATATAATGCAAGAAAGGGAAGGATGGGCAGACTGTGCTTTCCTGGCCTTATGAAAGGTGTATGATAAAGTACCACACAAAAAATTAAGAAAACTTGAAACAACAGGAGGTATACAAGGAAAACTATTGAAATGGATGGAAGATTTCTTGCATGGAAGAAAAATGAGTGGTGCTTTGAGATAAAAACTACTTGGGAAGAAATGATAAGTGGAGTCCCACAGGGTTCAGTACTGGCTCCAATAATGTATGCTATATATATACAAATAACATGGATAAAGGTGTGAATGTTACATGAACTTTTTTGCAATGACACAAAACTACTATAAAAAGTAAGTACAGAAAAAGATTGTGAATCACTACAGAGATATGAACAAAGTCTGGGAATGGAATCAGAAGTGGGAAGTGGACTTCAACATTAAGAAATGTAGTTAATGGAATTTGGAAAAAGTAAAAGTAAAAGAAGAAGAGAGAAGAAGAAGAAAAAAAAAAAAAAAAATCAGGACAATATAAAATTGGTGCAAAGAAAGTGTATTCCGAAAAGGGCCTAGGAGTAATCATCACCAATGACATGTCCCCTGACAAGCATGTAAACAAAATATTCGGTGAAACCTACAATTTATGATCAATAAAGGTGACTTTTAATTACTTGGACGAGGTAATGGTAAAGAAAACACTAGTCATACTGATAAGACCAAGATTGGAGTACACAGACACTATGGACACCTAGTACAAAAAAGAATACAAAGAAAATAGAAAGAATCCAAAGAACAACTACAAAACATGGTCCAAACACTTTCAAAATCGACATATGAGCAAAGATTGTCTAAACTGGAACTACCAACCCTAGAACAAGAGAAAGAGGTGATCTGTTGGCCATTTACAGAATTATGAAAGGGATGGAAGTTCTTGATAGAGAAGACTTATTAAATCGGGATAGCAGAAAAATAAGGGGACATGAAAAATTAAAAAAGGACAGTTATAGAAGAGATCTGAAAAGTTTTCCACACAGAATGGTGGAAGACTGGAACAAATTTGATGAAACAATAGTTAAGTGCAATCACCATACATGAATTTAAGATCAAACAAGATGTTGTGAGATACAAAGACGGGACACCATGAGCATAGCTCCCCTTCTCATATAATACTAGGTAAACACACAAACACACATGCACATAGTACATTTAAATATGTATACATACACATTCATATGTATTTACAATATATTCATATATATACATTCATACATATTAGAAATATGTGCTTACATATACAAGATTGCCAGAGATGTCAGTTTAAAGAATATGAAAAATCTGATCCACCCCATATTGCAATATACAGTAGTTGTGGTCACCACAAGAAAAATGAAAATGGAATACAAAGGGTGGAAATCATAATGACCCAAACTGTTAAGACAAAAAATTAAGACCACCCACACTAGGAGGATGTTATATAACAATATCTAGAACAAAAGAATGAATAAATGAACAGAATCCTTTATGGAAAGATAAAATATAACAAAATTGCAAAAAGTTATGGTGGATTGCTCGAGATGTTAGGGAACATAGCTTTTCACAGATGCTAAATCTATGGAACAAATAATTCAGTCCAACATAAATCAAGTTAAGGCAAAATTTGACGAGTGGTGACCCAAAAAGTTAACCTTGACAAGCATAGCTCCAACCCCATCCAATCAAGTACACGCCCACAAAAGGTCATGAACAAATGAACACAAATGTCTACAGGATGTTAAGGAAGTTTACCATACAGATGCATAAAATCTTGGAATAGCCTCATAGATGATATAGCCCTGGCTGAATATGAATTTAATCCTAGGTTTGATAACTGGAGGACAGATATATAGCCCTAGTAGAAGCCATAAACAAATTTTAATCTAGGTTTAAGTGGAGAGTAAGACAGAACCCCATAAGCATTGCTCCTTTCCTTAATACTATCGTGCAAGAGAGCATGCATCCTCCTCCCATGATCCCAACACAGCTGGTGGCCAGCATGGGTAAAGGAGGTCTCTGCTCCAACCACCCCAGAAGAGTACAAACTTAAGCAACAGTGTTAACCTGTTAAACAATTCAGTGCAGAAATTTAAAGCGTTTCATGCATATTAGAAAATTTAATGAATTGAAAAGTAGTTTAATGAAATACTAAAAGGATATTGAAAATTCAGAAGTCTGGCAAAGCAGCAAGCTGACAAAAGTGGTGAATGGAGACTGTAATGAATTTGGCACCTGACTGAGCAAGAACAGGATAATTTTATCTTTTTAATGAAGAGTAATACAATCGAGCCAAGAACAAGAAATATCCACTATGAATGATTTAGTTCCAGTTTTGGCTATACCTCCTCCGGTATTTCACAAGTTTATGCACCTGTATGGAAGATTACTTATGGATGTTTCTTTACCAAGTTGCTTGACCTTGTGAAGCCCTCTTCTTTATCAAGAGATTTGTCACTTGTGTGTGCATGTACATGTGAGCCAACTTGACAATCTACCTATTCTGACATCAGCCTCTACTCTTTTGGAAACAATTCTATCTTCAAATACTTTCCTGGAAAAGCAGTAGAGAAAACGCTACTTGTATAGCAATGTAATCAAACCCAATATTTCAAAATTAAATAATGAATACATAAACCTACCTCCCAATACTTGCTCTTGTGTACACCATCACCATATGCTTTGGCAAACTGACTTTCACTATTCAGGGCAGTGATAGCTGCCGAAAACTGTGACATGGGATGCAGATTTGAGGGGAAGTTGTTCAGCATATTGACTATATGGGGAGGCAAGTCTGCTCTATCTGCCCATTCCTTCGAAACTGCATCAACCTGTAAAATAAAATATAAAATAAAGGTGTGTGTGGAGAATGGTAGTGTATGGATGATGCTGTGATACATGGAAGGGAGTGAGTGGGGTATGCAAGGGTGAGGAAGAAAATGTGAATGATATTTTGATGCACCCCAAAGCGATTTCTCCCCATCTTTTTCCTGCATGAGGAGATGGAGGGGCCTTGCCATGGATGTGCTGGATCTTCCTACATTGCTTCTGACCCAGGACAGTGGGCAAGATGCAGGGATGACCCATCATCCAGGAAGAGTCAAGATAAGCGGGAGGGAGAGGGGTGAATGGGAGTGGAGTATGTGAGGATGGAATGGGTGGGAGTGGATTTTATGCCTTTGTTTTTTGGTTACCTCCCTTGTAAAAAGGAAAAAGCAGTTGGTATATGCATGTAAACAAATAAAAATAATACATATATATACAAAGGGCTTCCTCCTTACAAGGGAGGTAGCCAAAGTCAAAGGGCATTAATCCATTCCCATCCATTTCATTGCCACATACTCCACTCCCATTCACCAACCCCCCCTCCCTCCCTCTTTTCTTGGCTCCTCCTAGATGACGGGTCATCTCTGCATCTTGAACACTGCCCTGGGTCAGAGGCAATGCAGCAAGACACAGCACATCCACAGCAAGGCAGCTTTATTTAATTGGCGACCTTCCATCTCCGTCCCCTCATGCAGAGAAGACAGGAGAACTCCCTTTGCACTGCATCAAAATATCTGGTCTTCTCCTTTCCTTACTCAACAGACATTCCCCTCTTTTCCATTGCACCTTTTACCCCCATCCACCCTTGGTCACCCCCTCATGTTCACTCCCTCCACGTCTGCCTTCCATACCTCTTTTACTAATCTTTCTTCACTCGTTCTTTCCTATATCCAAACCATCCCAATACTATTTCATCAACCTTATCTCCCAACTCCCTTTTCACCCCTGCACTCCTCCTCACCTTGTTTCTCATTCTATCCAGCCTAGTAACCAATACCATACTTCTCAGACATTTCACCTCAAACACATTTAAACTCTTCCTCTTATGTTCCATGTTTCTGCCCCATACTGCTGTCTCCACAATCATTTTCATACAATCTCCTCTGCATCCAAAAGGAGATTGTAATAATGTTCAAATTAACATGCCTTGTAATCTTTCAACACAAGTTAGGTTCATCCCACATGTACAAGTCTGATAACTTACACCAATCTTATCACCAATGCGATTTACACAAATGTTCCAAAACTGTTCAATACTGCCACTTTATAGTGAAATGTACTATGACAAATTTTATGCAAGAGTAATGGGCCGGGGATTGGAGATGGTTAAAGAAAATGGAGAAAAAAGGGACATAAGCCAGTCGTTGTTTGCTGACAACACTGCGCTTGTGGCAGGACCAGAAGAGGGATTAAGGAAATTAGTGACAGTTTAAAAAAAAGTGACAGTTTGGGAAGTTGTGTGAAAGAAGCACCTAATTTGGTTGTTGGGCCTTGTGCTGCACTCCTTAAGGCAAGCAGTGTGCCAAATTAAGATGATGATCCTCCTTTCATAATGTGCTCTGATAGGCGGGACAACAAATATTTGGACAGATTTATGGGACAGGTGTATGATTGGTGTAGGTTTTGAATCTGCCATTCCTCTTATTTGGGAGAAAAGGCATTTTTATGTACATATGTATTCATACATAAATGGTTCCCCACCCCTTACAAGGAAGGTAGGCAAAGGCTTAAATCCACCCATTTCATCCCCACATACTCCACTCCCTCCCTATGTATGTACTATATGCACATCCCTGCAAGCCCTATGGATGTTCAATCTTCTACAACTTCTTAATATTTGTGAACAAGTAGGCAAGTGATCACACCAACTGAAAAGAATATTCTCAAATAATGGAGCTATATGAAATTACCTGAGCTTTTGAGGGAACATCCCCAGTAAGCAGTAACCAGAAGATGCCCTCGGGAAGTGGTTCTTCTCCGCCCTCTGCAGATGGGAGCACCTTCTGGGTTTCTGGGATCGAGTAACCTCGGAACCTAATTCCTTCTTCAGGATCCAGCACTGATGTCTCTGTGACAAGGCCCTTTATACCTCGCATACCACCGTACATCTGACAAATAGAGAAAAATTTATATATAGTAGCATCTCCCTTGCAGGACGTTTGCCAGTTGTGCAGGTTAGAGCTTCCCCATTTGTGGCAGCGGTTAGGACTGGAGGCAGTTCAAGTCCTGCCTGAAAGCAAGTTTATAGTAAGGACATACAACAAAAAACTCCACCTCAAGAACTCTTTCCTTAGGTGCTGTCCTAGCCTTCCCCGAGAGGGAGAGTGTCATGTGAAAATAATAATCACTTATTCCATCATATGATGAACCAACAAAAAAGAGGGGGTGGGAAGAGAGAGGGGGAGAGAGGAAAAACAGGAGGGAGAGAAAGCATGGAAAAAACAGGACAGACACAGCAGGAACAAATACAGTGATACCTTATGATACGATACTAATTCGTTCTGTGACCGCCGTCGTATGTCAATTTTTTTTATCTAAAAACAATTATTCTCATTTAAATTAATGGAAATAGAATTAATCCACTCCAGCAATACGAAATTACCCCAAAACAAGCACAATTTATAGATAAATACACGAGTAATAACACAATGATAAAATGACAAATAATGATATTTGTCATATACCACGGAGACAGGTGATAGAGGTGAATGGAGGTGTGAGCCAGGAGGAAGAGGCCAAATAGAGCTTGTGTATGACTCATACACAAATACAGTGAATAAACACACAAACATTATAAACGCGTACATTAATACAAATGAAACAAAACTAAGATTTTTTCCCTTTATGATTAAAAATTATGCTAAACTAATTTTTTGGGTTCTTCATTTTTTTTAAGGGCTTTTCAATTTAATTTTCATTATCACTCACACCTGGCCCTTTTGGCCTCATCTTCATTACCTTCACTGCGTGGTTGCTTTAAAAGAAAACGATCAAGAGTGGTTCATTCCTGCCTTTTTTTTTTTTTTAACATGTTGCGAAAGTGTGAAAGGCATGTACCATTAAATAAGGCACTTGCTCCCCCTGTAGACAATTTCTTAGGTTGCTTTTTCTCTACAAAATCAGACAATTCTTGCCACTTGGCAAGGATATCACATATTTCACGTGAAGTTAGCACCTCCTTCTGCTCGACCACCTCCTCACTGCCAAATTCCAACATCACCTCTGAGTGACTCCTTCAGCTTCGCCATCATGAGTTCTTAAACATGCTCCTCAACAAGATCAACATCTGCCTCATCTACCACCAGCCCCATGGAACAACTAATAGACACGATCTCCTCCTCAACAGGTGGTTCAGGTGGCTGTTCGAATCCCTCACAGTCTTGCTCTGCAACAACACCAGGCCAAAGCTTTTTCCAGGACGAGTTCAAGGTTCTCCTGGTAACCCCTTGCCAGGAAAGATCTACGAGTCTTAGATTACGATGTTGTAATGGTCTTTCCAAAATTCACTTAATGTTAGGTTGGCATTTTCACTAACTTTGAAGCAACATTTGACAAGCTGCTTTGTGAACAGTTTCTTAAAATTAGAGATGACTTGTTGGTCCATGGGCTGGAGGATGACCAAAAGCTTTAACCAAGAGAAGAAGACACTTAGTGGGAGACCATTTTCCGTTGTATTTCTTGACAGCAGGGCCAAAAACTAAGTTCATCCACTCTATAAAAAAAAATGACAGGTCACCCATGGCTTACTATTTGCTTGCCACATATGTTGGAATTTGTCTTTCAAAACTTTATGAGCTTTAAAGGCCCTAGGGTTTTCAGTGGTACACAATTAACAGCTTAACTTTACAGTTGCTGGTAGTGTTAGCACAAAGGGCAAGAGTGAGCCTATCTTTCATAGGCTTGTGGCCAGGCAGGCTCTTTTCTTCTGCGGTAATAAACGTGCGCCTAGGTTTTTTTTTTTACCAAAACAGCCCAGTTTCACTGCAGTCGAAAACTTGCTGTAGTATGTATCCTCCTTGAGCACTGGATGCTTCTCCATACCTAATTACAGAGTGAATGCCAGTTCGTTTATTAAAATTTTCAAACCATCCACAACTGCCTTTAACCCCTTCCATACGGTGCCGCACATGTAGGCGTCATGGGGAGCGAGTGTATTCGCGAGGCTGCCATATCGGTGTCTTGATTATATTTATTGTAGTCGCCCCTCCATAATGACATTCTTTCTAATTCTTTTGTAATCGCATTTTCTATGATTATCAAAATTCACGGGTGAAGAGAGAACGATCGATATAAGCGGTGACTATATTTTATGATGCGAGTATTATTACGACACGTCGTACGGCTGGCATTGGCTGCTGCCACCGAGATCTAAGTCCATGACGCCTACGTGTGCGGCACCGTATGGAAGGGGTTAAATTCCTCACCAACTGTACTTTCCAATGATTCTCCCTCCTTCTTAGCTATATCATGTTTAAGGTCTTGGAAGATAGTAATAGCCTTTTCCAAGATTATCATTTCTGTAACTGCCAACTCCTACTTCATCCATATAAAAAGTAGGCACTCCATCTCATTATATAGGTCAATTCTAAGCTTCGAAATAATGGTGACACCTTTATTGCATCTTTCTGCTTAATGATCGTGGATATTGTTGAAGTAACTCAATCCATATCCTTTGGCTAAGTCACTCACCCACACACCATGCTCATGTTTTGCAATTATTTTATATTTTACCTCCATAGATAAAAAAATTTCTCACTATCCTTGTCTTTACCTTTGGTACCCACAGTTATGCACAAAAATCAAAATAATACATAAAACAGGCACAAACACGACAAACAGCAAAGCTGTAAACGAGAGACAACACATGAACTGAAATGTTGGGAATCATTGGGAGCCAAGTGAACAGTCTGCCACCTACCGCTGGTGTTTTAAATTATTGCACATCACCCATCATATCTCAAAATTTTTGTTGTATGTTAGAGCACTTTTTTTTTTTTTTATTTTTTTTTTTTTTACAATTTTTTTGTATGTTAGGGTGATTGTATCTCAAGGTATCACTGTACTAAGACAAGAAAAACAAAAAGAGGAAAAGACACGGGACATTTATAACTACCAGTAGATTACACACATCTATTCTCACAGATAACATTGCATTTTTACTGTATATTATTCTATATTTTATGCACTGCTTTGGTTAGTCAGTGGGCCCATATAGGGGCACAGCAGTCTTCAGCAGAGGATATGTTTGTGTATTGTCCTGAAGTTTTCATATTCTGGGAGATGTGAAGAAGCGATGTAGGTATTGATGTTATCATCCAAAACCTGGTATAATGCAGCTGTTGCTTGTGTGCAGATAAAGTTGGTGATTGTTGCAAAGCATTGTGCAACCTAGAGCATCATTAATTATACATTTTCAAACCTCTATCATCAACCACCTTCAATACTTTTCCTCAAACATATTTTGGTAGAAAATAATGCAAAATCACATCTCTGAACGAGTAAAAAATATAAATAATAAAATTAACAACGAAATACAACTTACCATGTCCACTGTTATCTCCCCAACTTTGGTACTGCCATGTTCCTTTCTAAAACCCTTCACCTCACTTTGCATTGCAGGTACTTTATGCGCAAGCACTTCCCTCAGGTCGGTGGACTCTGATGCACTACAAAACCGAGCGGACAGTACCGCCAGAGGCCCCACTTTCTGCAAAAGAAAGGTTCAATAAGCACTAAAATGTAACATGTAACAAGGTCATTTCGTACATGCTATTAATACCACAAATTCTTACTACCACAGTACCATTTAGATTTTGTATGGTTAGAAGCAAACATCTTCCTTTCTGGTGATCTTTTGTTAAATCCCCAATACTTGTTGGGAGATGTGGGTTTTTGTAAGTGCATATGGGCCTGGTAGTGAGAGGAGCGTAGAGGAAAGGGAGGGCTTTTGGATAGATTTAAACGAGTGCATAGAGGGTTTAAGAAGAAATGTTAATGTATTGGTATTGGGAGACCTTGATGGTAGGGTAGAAAACGAACCAATAGTTGGGAATGGTTGGGAAATTTGGAGTTCCAGGAAAAATTCATAGTGGAGAGTTGATGGTGACGTGTCTAGAAAGAGATGATGACTGCATAGTGTTTAGGAAGAAAGTCAAGCATAAGTACATATGGGAGAGGATGGTGGATGGGTGCTCGATAGGGCGTTTCTGGACTATACAGTGGTAACCAGGAGAATAGAAGTAGTTAAGGATGTAAATGTTCTAAGGGGAGAGAATAGGGGAATATCAGAATTTTATGGAAGGTAAGATGACAGTGGAGGATAGATGGAGAAAGAAGAAAAGGACAAAGGTAGGGAGGTACTTAAAGTAACAAAGAAAAGAAGAAAAGCATAAGATAAAGAGGCAAGGAGGAGAGTAGATGTGAAATGGGGTAAGATTATGACAAAAAAAATTGGAAAGTAATAAAAAATGTTTTGGAAAGAAATTAAGAGGAAGGGGAGGTGAACCAAGTAGAGAAAAGGTAAAAGGTGCAGATGGCAAGATGATAATGAAAGAGACAAGAGGAAGATGGGCAGAGTATTTTAGGAAGTTGCTAAATGTGAAAGATAGGGAGGGAAAGGTGGTTGCAGTGCGAACCGCAAGGAAAATGACAGTGAAGAACGAGGAAAATGGAGAAATAAGGAAAGACAAGGTGAAGGCAACTGTTAAGATGATGAGAGGAGGTAAGGCAACCTGGGTTGGATGGGTGTCACGCAGAATGTCTAAAAAAGGAGTTAGAGTGATGGTGGCCTGACTGGGAAAGTTATTTAAGGTTTGTTTAAGAGAGGTTAAAGTGCCAGAGGACTGGAGGAGTGCCTGTATAGCTCCACTTTACAAGGGAAAAGGGGACAAGTACAACTGTAATAGTTTCCGAAGGATCAGTTTAAGTGTAGTTGGGAAGGCTTATGGGAGGGTTTTGATTGAGAGGATTAGGAGAGGAATGGAGGGAGTCATTGGTGAGGAACAGTGTGGATTTAGGAAGGTAGGGGCTGCATGGATCAGATTTTTGTGGAAAGACATACGTGAGAAAGCTTTAGGAAAAGATAAGGATGTTTTTTGGGCCTTTACAGATTTGTAAAATGCTTATGACAGGGTAGACAAGAAGGCACTGTGGTAGATATTGCAGATATATGGAACAGGAGGAAATCTGTTAAGAGCAGTCAAGAGTTTATACAGGAGTAGTACAGCTTGTGTTATAATCAGAAATGAAGAGAGTGAGTTGTTTGAGAAGGTGGGACTTCACCATGGATGTGTTATGTCACCTTGGCTGTTCAATTTATACATGGATGGGATGGTGCACAAAGAAAATGTGAGGGTAATGGGTTGGGGATTGGTGGTGGTTTTCTGTGATGTTATATTTATTCAGGGTTAAAAGAGGACAAGTAACTTGAAATTTTGTGATGTGCGTATTGTGATGTATCATAGTACATCAAGTAACCTGATGTAAGAGCAAATATTCGACTCATATTGAAGAGGTTAACATGAGAATCATGAAAGGATTAGAAAAATTATTTTTGGTAGAGAAGGGTGAAGATGGACAGATGCTACTGGAAGTGAAAACAACAGGGGAAATATGTCAAATATTTCAGGAGTTTGTTGAATGTAAAGGAAGACAGGGAAGGTCCGAGTGCGAATGGGGAACACTAGGAAAATGATAATGATAGGAGAGGAGAATGCCTAGGCTATAGGAAAAGGATTCATAGATTATTGAAAGATGAAATTTGGCAGGGGACCTGGATCTGTGGTTGTCATGAGGGGGCATAGGCCTTTCAACTTGGTGAAACTTGAAGCGGTAATTATTATCATTCTCTTCATCTTTAGAAGAGACTCAAAAGCCCCCAACTTGGCCCTAATGTCACTAAAAAGATTTTGCTTTGTCTAGATAGGACAGCATTACAGAATATACACGACTGTTGACTAACAAGGTGCAGAGCGTGGTTCCCATTTACAACAGGATACACGTAGTGAAGGTGATAATAGAAAATGATATTACAATTACCATTCAACATATCCACTGTTCCTCCATCAACACCCACACTATCCCCACCCACCCCCTAGCAATACCCATCCTATATCCCTTGTCCTCCCCCCATATGAATACATTTAACAATAGCAGAATACAAGAGCTACACTTTTAAGATCCTGTTGCTTATTCTTCAATTATCACACCTAATTCTAAATTAATGGTTCTAGCTTGGGCTCTTATCGCCATCTAAGTTGTTCAAGTTTACATATATGCATATGAAAAATATCCTCATATACATCAGACATGTGGTCTTTCTCAATTTGTTCCCTTGACTTTATGATGCCCTTCCATCACAAAAAGAGATCAGCCATTTTTTCCACCCCTTCACTGATCCAAATACCACAACCACACCACCCTCTTTGTTCATTCAACAATGGTAAATTAACACTAGGAATTTCCAAAGAGGTACAACAATTCTATTCCACAATAGTGCAAACATTTTTATTTCTTTTTCGCATTTGAAATATTTTTTTTCTATGAAAATACTTCATTACATTAGGTTATATAATAATAATATAGCAAGTTTCTTGTTAAGTATCTGCATTTACATGATTATGGAAATTTACCAGTAAAACAGGTTTTTACGAGGAAAAGGTGCCATGGTAAAAAAAACAAAACAAAAAAACTTGTTCCCAAACACATATTTTTAGAAGTGCACACCTACTCAATAAAGCAATAGAAAATTAAATATTCATTTTGTAAATTATAATACATCAATGTAGAAAAGATTTTTCTTGGCAGAAACCAACAACAAAAATTTGCTAAAAGCAAATACCCTACTGGGCGGAGCTGCAACAACGTCAGTTTGACAATGGCACTGACACTGTAATGGGTTTTCCCACTCCAAGTGATGTCATCATACTACATATCTTGAAAACAGTGCTACAGAGCTGAGCTCCACGATATTCTTCAAACTATGAAACTCTTCTACACCCCGCAGTCCAATCAAATGCCAAAACCAGCAGACAACATCTCTGACAATGATGATGACCCTGATGACCTCCATAATTACACATACCACATTATTAATACAGGTTAGGTTAGACAAATTTTTCACACTTTAATATCATCAACCTCCACATTTATCAAAACAAAGATGGTGTCTAAAATAGTAGTCATGGCTCTGTTCATTAATGTATTCCTTTTAGCAATTCGTTATCAATTTCCACCAAGAAAAATGCACCGTATATTACATTGATGTATTATTATTTACAAGCTGAATATACACTTTTCTATTGCTATATTGCACAGGTGTGCACTCCTAAAAACTTGCCCAGTTTTGCAATAAATTCTATCTACCAAAAGCTCCTTTCCCCCTCATAAGAGAGGTAGCCAAGTCAAAGGCATCCACTCACTGAAAAGGAACAGCTTCCCACAAGAGTGATAGATACTTGGAACAAATTAGACAATGAAAGTGTGTGCAAACACTATCAAAGATTTTAAGAAAAAACTTGATGCCGAGAGATACAAAGAAGGGTCACCACGAACATAGCTCTCTTCCCGTATAATACAACTAGGTAAATACAGGTAAACGTCGACTTACGATGGCCGCGACTTACGATTGTTCGACTTTACGATGACGACGACGACGACGACGATATGATAATTTAACCCCTTCCATACGGTGCCGCACACGTAGGCGTCATGAGGAGCAAGTGGATTCGCGACGCTGCCATATCGGCGTCTTGATTATATTTATTGTAGTCGCCCCTGTGTTTTTACATTCTCTCAAATGTGCCTTGAATCCCATTCTCTGTGGTTTTCAAAATTCGCGGGTGAAAGAGAGAACGATCGATATAAGCGGTGACTATATTTTATGATGCGAGTATTATTACGTCACGTCGTACGGCTGGCATTGGCTGCTGCCCGCGAGATTTAAGTTCCGTACTGAAAATACATATTATAGTGTTTGAATATGATAAAAAGGATAAAAATAATTAAATAAACTACTGTACATGTTTAATAGGCTATATTCAGTATCTCTGGTGGTTAATATACAGGTAGGCTAGGTACAGTGACCACGGAACAGTGATACACAAATTGGGGATCGACTTACGATGAAATCGTCTTACGATGGCTCTATCGAAACCTAATGCCATCGTAAGTCGACGTTTACCTGTACTCCCACTCGCCACCCTTGTTTCCCTCTTGTCTTGGCTCCTACTGATATTACCAGTGATTTTAGACAATTTATGTTTACAGTATCAACTTAAGACTATCATTACGTAAACAACGCATGTTTGATCAGTGGCATACAATAAATACCAACCAATATTTGGCAATATCTATCCTAACTAAAGGCCTTAAAAATGTGGCAAATATCAATAAAATCTGTCTTAAAAAAAGCAAAAGAAAGGAAACACTGGCAGAATTTACAAAGGGAGAATAGAAGATAATATGTACAATACTGCATAAAAATAAAAAACAGAAACCATTAATAGCAATGGCAGTCTACTTTCAAAAAGCATATCATACAGTGAATAGAAGCATTAACAAAAGCCATGATGAAACACAAAATTCACAAAGATATAATAGAAACAATAAGAGAATTATATAAAGATGCTAAAGCAAGAACAAAAGTAGGAGAGAAAGGAAACAAGGAAATGGATAAAACTAGGATGCACTGGGTCAACAATATTCAAGCTAATAATATATGTAATGATAAAGTAATAAAGTAATTTGAAGAGAGAAAAGAAGGATTTAGAAATGACAAATTTAAGATAAGCACACTATTTTATGCAGATGGTGGATTGATAATGAACACTACTATACAAGAAGCAGAGATAGAAATACTAGTACAAGCAAGCAGGAACTGTGGACTAGAAATTAAGTGAAAAAGTAACATCTATTTAGGAAAAGCCAACAGAAATAGCTGGAATCTGGGTAGGAAAAAAAATACTTAGGTGTGACAATAGAAAAAATTATTCAAGATGCACAGAAAAGCAATAGAAATAATGCAAAATCTAGCAAAAGTAACATGCTCAATAATAATGAAAAGTTGTAACAAAATGCTCATTGGTAAAACATGCTAGAAAAGCACAGTACTATCAGCAGTACTGTATGCGAGCAATGTAATCATCTTTACGGAATGAGAAATAGAACAAATGCAAAAAAATTAAAATGGAGTATGTAGAAAAATCTTGGGAGCACCTAAATATAGCATTAGAAACATTAAATAAGATCTAATATGAAAATGAGGATAGCAGAAGTGAGACTAAAATGTGTAAAAGGCATATTAGAGAGAATGGTTTATTAAATATATGGGAGGGTGTATGGGAAGACAAACTGCAAATGGAACAAAATAAAAATATAGACATGAAAATAATACAAGCTAAAAAACAAATGAAAGAAATAATGAACAAAAAAAGCAGGAGACCATAAAAATGGAAAGATGAAATGAAAAAGAACAATTGACTAAAACATGAATCTGCTTTCCCTATAAAAGCGTGGACTCGGAGGCGACTTGATACAGGTCTTTAAAATTATAAAGGGAATTTACAACATCAAAAGTAACAATTTTCACACCGAATGAGAATCTGACAAGAAATAATGGTCTCAAACTGTCCGGAAATAGATTCAATTTAGAAGTGGGTAGAAACAACTTTGCCAACCGTGTAGTTAATGAATGGAATAAACTTCCTGCAGAGGCAGTGCAATGTAGTTCAGTTCGATGCTTTAACCCCTTCAATATGGGCCACATCACATGTCTGGCAGCATTAGCTGCCAGACGCGCGATGTTGCGTCATAATACTCGCATTATTAAAAATAAAGTCACTGCTCTATCGCTCATTCTCTCACCCGTGAATTTTGATAACCATAGAAAATAAGATGAAGCCAGTTTACAGAGTATGGGGGTCACGCAGATATGACTACAATAAATATAATCAAGACGCCGACGTCGGCATCCTCGCGTACCCACTTGCTACTCATGATGCCTACATAAGCATCACTGTATGGAAGGGGTTAAAAATTATTTAGATAAACACCTAAGCAAGATTCTGCAATGATTATAATTTATTTTATATTATTCACTTTTGTTTTGTTATCATTTGTCTGTGATTCTTATTTATTATTAGTTATTGTCTATTATTATTTACCTGTTTATTATCTAACTATACCTATGCATTTATTTATGTATTTTGTCATTTATATTTTTATATTTTTAATTATTCATTTATCATTATGATTTTTTTCATGTCCGACCTAGATATGGACCAAAAGGTCCCCTGTCACTCCGCCTTTGTAATCCTTTATATATAAAGAAAGGAAAGTAGAAATAACGGAGGAAGGTTGTTATGATAATAGACCAGAATCAGTAATATAACATAGAGCAAGAAGAAACAGCTTGCCACTACAGAAAAGAAAAAAATAAATAAATAAATAAACAAAATTCACCAGAACTGAAAGAGAATATGCAAACTGTGCAACACTGAGGAAGACCTAATTCACTGCAAGGAACCAGGAGAACAATGGAGTAAAATTGGAGAGTTAAAAGAACAATGAATTAACAGTAGGGGAATTTTTATGAGAGAACAAATGTAAAAGATGGGAAAAAAAAAAAAAATTATACAAACTATAGAAAGTAAGATAAAAGATGAAGGACGTGGAAGGCATATAAACGGAAAAAATGGAAGGAAAAAATCAGTGCTTCTCAAATAGGCAGTGCAATGTTGTTCAGTTTGAAGCTTTAAGATTCGTTTTGATAAAGACCTAAGCAAGATGCTGTAATGACTGAAATTTATTTTATATCATTTGTTTATTTACTTGATTTTCATTTATTGTCAATTTATTATCATCTACTATTTACCTGTTTGTTTATTATTTAAATATACCTATTCATTTATCATTATTTGTTATAATTTTTATTTTTATATTATTTTTATCTTTTTTTTGCATCCAACCTAGTTATGGACCAAAAGGTCTCCTGTCAGCATGCTCAGCTTTGAAATCCTTTGTAAATAGCTTACATATAGAGGGGTGCAGATATAAAGGAAAGACACCTCGAACCCAGACCTGAACATAATCTCGGGAAACTTTTTTTTTTTTCAACATACACTTGGGTCTGACCAACCTACTTTTCCTGTACTGAAAATAAAGCCAGAACTATGATTTAAGATCTTGACTAACTCCATTGCACCTATGACTACTATACATGGTCAACCTTTACTCATTTAAACAGTACATATACAAGTCAACTTCATTACTTTCTGAGATCATTTTGCCACATTTTTACTAAATTTGTATAATCAGTTGTCCCAGTAACATTCAAAGGCATTTTTTACTTGTTTTGCTTTTGAAAGATTAACTTTTCAATTGGACTGGTTAGGATAGGTTGAGTGCTATTGGAAAATGTAAGTTTCATGTTAAATAAGGGAGGTAGATAAGGTGACTTGTCTACTTCCCTTGTCTACGCTACAAAAACCCATCTATAAAAAATTCTCAACTATTTTGTCTAACTCCACCACTCCAAGATGTTAAAAAAAATAAACAAATCTGTCTTAATCCAAAATCTCCCTAATTAGTAAAAGATATATATACAATTTGCGTATAAAAAGACCCCTACAAGCGTTTCTCGTTACACACCACTGCTAGCAGATCTTGGCTCGTCCATCATTGGAGAGCGAGTCGAGCGAAATCAATTGAATCAATTTAACTACTCGCCTTGAAGTGGATCCTACGCACCATTGCTCTCATTCAAACCCTGCCTCGTTCATTCTTGCTTTTAAAAATCACGTTTTGCGCCCTTCCTCCTCGCAATTTTAACATCAACCTCTACGTATCAGCTGTTTGATATGCTATACTGACACGGGGCAAAAACACCGTCGGATTGTCCTGTTCATCCTATTGACTGGGTCTCTTTGCCTGACCTCTCCCATCCTGCCGGCAACAAGGCCACTCCTCAAAACATAAACGATAAAAATGAGCCTCGCCTTAGGTTCTGTAGTCCTAATTTATGCGCCTAAATTGAACTTACTTATACACCCCCCGTGATGTTTATAAACCAACGTACCGGTGGAGTTTATTACCCTCCCTCTCTCATCCCTTAAAATCTCATCTCCGATTCAAATTTAACTCCTTCCTCACAATTTTTATCCTGAAAAGCATGCCATGCTGACGTATTTACTTAGTGTATCATATATTAGGCATGCAAGACACCTTTTACTTTTGTGACGTAAGACCCGGTACCGGCTACCCTCGCATCTTTCTCCCAGCTGATTCTACGGTCCACTAAGATTTACCAAAACTGCCAGATTCCCGGGGACACTGATCAGAGGCTACGTTCAGAATCTAGAATTCAATAGCATGAACATCAATGGAGGTCCCAGTACCTGTTGTGGGGCCATAAGCCTTGCCGCTGCACTTCTGAAGAGGGCCATGTCTTCCTCACTTTCACCACCACTTGTCCCTTGTTACTCGAGTCCACTTCCTCATGGAAAGCTTGCGATGTCTACGATTTGGTCACGTGACTAGAGGTGCATAAGGCGCACGACATCAACAGTAGTAGGGAGGGTGACTTTAAAGGGAAATAATGGCGTCAATTTTACAATAATGTTACTTATAAACAAATACAAATTTATATTGGATACTATAAACTTGCTTACTATTATTTTTTTACTTGCGATACCGCAGGTTTCATATTGACCTCTTCTTTTCGGTAATGTCGTCTGTTCCCAGTCCGATTGTTGTTGCGGATGACGTCACCCCGTCCTTGGCACCCGCTGTCATTTAAAAATGACAAATACAAAATATATTATAAGGATACGTCCTAGAATGGGCAAGGGATTATGAAGCGCTCTGTGCTAAATGAATTCGCCAGTCGTGTGAGGATATATTTCTTTAAGGGTGATCGTTATTGACAAAATAATTGCGATTGCAAACCGGTGGTTTTTCCTTAACAAGATATAACCGCTTAGCGCGAAACCAGAAAAGTGTACGGTATGGCAGCTACCCCGAATAAATGTATGCAATTTCCACATCTACTCAGTATGGTAACAATACTTTTGAAATTACGTGTTAAGTTGTCGACATACATTGCTTCATATTGATCAACCTCCAACTTCTTCGTACAGACTATTACAGTTGAAAATAAAAATGGGACATGGCTAGAGCTAAATCAAGGAAGTGGAATATGCATAGTATCAATAAAAAAGTGAAAGTGGTGTGCTCGAAAACATTCCATGAGTTGGCCCGGACATACCAACTGTCGAGCTCCCTTACAAAAAATACAGATCAAAGTATTTCAGAGAAGACTGATGCTAACCACACGTAAAGGCCAAACACTACAAGAACGAAGGCTGGAAATTTCCATACTTGTGAATTCGGGTGCTAAGTCATATAAGCATAATCCATTTGCAAGTTAGATAAAAAACAAATTAATATGTCGGCACGTTCGCGCGGGAAAGGAGTGTCCATCCCGCCATGCTACTTTTTGGGCTAAATATGGTCTTGATATGCAAATTAAGGACAAGATTCCCACACTCGCATCCAATTGTTGTCTAAATATTCCACCAAAGTGGAGGGATGGATGCACAGTGAATGTAAAAATAGTTATAATAATAATATATAATAATAATACATATACCAAGGGTTTTTGTCCCCCTTGCAAGGGAGGCAGCCAAAGTCAAAGGCAATCCACTCCCATTCACCACCCTCCCTCTTTTCTTGGCTCCTGGATGACGGGTCATCCCTGCATCTCGCCCACTGTTCTGGGTCAGAAGCAATGCAGCAAGACACAGTACATCCACTGCAGGACCGCTTCATTTAATTAGCGCCACCCACTCTCCGTTCCCTCATGGAGAAAAAGAGAAGACGGGGAGAAATCCCTTCAGGCTGCGTCAAAATATCATTCATACATAACCGCTCCCTACTCCTCTATCCCACCCCTTCCTTGCATCGCAGTGTTATCTATACACAGCCATTCTCCACTCGTCCCTATTTCATGCCTTCTCCCTTTCTTGCTCAACAGGCATCCCTAGTTTTTTTTTTAGGGGATCCGTGTATTATCATTATTATTACTGTTATTATTATCATTATTGTTATTATTATCATCATCATTATTATGATAAATGTGGATAAAAGTAAGGTGATGAGATGTACAAGCCACAAGGGGAGATGATGGCATCAAATTGGAAGTAAGGAAGACTAGAGGAAGTAGATAGTTTTAGATACTTGGTTGCGAATGTGGCTGGAAAGGGAATGGAGGTGAAGGTAGAATGTAGATTGAGAGAAACAAGTAAATGCCTTGGGGATTAAAAAGTGTAATGAGAAATAGACATTTGGGAATGGATGCTAAGAGGAGATTGTATGAAGGAGTGATTGTGTCAACAGCACTGTATGGGGCAGAAACATGGAACATAAGAGAGGAAGAGTTTAAATGTATTTGAGATGAAATGCCTGAGAAGTATGATAAGGGTTACTAGGCTGGATAGAGTGACAATATCCAGGTACGTTATTTATCCTCTAAATACACTGATCTAGCAGTACCTTGTGAAGGGACCTGTAATTTGTGGGACAGTGCATTGGTGGGGTAGTTACCAGAAAATGTGGAAGTTAAAAAAAACAAAAAAATTCAAGTGGGAAGGGGAGGCAGTTAAATAAACCCACCCACCTTCAGAGGCTGCGGCCCTGATAGATTTCTACTCCTTCCAGCCGAAACTGCAAACGGAATGTAATTTTCATTAACGTATATTTTTATGCCATCAGGTAGATCTTTGGCTGCTTTTATCAGGACAATGAAAGATGCTCTGTAATGTTCAAAACAAAGATTATGTGAACAATATTCAACAGTAACCCTATTGCCCCGCAATTCACAGCAGTTTTTCCGTTGCGTAAAAAGACTATGACGCCTGAGACACTATATATGATACTATAGTCTACTTACGAGTGAAAAGTGCGTGGGAATTGTCTTTTGAACTTGAACACTTTATCCTCGCTGCCTTCAATAGCATTTCGATTCGTCTCCTGCTTTAATTTGCGTTTCTTACGCTTGTTGCAACCAAAATCACAACATTGAGTCCTGTTCCATAACCTCGCGCGAATGATTCCAACATTGATCAAAATACGCGGGCTTCACTTTTTGCGGACGGACAATACAAAGGATGTTCGATCCAGTCTTTCTTTGAGATCAGTGCATAGACTAGATTATGTTGTAATGTTGAATAAGGATATAAACAAGACTGAAATTATACAAATAACAGCATCGACGACATTAGCTCTCAGCTTTGCCGATAAAATGTACAGAGAATAAAAGTCTTGGCCACACTACCATTGAGAGATAATGTTAACAATAACGACAATGATAGTAATAATGGCGATAATGATAATGGGGATAATAATAATAAAATAAAAGTCCTGTAATAGATAAGAGGTTGAAACGGACCCAGCTAAACACACGATCGAATTCAATATTATGATGCAGGAAAAATAGACACGACTTTACAGTTACAGAGGTACTGCTTTACAGGTGCGTAAATATAATTAGATAAGTTCACACACACACACACACACACACACACACACACACACACACACACACACACACACACACACACACACACACACACAATAATAATAATAAAAGGTTTATTTCTATTACAGTGGTACACTGACAATATTACATTGGAAAAGTTGATTAAAGATATAAAACTTGGAATATATACATGGAGCAATTTTACAAT
>NC_134816.1:26464212-26536712 GCF_046742065.1 Oratosquilla oratoria | reverse complement strand
TAATCTTGTGGAACGCCGATGTGAGTTTCAAAAGGGTCTTCTTGCAGTTAATGTTGATCTCAAGAAGGCGATGGTTCGGTGCATCTTGGAGAGCTCTGGGATCTTCTGCGGATCCGTAGGGTTTCTGCAAGGATTAGTGAGTTGATATCTGGCTTATACTTTGGGACAGAGAGTGCCGTAAAATATAGAGGAGGCGTGTCTAGCTTCTTCCCTGTTCGTTCATGAGTGAGGCAAGGATATTCCTTCGCCCCAACACTTTTCAACACCTGCATGGACTGGGTATTGGACAGAGTTATCTATCAACGTCATTGCGGGGCACTTATTGGCAACACCAAGGTCACTGACCTCGTGTTTGCTAATGATGTTGTCTTTCTTGAAGAGTCGTCGGAGGTCCTGGTTGCAGCTCTCGAGTCACTGCACACAGGGAGGCGAGACCCCCTTGGACTTGAGGTCTCCTGGATCTAGGCCAAGGTTCATGAGTTTTGGGGGCTTACTGGATGACACAGTTTAGTCTGTCCATGCATGCGGTGAGGGCCTTGAGGTCCTGGAAAGCTTTACATGCCTTGGTGCATACAGTGCATAACAGCGGTGGGTCATATCAAGAAATGCTTCCAAGGATTAGTATTGCCATTGGTGTTATGGACTCGCTCAGCTAGATGCTGCAATGACTGTCATTTATTTTATATTATTTATTTGTTTGTTTATTACTATTTGCTTGATTCACATTTATTATTAGCTATATGACAATCTATTATTATTTACTATTTACCTGTTTATCATTTAACTATACCTATGCATTAATTTATCTATTTCATTTATTATTATTCATATTATCATATTTTATTTACTTATTACAAAGGATTACAAAGGCGGAGCATGCCGACAGGAGACCTTTCGATCCACATCTAGGTCGGATGCGAAAAAAAAATTCATATTAATAATAAAACAATAAATAAAAACTACAATAATGTAAATAACAAATAAAATACATAAATAAATGCATAGGTATAGTTAAATAATAAACAAACAAGTAAATAGTAACTAATAATAAATTGACATATAACTAATAATAAATGGAAATCAGACAGACAAATGATAACAAAACAAAAACAAATAATATAAGATAAATTATAATCATTACAGCATCTTACTTAGGTATTTATCTAAATGATTCTTAAAGCTTCGAACTGAACTACATTGCACTACCTGTGCGGGAAGTTTATTCCATTCATTAACTACACGGTTGGCAAAGTTGTTTCTACCTACTTCCAAACTGAATCTATTTCCGGACAGTTTGAGACCATTGTTTCTTGTCTGATTCTCATTCAATGTGAAAATTTGGTCACTTTTGATGTTGTCAATTCCCTTTAAAATCTTAAAGACCTGTATCAAGTTACCTCTGAGTCTACGCTTTTTTAGGGAAAACAGATTCATGTGTTTTAGTCGATTTTCGTATGATTTATTTTTGATATTTGAAATCAGTTTTGTGGCTCGCCGTTGTACTTTTTCCAGTCTGTCAATGTCTTTAATGAGATTCGGTGACCATACAGAAACAGCATATTCCAAATGTGGACGAACTAACGATTTATATAGCTTGTTAATGAGTGATGGACTTTTGAAATCAAAAGATCGCGCAATCAGTCCCAGAATCTTGTTTGCTTTCTCAGAGGCTGAAATACACTGCTTGGATGATTTGAGGTCGTTACTGATTCATTATTATATATTTTTTCGCATCCGACCTAGTTATGGACCTAAAGGTCTCCTGTCGGCATGCTCCGCCTTTGTAATCCTTTGTAGTATATGGCCTTGTCGCTATTTATGCAGGAGACCTAAGATTCGAATATTCAGGTCACTTGTTCTCCCTGTCTTGCTGTACGGCAATGAGACATGACACCGAATATTGACTTCAAGAGCCGCCACGGTGTCTTTGGTACAAAGTACCTTCGGAGAATCATGGGGTATAACTGGAGTGGCTTCGTATCAAACCAGACTGTACTATGAGACTCAGTTTAGGCCAGTAACCAGCATAATTCGTGAACGTCAAGTCCGGCTGTATGGGCATCATGTGTCACGTTTCCCAAATGTTGATCCTGTTCAGCGTTGTCTCCACAAGAGACAACCTTCGATGGAGAACACTAAGGGAATGCCTACAGAATTCATGTCTGGGGCAAATTGATTGAATATAAAGACTTGTTTGGAGTGGATAGGGTTCCTGCCTGGGAGCTTGCTCAGAGAGACCGTGGAGACTAGCGCCGACGTGTGAATGTAGCAACGCGCTCCCTGGCGTATGCCCCCCCCAAAAAAAAAAAAAAAAAATTGTGATATGTATTTCTACCCCTCTTTTACTAACAAATTAAAAACAATGAAGAAGAAATAATAATGATAAGAGAGCTTATCTGTAGTCTGTCACACTGATAACAAGTAACAAGGCCAGGACGGTCTTGCGATATAACAAGTAACTGCTGCCACATAGAAAAATGCTCTTTAAAAGATTTATTGCTTATCACGTGTTGCGAGCAACACGATGTTGCCGACGCAGCTCAAACGATAATTTAATATAGGATAAATCAATATTTTTTTCCCTGTGCACGTCCTATTTGTGCCACGGCATTAAATTTTTTTTAGTGTGTATAATTTTCTCTTTAAAATTTTAAGATCTATCCACCGTAATAAAAAAAAATTCCTGTTTCTCTATAATCTTTTGCTAAACTCATATTCAGTTATTAGAATCGTTGTCGTTTCATGTGCAATATCACAACCGAACAATGTCCTATTTTTCTTCCTACTTCTAAGATTTTCTGGAACTCTCTTCTCCCTGTAATTATTTTTTCCCAAATTCTGAAAACATGAGATGGCTGTATTTGTCATCCATTTGATTTTCATTTTGAATACTATTCCCATTCTTCCTGCAATGGCCTGTGAATGTCATGCAGTTCCATTCAGCAATTAATGGATTAGCCATGTATCAATATGTCAACCTGTATTATGTCAATGGCAACCAATAATTGTCACTGTGTGGATTTTAATAATTATTCTATCAGATGCCGCGAGCCACCTCAATAGTTCAGTCACTCATCGTATTCTTTCCCACCTCTTTTTTACATAAGGTCACCCAATTTTATCTGGTAGAAGGAAGACACTTATGAGCAAAGCTACGATAAATAGATAAACAAATAACACCGTAAATAAAGGGGTTATAGGATTGGTCTATTTTTTCTCCCACATCCACCATTTGAATAACTAGGATATGACTTCACTAACAGAAATCTAGACTTTTCTATGAGCATTTCAACAGCATGTCTAATATTCGTATAGAATCTCTTAGTTAATCATTCAGCTTTGCTATATATTCGGCGTACTGGGGTGACAATTCTTTAGGTGGGATCTCATGGGGTGACGATTCTTCATGTGGGCGTTCTGGGGTGATAATTCTTCATGTGGCCCGGATAATTATATATTTGATAAATAAAATATTGTAACTGATGTCGTTTTTACTCATACGAATTCTCAACTGTCGGCGCTGACGAAGTCCGTGGAAGCACAGTGTGGTAACCCGTTAAATTGTGACAGGCAGGATTAATTCATACAGGTGACCGATCCCGCCCTGAGTGGCCCTGCTCTTGTTATTCTGGCTGCTCACGCCAGGCTATTCTATTTTTCTCCGTGGTGCCCTTTCGGTAGGTAAGGGGTTGTGTATGTACACTTCATTACGGCTGCCGCCAGCCAATTATATTCATGTGTGGCAATCCCTACCCTCTTGAACCAAATGACAGTGCCCATTGTTTAGTATTGGCTAACCCTACACTAGTTTTATCCCTTCCTTCTCCACCCCCACCATAAGAACAATTCGAAATCATCATGAGTTGCCCTGTCAATGTGGTATTTCCATTTGCTGTGTATAGATTTTGTATTAGCCGGTGACAAACGACATTATCCGTGAGCTGAGGTGGGGCCGTTAATTACCCCCAGACTGGCGGGAGTGGTATTGCGTGCAGACGCCCCCCCCCCCGCCACTTGTTCTTGCTTTCACCCTATCCGCTATGCTTTCTGCGCCAGCCTTCAACTAAGTTTAGACGGTAGACGTTGGCACTTTCACAAACATTTGGTTCAGACCGCAGTGTCAGTTTGGGTGGTATTCTGACTTATATGACCTCTAGGGTATCCCTGTTCAAAGTTGGCCTGAGTACTTGCTTGTCCATATATATTTATTTGTCGATTGTCCATTGATTAAATCATTGACAATCTGGGTCACTGCATTATCCTTATGGGCTACAGTGGTTCTGCCTAACTAGGATTCAGTCCACGCCTCACCGTACAAGCGGGGAATGACAATTAGTTTGCGCAATTATCATAATTAAAACAGCAGCTGGAGAGGTCCGTATGCTTGCCAGCCGCCTCGCCCTATTTAGATATATAGCCTACCCATTGCACAGAACGATAGACATTTAAAGATTCTATTTTGTCCTGACGATTTATTTGATTGAGTTTAGAGGAAGTCCCAATGCTAGAATCGGAGTAATCGTTGACATACCAATTGTGTACCTATGGTGTGTTCTGAAACAGCAGATCACAGGGTTAGACAAACAAGTATACCGACGCACTGACCAACGCAATACCGCGGCAATTATTGCAGTCCCTTTTCCCAAAATGTAGATAGGAACAATATTTATTTTTCATATTTATTTATTTGTTTATTTATTTTTGTGTTCAGATGGAAATGTCCTATAATGTCAAACGACAGACAATACTTCATGTGACGTATATATTGGTGGACAGAGCCCTTATATGCCTAAGTGCCGCCCCCCTAAATGTGCCGCCCCAGGGCATATGCCCCCCTGCCCCCCCCCCCCATGACGGTGATGAGTAAAGGTTCTCTGTAATAGACGGCGTGAATCTCTGTAAAGATGACATCTGGGGGTTTTCATGTTTGTGTGTGTGTGTGGGAGGGGTTAAGTGGGTTGTTTATTACTTTTCAAAATTATTTTTTGTCGACAGGCTGAACAAATTGGGCTTCCTCTTTGTGTAATTTTGCGAGAAGAAAACGGGGGTGAAAAGGACCTGCTCGAGGTTGCTTGTGACCTCTGGAACGGAAAGGCCAGCTACGGGGAGTTTCGCCATTATGTGTTGTAGTCCGTAGAGGGTGCCGCCCTAGGGCATATGCCCCCCTGCCCCCCCCCCCATGTCAGGGCCCTGTTGGTGAATTAGAAAGGCATCGGCCATGAAGAAGTTTACTAAGAGTTTCAAGAGTTGAACAGTGTAACAACAATAAGAATTAAAAAAAAAAAAAATGTAGATGTCGACAAACTCAGGGCAAGCTCATGGGAGCTGTTCCCTCCCCGGTCACTACCCTTTTACACACGAGCTTTGACTACCGAAGTGAACAAGGATACCACCGCAGAGTACCCATGTTCACAGCAATGATGGATTACGCTCTTTTGTGTTTCTGGCTTTGGTGTATGATAAGTATAAATCCCTGCATGGTGGACAGAATTATGCTGTCACGTGAGAACGAAATTATGACGTCATGCCGTTTGCCAGACATCAGCATCATTATATCAAATACTTTAATATTTATCTTAAGATGTTTGTAAATCGTTTTCACTAAATACTTCATTTTTCCAGTAAATATCCCCGTCTGGGGTATTGGCTGCTTGTTATTGTGGCAAAGTAGCATGCAGTCGATACTTTAGGGTCTATATGGGGCGCCCCTACGGACCAGAGCCACACATCATTTTGTCTATGATAGAAGAAATTCTGTTCATAGAGAAATTATGACACTTTTATACTACGACTGTCCCTCCGTTATGCTGTCCCCCAACCCCTTGTTGCTGTCCTGTACCATTTCTCTGAGTATTCTCTTTCTGTGATGGGGGAATTCCCTGTGGTGGGGGAAAAGAATACTGCCACCAAGTTTCCCACTTGGATCGTAAGAGGCGAGAAGAAAGGGACGGGGAGAGGGACTAGGCATCCTTCTCCCTGTAGCCCCAAGGGGCAGATTCCTAAAAATAAAAGGAAAGGCATATGGGGTGCTGGAGGGCCTCGGGCCAGCACCCTAAGGTTTGGGTCTTTTAATGTGCGTGGATGTGGTACAGATGAGAGTAAAAGGGTAGAGATAGGTAGTATGTTTGTGAGAAGAAAGTTGGATGTGTTGGCTTTGAGTGAAACTAAGTTGAAAGGGAAGGGTGAGTGTAAGTTTGGGAGTGTAAGTGGGAGGTTATCAGGAGTGAAGAGAGGGCGAGGGAGGGAAGGGGTGGCTATTCTAGTAAGTGAGGAGATAGGTAAAGGGGTAGTGGAGTGGAAGGAGGTTTCCTCAAGGATAATGTGGATGAAGGTGAAACTGGGAAAGGAGATATGGGTCTTTGTAAGTGCATATGGGCCGGGCAGTGAGAAGAGCATGGAAGAAAGGGAGGCCTTTTGGATAGATTTAAATGAGTGCATAGAGGGTATAGGAAGAAATGTCAATGTAATAGTACTGGGAGACCTTAATGCTAGGGTGGGAAATGGTCCAATCGATGGAGTGGTTGGGAAGTGTGGAGTTCCAGGAAAGAATCGTAGTGGAGAGTTGATGGTGGAAATGTGTCTAGAAAGAGAGTTGATGCTAGCAAATACAGTGTTTCGGAAGAAAGTCAAGCATAAGTACACATGGGAGAGGGTGGTGGAGGGAAGGGTGGTAGATAGAGCGCTAATGGATTATGTAGTGGTAAATAGGATTATGATAGGAAGAGTTAAGGATGTACATGTGCTAAGGGGAGAGGGTGGGGGAATATCAGATCATTTTTTGGTGGAAGGTAAGCTGAGAGTGGAGGATAGATGGAGAAGGAGGAAAGGGTCAAAAGGTAGGGAGGTTCTTAGAGTGAACTCCTTGAATGAAAAGGAAAAGGAGAAGGAGTACGAAAAGAAGCTGAAGGAGGAGTGGGAGGGAGTAAAGGATAGAACAGAGATGGGTGTGGAGGAGGAATGGGGATGGTTCAAGGAGGGAGTCTTAAAGTGTGCAAGGATGGTGTGTGGAACAAGAAGGACAGGGGGAAATAGAAGAAAGGGTAGTGAATGGTGGGATGAGGAAACAAAGAAGGTTGTAGAAGAGAAGAAGCGAGCATTCACAGATTGGTTACAAAAGAGGACAGGGGAGTCATATGAGACGTACAAAGAAAAGAAAAGAGAAGTAAAGCAAAAGGTAAAGGAGGCAAAGAGGAGAGCAGATGTGAAATGGGGTAGGAGTATGACAGAAAATTTTGAAAGTAATAAAAAGATGTTTTGGAAAGAAATTAAGAGAGGAAGAGGAGGTGAATCAAGTAGGGAAGAAAAGGTAAAAGGTACAGATGGAGAGATGATAATGGAAGAGATGACAGTGAGGGGAAGATGGGCAGAATATTTTAGGGAGTTGCTGAATGTGAAGGAGGATAGGGAAGGAAAGATAGCTGCAGTGGGAAATGCGAAGAAAATGAGAGTGATGAGTGAGGAGAATGGAGGAGAAATAAGGAAGGATGAGGTGAAGGCAGTTGTAAAGATGATGAAAGCAGGTAAGGCACCTGGTCTGGATGGATGTCATGCAGAATGTCTGAAAAAGGGAGGTTCAGTGATGGTGGACTGGTTGGTGAGGTTATTTAATGTTTGCTGGAGAGAGGGTAGAGTACCGGAGGACTGGAGTAGTGCCTGTATAGTTTCACTTTACAAGGGAAAAGGGGACAAGTGTGAATGTAGTAATTTCAGAGGGATTAGCCTGTTGAGTGTAGTAGGGAAGGCTTATGGGAGGATCTTAATTGAGAGGATTAGGAGAGGAACAGAAGGAGTAATTGGTGAGGAACAGTGTGGATTTAGGACAGGTAGAGGTTGTGTAGATCAGATCTTTGTGGTAAGGCAGATATGTGAGAAAGCTATAGGAAAGGGGAAGGATGTTTTTTGGGCTTTTATGGATCTGGAAAAGGCTTATGATAGGGTAGACAGAAAGGCACTGTGGGAGGTTATGCAGATTTATGGGATAGGAGGAAAGCTTTTGGGAGCTGTCAAGAGTTTTTATGAGAGTAGTAGAGCATGTGTTAGGATTAGAAATGGAGAGAGTGAGTGGTTTGAAGTAAAGGTGGAACTTCGTCAAGGATGCGTTATGTCGCCCTGGCTGTTCAACTTATACATGGATGGGGTGGTGCGAGAGGTGAATGCTAGGGTAGTGAGTCAGGGATTGGAGATGGTTAAAAAAAATGGAGAAAGGTGGGAGGTGAGCCAGCTGTTGTTTGCGGACGACACTGCGCTTGTGGCAGGGTCAGAGGAGGGATTGAGGAAGCTGGTGGCAGAGTTTGGGAGAGTATGTGATAGAAGAAAGCTAAAGATAAATGTGGGTAAAAGTAAGGTGATGAGATGTACGAGGGGTGAAAGTGGCAGTAGACTGGAAGTGAACATTAAGGGAGAGCGACTGGAGGAAGTGGATAGTTTTAGATACTTGGGTGCAAGTGTAGCAGGAAAAGGTGGAGTGAAGGTGGAGGTAGAATGTAGATTGAGAGAAGTGAGTAAATGCCTTGGTGGTTTAAAGAGTGTAATGAGGAATAGACATTTGGGAATGGATGCGAAGAGGAGACTGTATGAAGGAGTGATTGTGCCAACAGCACTGTATGGGGCAGAAACGTGGAACATAAGAGAAGAAGAGAGAAGGAGTTTGAATGTGTTTGAGATGAGGTGTCTGAGAAGTATGATGGGGGTTACTAGGCTGGATAGAGTGAGAAATGAGGAGGTGAGGAGGAGAACAGGGGTGAAAAGGGATTTGGGAGATAGGGTTGATGAAAGAATATTAGGATGGTTTGGACACATGGAAAGAATGAGTGAAGAAAGACTAGTAAAAGAGGTATGGAAGGCAGATGTGGAGGGAGTGAACATGAGGGGACGTCCTAGGATGAGGTGGATGGATGGGGTGAAGGGGGCTTTGGGGAAGAGGGGAATGTCTGTTGAGGAAGGAAGGGAGAGGACGGAAGACAGAGGTGAGTGGAGAATGGTTGTATATGGATGATGTTGTGATTGCATGAGGAGAAATGTGTGAGTAAATTTTGACGCAGCCCGAAGGGATTTCTCCCCGTCCTCGCCTTATATGCAAAGGGGGACGGAGAGGGGGGGTCGCCGATTAAATGAAGCGGCCTTGCTGTGGATGTGCTGTGTCTTGCGACACTGCTTCTGACCCAGGGCGGTGGGCAGGGTGCAGGGATGACCCGTCATCCAGGAGGTGTTCAGATGAGAGGAAGGGTGGGAGGGATGTGGAGTGTATTTGGGGATGTAATGGGTGGGAGTGTTTTTGTGCCTTTCCCTTTTTGGCTACCTCCCTTGGAAGGGGGAAAAAGCCTTGGTATATGTATGTATGTATGTATGTGTGCATATGATTTGCAGTTAAATTTTGTGACTTCGTATGGACATTGATATGAATATACATGTATATATATATATATATATATATATATATATACATATATATATAATGTATGTATATATATTTATATATATATTATATATATGTATATATACATATATGTATATATATATATGTATGTAAATATATATATATATATATATATATATATATATATACACGATATTCGAAGTGAGTTCGGCCTTTGGCAGGAATCCACCAGATCTACACGACTCCACCAGATATACAGGACTCCACCGGATCTACAGGATTCTATCACTCTATTGGCAAAATATCTCAAATTGCTCATTTAATATATATATATATATATATATATACATATATACATATATATATATATATATACCGGTATATATATATATATATATATACCGGTATATATATATATATATTTGTAACAGGCTGGTAGATAAAAGTAGACAAGTAAGGTAGATAGAGGGGTAGGTGGCGATAATCCCATTTTTATGTGTAGGATGTTTAGAAAACAATAAGCCACAAAGGAGTTACATAATCTCGCTCCCCGTCTAAAGTTTATAAACAGCGGCGAGGAACAAATGTGACATTATGTAAACTAAGCCATTCATGCATCGATATCGAGATTGCTTGCGTAAGCAGTATTGCTTAAGACATTTGCAATAGTCTTTCTGATTGGAGAAAGGGCGGAGAAAATTGTATTGGTACACGGGAGAAAAGTCACGCCCTTGGGGGAGGTGCTTATTTGTAATCATTGGATAAATAAAGTCGTCATAAATCATTGGATAATTAAAGTCGTGACGTCGGTTCAGAGATGGCTTGGCGAGTGGATTGAGGATCCTAGTGGGGAGTCCTTTGGTGTAAAATAACAAGCCAAATGTAATATTCGGGAAGAATCCTATCGAGAAACATTACTTACTTTCTACAGAAAGATATAGTGAAAGACATACTTAAGAAAAGTGAAGGAAATAAATTTAAAAGTGAAAGAAATACAAATTATAGAAGGGAACAGTAAACAGAATTAAACCAGTAATTACGGAGAGACGGGACGGGGGTTGAAATTATTTTCATACATCACACAGAGCCCAATGTCAGAGTAAAAAAAAATTAAAAAAAAATGGGGGAACGTTAATTTCTGTATTTCGGCTGCTAACTGCAACCCTCTTCAGGAAAGTACAGGACTGGCGAAGTGGCTAGAGAAATCTGCTCTTCTGTCAACAGGTGACGGGACGGTGATATAAAGGGAGTGGCCCGGACAGCCTACATGACACTACTGCTGTCTACCTGGGACTTGGCGGCTTTCTGTCCTTCCCTAGTAGGAGAAAAAAAAAAAAAAAAAAGTCCGGAGATGTCCTTTGGAGATGTTAAAATTGGGACATTCTTCGATGAAACCACAACTAATTTGTTTATGATGATTCATAGAGCAACTTGAGCATATTTGACAGACCTCTTGTGTTCGACCCATCAAATAAAAATGTGAGACTTGAAACATTAAATCCCCCCTAGTCGAAAAATCTCCCAATTTTACTATCTCCAGTCTCCCTTTATATCGCCATCCCGTCACCTGATGACTTAGCAATAGATATCACGCTAGACACTTCGCCTGTCCTGTCCTTTTCTGAAAAGGGCTACAGTTAGCAGCCGAAATATAGAAGTTAGCGTTCTCCCAAGTTTTTTCTTTCACTCCAACAGTGGAGACTGTGTGATTTACAAATGTGCTACTACATTTCTCACTAGTGTCTATGTATGTATGTATGTATGCATATATATATATATATATATATATATATATATATATACATATATATATATATATATATATATATATATATATGCATGTGTGAGTAGATAGAAATAGACTAATTTCTTATATTAGATTTTCTTAACGATCAAACCTAAAACATACATACATACATACATACAAGGGAGGTATCCAAAAAAGGAAAAGGCATTAAATCATTCCCACCCATTCCATCCCTGAATACACTCCACACCCCTCCACCCTCCCTCTTATCTGTGCACCTCCTGGATGACGGGTCATCCCTGCACCTTGTCCACTGCCCTGGTTCAGAAGCAGTGTTGCCAGACACAGCACATCCACAGCAAGGCCACTTCATTAAATCGGCGACCCCCCCTCTCCGTCCCCCCATGCATAAAAGGAGAGGACGGGGAGAAATCCCTTCGGGCTTCGTCAAATTTTGCTCACACATACTAAAACACCCCCCATCCCCCCGCCCATTCCACCTCATGCATCACAACATCATCCATATACAACCATTCTCCATTCACCCCTGTCTTCTGTCCTCTCCCGTCCTTCCTCAACAGACATTCCCCTCTTCCCCAAAGCCTCCTTCACCCCATCCATCCACCTCATCCTAGGTTCACTCCCTCCACATCTGCCTTCCATACCTCTTTTACCAGTCTTTCTTCACTCATTCTTTCCATGTGTCCAAACCAACCTAATACTCTTTCATCAACCCTATCTCCCAACTCCCTTTCCAACCCCGTTCTTCTCCTCACCTCCTCATTTCTCACTCTATCCAGCCTAGTAACCCCCATCATACTTCTCAGACACCTCATCTCAAACACATTCAAACTCCTTCTCTCTTCCTCTCTTATGTTCCATGTTTCTGCCCCATACAGTGCTGTTGGCACAATCACTCCTTCATACAGTCTCCTCTTAGCATCTATTCCCAAATGTATATTTCTCATTACACTCCTCAATCCACTAAGGCATTTACTCGCTTCTCTCAATATACATTCTACATATCTGTTATTAAAAGCAATAATAATTATCCACAAAGATAAAGGTTATCTTTGAAAATAGTGATTAAAGATAATGATAAATCAATTTTGTGATAAAAGAATATATACAGAAAAAATATTAAGATATCCATATCCTTAATTTTAAGTTTTATGTTTACAACACATCTACGTTACCCGGTGTAACTCTGATAAAATATGTAAAGCAATATAGTAAATTACAGCAACAAAACTTTCAGAAATTGATAACAAAGAAATAAATCAATACGAATGATGATGAGAAACGACATTACGTCACAAACCCACACCCGCTACAAAACCAATGTATGGTCAAGGTGACAGGACATATCATAAATAGAAGAAATATGTATAGGATACTTATAATTAGCCGGTGCCTTTCCGCGTTTTAGTGTCCATGTAGCCTAATGCTGAGTGTAAGGCAAGTGAAGGAACAAAAGAAGAGCATAATGACAACACATGACATAACACAAAGAAGACATAAAGCTAGAAAAAAAGAGAAATAAGATTGATGTTGAAAAGGGTTTTGCCGAGTCAAAGCATACACAACCCCTACGCCCACCCAAACAACAACTCGTTCCCTCTCCTCTCACCGTATTCCCCTGTGGATAGACCCTACTTCACTACTTGAACCCGCTCCCCGCCCACTGCTCAGCAGTTGGTAATAGAGAATGTCCGTACGGAGTTTAGACAGCATCGTTTTCACGCAGTCAATAATTTAGGGAGTTGACACCCCGACGAACTAGAATCACGCAACATTCTTTTATGATTACAGACTAATTTTCATTAAAAAAAAGAATGCTGATAATCTTTAACTTCAACTGTCCCTCAGATCTGCCACTTCTACATAGCCATCTCTATGACATTCTTCTCTTCTGTGCGATATTCTTCAAGGATAGTAGCTCCGATTACTGATAAAAATATCAATATCTGGTTTCAAAACAATTCATGAAAACCCCTAATTACACTTATGGTGGACAAGTACTACTTACATCATAATTGAACTTAATAAATAACCTTTATTAACTGTGACTATAGGACATTAAAAATTAGAAGTACAGTGAAAAAATATATAGCCCTTCAAAGAAGAATTCTTATGCTTTTGTAGGAAGTCAGAAAATAAACACCAATTTGAAGACTAAAAATTGAAGGAACCATACAACCCTTTGTTTCCCGATTTCACCGGCAAATTATTTTGGTTTCCTGTGATATTAACGGGAGTTTAAGAATTGTTATGAAATCGAATTTAGATATTCCTATGCTTTTTATTTTGTTCTGTTGTATATATTCATTGATTGGGTAGGTAAACTATGGATAAAATGGGCCAATTTGTACGGGGGAGTGTTTGCGAGTAGCAAATCGCGCCTTTAATTTTCTCGTGACGTCATCACTAAGCCCTCTTTTCGACTTGACATTGATAGCATGTCATAAATTGAAATGAATGAAGAATAATTACAATTTTAGACATTAATTCACGTTTACAATAAAAAAGATAGTTTGTTTCAATTTCTGCATCTGCTAAATGTATCCAATACTCCCATCTGATTGATCTTCCGATATGCCATCAAGATTAGTCTCCATAACGTAAAATGTTAGTTTGGTTAAACAATAGTTGATAGATAATCACTGTTAGATATAAAAATTAGTGTCTATATTGCAGTAGAAATATCGGTGTAACATGAAGCAAATGTTCGATCAATATGTAAGATTAAATCAATACTAAATATATTTTAAAACATTCACTATATTCAAAAAGGCTAGAACCGTAGGATGCATTTTATGATAGGCAGATTTTTGGATTCTTTATGGGTGATGTAGTCAAGAGGTTACACGATCTGTTGATGTCGTGTTCCACATTCTGATTCGGCATCGTCTGCTGTGATCTGCAGCTGTCGGAATTACGCACAGCATTAAGTGACAGCGGGAAAAAGCACCCGGATTTTAGCAGAGAAGTAGGGTTGCCTTACAAGATTGCTCAATTTTTTTCGTAAAACGGTGACAACTTATGTATCTAAAGGATTTTCTCAGTCATTAATCTGAAGCAAATTACATTCACTTGTCATTTAGCATACAGATTAAAACTGAGTTGACCTAAGTTACATTTGTTTTTGTCAGTTTCTTCAGTTACCATCATCTCCTTAATGGGAATAAACGCATTACATTATTAGACACATTCTTGAAACTTGATCAAATTTGCTTTCTTATTGTGACACTTGCTTTTTCTAAATCGCTTTCTCATGTCACAGCCATTTCTTGTTTTTAACAAACTAGGGTGTTTCCTATCTAAAGTGAATAGTTAGTTATTGTTTTATAAAATGCACCTGACGTAGCTCACTTTTGTGATAGATTTATTCAAGTGATGCACTGGAAAATTAACAATTTGTAACAGAATATGGTTCTCAGGGCCAAGAGGTGATGCTGGATTTCACTCGAACTCACTCGAGGGTGGGTCCGTTGTGAAGAATGACAATATGCCGGTAGTATACGGCGCATTCAGACTCAGTTCCCAAGTTCTCAATGTTCCATCTAAAACCTTCGAACTTATTTTTTGTTCTGCAACAATAATCGAAGCGTATCCCCCTGATAGGCTTTGCAAAATTTCCTGTACTTGATTTCCCTGGCCTAATTTTCAGTTCTTAGTAACATCACCTTCCAGATAGAAAGGAGGTAAAATTTTACTTTCCCACATGCAAGTGCCATAGATTACTTCATAGCAAAAATTTGTGAAACTTAATGTTTAAGTGTACTTCACATTACAATTGTGTAAATGGATTGTTCTAGAGATGAGTCACCAGCCATACAAAGCTGTACCTCTGCATAAGTAATTTGTTTTGTAGATTGAATGAGATATATATACTGTTTTGCCTCTGTTGTGATATTTGAGTGGTCAGGTACAACTTCATATTATAAATTCAATAGTACATTCAAAGTATTCGTTATCCTATCCATTCACCTCATTTTCAGTCTTCTTCTCAAGGTGACTCCACCCATTTCTCTTTCCCACACTTTTTGCTAGTTTTTCTTGTTATTTTGTTATATATGCCAAATGCATCTTGGTACTCTGATGAAAGCTATCTGACAGCTCCATTTCTATCCCTGGTCTCTATCTAGCCTCTAAATCTCATTTTATCCATATTTGTAACACTTCTCATTTTCCTAAAAAAAAAAAAGAAAAAAATCTTATTTCTTAAACATTTGATCCTCTCCTGTGATCATTAAGAAAAGTCATATTTTTGTATAATGCAGTATATATAAATACTGTAATACTCAAATACATACTGAATGTAGCTCTATGCAATATTTAATAATATCTTGTTTTACAAATGTCTTTGTGTCTTTCATGTTTCAGATGTCTTCCCGCACTGCCCCAAGTTCCTGTGACACGTTTGTTGTCCTCCCTGGGAAAACGAAGGGGAACCATGTCGTTTTTGGCAAAAATTCTGATAGACCCGCAGGAGAAGTCCAGGAAATTAATTACATTGCTGCACAAGATCATAGTGAAGGCAGTAAAGTACAAGTAAGTATTTTTTGTTTCCATAAATCAAAGTATATTATAGCTTCATGGATCATATGTTTGTTTTGTAAACATACATACATATACCAAGGCTTTTTCCCCCTTACAAGGGAGGTAGCCAAAAAGGAAAAGGCATAAAATCATTCCCACCCATTCCATCCCTGAATACACTCCACACCATTTTCTGTTTCCATAAATCAAAGTATATTATAGCTTCATGGATGATATGTTTGTTTTGTAAACCATTTGGTATAAATGAATTCTATCTATATATATATCACTTAGACAAAATGTTGTAGCACATTTGTAAATAATAATCACGAAGAGGGCTATAGCTATTAGCCAAAATATAGAAATTACACATTCTTGTAAAGTTTCCTTTTATTCCGACTGTGGGTTCTTTGTGATTACTATATATATATATATACACCAAGGCCTCTTCCCCCTTATATGGTAGGCAGCCAGCCAAGACTCCGTCCCAAAGACCCATTCCCATCCACCACCCATTCTTCCTTGTCATCTTAACTCCTCATGGACGAAGGGTCCTCCCTGTCTGCTGCCCACTGCCTGGGTCAGAAGCAATGCAGCAAGACACAGTACATCCACAGCAGGTTACTTAATTTACACAGCAACCCTCCCTCTTCATTCTCTCATGTAAAAAAAAATAGAAAAGGAAGGGAGAAATCCCTTCTAACAGTTTACCTCCATCCCCACTTCTCCATTGCCTGCTACTTGTGACCCTGAACACCCAAAATGATCCACTTCCTCTTGTTTCTCTCCTCTGCGACTTACTTCTAACTTGGTGTTATCCTCTCCCTTTCCACATCCCATGACCTTGCCTCCAGCCACATTTACTTTCAAATCCCTCCCATCACATTCCCTTCTAAACTCCATCACCACTTGTCCCAGACCCTTCCCTGACCCTGCCACAAATAGTGTCATTTGCAAACATCTATGAGCTAAATAATAGAGAAAAGGTACAAGGGAAGAAATGATTGTAGATGGAGTAGAACAGTCAGAAGGAACAACTAGGTTTTGGATACATGATGAATGTATTTGATTAGTGTATAGTTCCTATCACCCTTGAGAGACTAAGGAGGTTTAAATATAGGAACATTATAAGGGACTCTTTAGCTTCATGTCTGAAATGCAAATTCTAATCCCTTGTGGTGGTGGTCAGAGGGAGAAAACAACTGTTTTACATGCATCATAGAAGATGATTGAATGGGATAGAGTGAGAGAACTTGCGAGTCCACAACTTTATTTTTCTCCCGTGAAGAGTCAGGGCATAATAGAGTCTGGGGAAGGGAACTCCAGCCAGAACTCTAGTAATAGATTTAGTGTGTGTGGGTGTGGTATGGATGAGAGCAAAATTGAAAAGATCGGTAGTATGTTTGAGAAAGATGGATGTGTTAACGTTACATGAAATGAAACTGAAAGGGAAAGGCAAGTTGTAATTTGGGAGTGTGGTGGGGAGTGTATCAGGAGTCCAAAGGGTGAGGGTGGGAAGAAGTAACACAGATGGAAAGTGACAAGATAGGCAAGTGTATGGTGTAGAAAAGTTGATATACAATGATCACCTTCCAATCTGCTTTCCATGGCTTGGAACCTGATCGTATAATGAGATGTGACCAGTGGCTTGCAGAGGTCTGGTGATGTCTGGGGACCAATGCCTTGAGTGTATACCCCCCAAAGATTCAAGTATAAGACCTAGCACTGAGAAATATTATGAGAAAGGAAGATATTTTGAGTATGTAAACACGGATAAAAAATAAAATAAAAACATCATTTGATTTAAATACGAGTCAACCAGATTCTTTTTCCCAAATGATCCGATTGGATGCCTCCCCACCCTCCCCTCCCTTTTGAATATCCCAGGTCACCGCCCCTTTGCCCCCCCCCCCTCTGCAAGTCACTGAATGTGCATGTATCTCTTCCACTTTATTATCCTATTATTGATTGTCACATTGGTAACTTTTACCTTTGCATCATTCTGTTTGGTATGTATTTCAACGATTTCTATATTGAGTGTTGAGTAGTAATTGGTGGAAGTAAAGGACTTTATTCTTTTGTTGAAGTAAAATTTAAATGGGTTGCAAGAAGATTAAGTAATGTGAAGGAAGTGAAAAAGAAATACTGATTGCTTCTGTGATAGAAATGAGGATGAATACGAATGGTGAAACATGAAAAAAAAATGAAAATGAAATGACAAAGAGTGCTTTTATAATACACTTAGTTCTCTTAATCCAACATTCACCAACCACCAGTTGTGGACGTTTGGGCCCAGGACATAAACCCACTTTGGAAATTGGTGGTATTTTATGTCCTGGACCAATTCCCAGGGCCCAAATATCCACACAAGTGGCAGATAGTGTGTGTTAGGTTAAGAGACCAAGGTTATGTAAATGTCGATCATCAATGTTGTTGAGAAGTAATATCCCTGTGAATTTTGTGTTTGGAAATGAACCAATGAAATTACGGCTATCAATATACCAATGGCTTTTTCTCCCCATAAGGGAGGTAACCAAGCTAAAGGTACAGATTCACTCCCACCCCCTCTCATCTTAGCACCTTTTGGATGAGGGTCATCCCTGTCTCCTGTCCACTGCCTGTATCAGAAGCAATGCAGCAAGATCCAGTACATCCAAAATAAGTACAAGATTCACATAATAAGTGAAGCTTGTACTTTTTTATGTTACTTGTAATATCAGTGGACAAGGTGCAGGGATGACCCATCATCCAGGAGGTGATCAGATAAGAGGGAGGGTGGAGGGGTGTGGAGTGTATTCAGGGATGGAATGGGTGGAAATGATTTTATGCCTTTCCCTTTTTGACTACCTCCCTTGTAAGGGGGAAAAAGCCTTGGTATATGTATGTATGTATGTAGTAATATCATGGATTCATTACCATTGCACCTCCTTTATGGATGTGGTAAGGACGAACTGGTAATTTGAGTACTTTTATTCAGTTCTGGGAGGTATGTTTTGGCATTGGTACAAAATATAAAATGAAGAAACTAGATTATTCCCCATGCTTGGTGATTTCATGGTTGACATTGATAAGGTATCCCGTAGTTAAGAAAGTTGTTCACTTGTAATGGTATTGCGATTTCATTAGTATTTGTTAATTTTTCAGTGCACATATATCAGCATTGACCAAGTGCCTCACACGTATGGCGTCATATTAAGTAAACCCGCCTGGATGTGGGGGGCGGAGATGGGAAGCAACGAATGTGGCGTTTGCATAGGAAACGAGGCCGTCTGGACCAAGCTCAATGACGATGAGACGGACAAAAAGGAGAAGCTTCTAGGGATGGACCTAGTCAGGTATGTAAAGGTCAAGAATACATTTGGGTGGTCAGTATGAGTCAAGTTCTCGTGAGTGGCATTGGCTGCTATATGTACAATTATCACACTACTCACATTATGAAATATAAAGTCACTGCTGTATTACTCATTCTCTTTTACTCTGAGTAATAATAAACACACAAAACACAATCAGACCAGTTTACAGTATTCGGGGCTAACTCATGTACAACTACAAAAAATATATAATTGAGACACTGATGCCGGCATCCTCGTGATGCCTACCTAGGCATCATTGTACCGAAGTGGTTAATGAGGTCAAATGTTGGAATTAGATTGAAAAAAACAAAATGGTATTCTCTTTAGTAATGCAACTAGATTTTAGATATGCATTTGCTCAAAAGGGATGATAAAGATAGCCATTCAGGGTCTTGTTTTTGTTGTTGTCATTCCTTAGACTGTCTGGTCAAGCAGTTCTGACAGTCCCGAGCAGTCCCAAATAAAAAATTATAATACTCCATTCGTCACAAATCAAAACTGCAAGACATTCAGTGTCTTGCAGTGACAAATGGAGAGGTACAATTTTTTTTTTATCAAGTGTTGAACTGGAATTTAGAACATACTTGATATCCTGCAGGAGGGACCAATTGTGCATATTAGTCCATTGAGATAGAGAAAATTATCTCCCTTCTGTTTGTCTTCATATCCTATCAATACCCTCCCATTATCTGGAGATCTGGCCCTAAAGAGCTGGTAATTAGTCAGAGCTGGACTGAAGATTGCTCTGTATTAGCTTTAAACATCTTTCTTCATGTGTGTTTCATAAGAAGAGCTCTTTCCTTCCTCCAACCAACCAGTGACAAGGGAGGGTGCTCATGTGGAGAATGTTTTAAAGTTTTTAAAAGACATCAATTTGTTTTATGAAATTTAAAATTGTATATATGATTGCTTGTGTGTGTATCTTGTTTTGATTTGTTTTTGTGAGTGAGTGCTTATTGCTTTTATTTGACTTATAAATTTATTTATTTGTATATGATAGATATGTGCTGAATGGCCTACCGACTATGGCGCTTGGCCTTCAAGCTAAAAATTTCACAAATCATCAATCATCACTAACCAGTGACAACACATTCCAGCATTTCTTCTTGAAGAAGTCAAAGGGAGGGCCTGAGCATCATTGTTAGTTACTTTGTGGTCGTGGATTTTAGGTGACTTGAAATTTGTGGAAGCAGTGATTATCTTGCAGGGTTTATTTATTTATTTATTTTTTATTTTATTAAGAAAAATATAAATATAGAGGGTGATGTACTTGCTTACTTACTCTGGTCGGTCTTGGGCCGCATGTGGAACCCCCCCCCCCCCCCTCTACTCTTAACAAGACTCTCCACCATTGACAATTCTGTGCCAGATTCACCCAGTCAATTTTGTCTTCACTTCATTTTTGTACTTCTTCCTTTATATTATCTAATCTTTGTCTCAGTCTCACTCTTGGTCTTCTTCCTTCTACTGTTCCCAAAATTATTCTCTTGTCTCTCCTCACTCATCCTACCAACATGTAGCGGGTGATGTAGGGAAGCCAAGTTCCAGTGTGATGTATTTACTTACAGACTTGGACTGGAGCGAAGCAGCACCGCTGACGAAGCTGTGGATGTTATAACCTCATTGCTGGAGACGCATGGCCAGGGCGGCCCTTGCAGTGATACAGACACCGAGCTTCTGTACCATAATAGTTTTCTGATTGCTGATCCCAATGGTGCTTGGATACTAGAAACAGCAGGCAATCACTGGGCTGCTGAGCATGTTACTGGTAATTATTTTTGTTTAAATTCTAACTTTTTCCTTTCTTTGTGGGTGCATTATTTTATTGCATTTTATTTTTTTATTATTGTTGTATTGACCTAAAGTGAGCTTAAAATGAAAGACAGAATGAGGTAGATAGATAAGTGGAGCTGTGAATGCATGTGGAATGGTTGTTGAACAAGAGTGTGGAAAAGGTCATAATATGGAGGAGGATTGTGAATAGATGAAAGAATGCTGCAGTTTGAAGGTATTTTCTTATTGGTTCCTTAAATTATTTTAAGTAGACTAGGAGGGGAGGGTTGCCATATGATGAAGCACTGGTATAAACCTACTCCATTTACTGGGTGTGTTACAGATATAATGTAGGTGACATCGCGGAGTGATGTAACAATGTTCGCTGAACTAAGATTTACTTTAGAAAAGTGGCATAAAGTAAGATTTGACAGTGCAGTGGTACCTCTCTTGATCATTAATTCAGCGATCTGAGTTTGAGGCCCACACAGGGCTGAAACTTACAGCATCACTGCACTGTGAGCAGGCACTCCAACTCTGGTGGGCAAGAAGTTGTGTGTATGAGGTCACAGCATTACCCATAGATTGGGCCATATATGAGCTCAGAGCTCTCATCCAGGAGGATAATAGCTGTTGATCACAAGTCCAGTACATGATCCAAGACTGATGAATCATATAGTGGAATATCTACTTTTTTAAACATTGGGAACCCTGGCGCAACACAATTTTTAACCCATTCAACTATACCAATACATTTATTTATGTATTTTAATTGTTATAAAACATTGTTTGATTTTAAACACCAGAAAAATATGATTTTTTTTTTTTTTCGCTTCGCATCGCAGCGAAGCGAGGACTAGATATGGATCAAACATTTTGGTCTCCTGTCGGCATTTGCTGACAAGACATTTGTAATCCTTGAATTTTTAATAGGATGGGGTTATAGAAGTAGGAATATGGGATTCAGGATAGAACAACCTGATAGAACTGTTTTATTGTCTTGTATTTCCCAAAGATTTGATGAATGGTATATATGGATATATAGTGTTTATTATTGAAATGGAACAAGTTCAAGTATACATTCTAACATTCAACTATGTCAATTTAAGCTGATTCTGTGTAGATTTTTATGCAACATCAGTTTTTATTGTTAAGTTTGAGAGGGATGTGGTGCCGTGCTTTTTTCAGATGGATGTCGAAACATTAGCAATGCACTGAGCATTGGCACCAAAATTGACAAGATGAGCGATGGAATGAAAGAGAAGGCCCAGTCTGAAGGATGGTGGGATGGCACCTCTGACTTCAACTTTGCTGAAGTCTATGGTGACTCCGCAGTTTCAGATTTCCGAAAAGAAAGAGGAGAGAAACTCCTTACCAGTCTATCTGAGGATTGTAAGTATACATGATTATTTATTTTTATATAATTACTTACTATTATTTTTTCCCACCCTGTTTTATTTTTTTATTTGTATATTTTGTGTGTTGGCATACCTTTTGTTTTGGATGTCCATGACAGATCAATTGTTGATATGATCTTGGGTCATTCCTCCCCCCCCCCTTTTTTTTTCTTCTGCATAATAAAGAATCAAATAAATTTATATAAATAATGACACACAAAGCATTCTAATATGATCACACCTTGTAATATGGAATGCACACGCCACACCCAGCAGTGAAGTCTTCTGTCTATGTATCTATATACCAAGGGCTTTTTCCCCCTTACAAGGGAGATAGCCAAATCAAAAGGCAAGCACCCATTCCCTCCCACTTTACTGTCATCCACCACCCTTTCCTCCCTCTCATCTTAACTTCTCGTGGATGACGGGTAATCCCTGTATCCCGCCCACTGCCCTGGGTCAGAAGCAATGCAGCAAGACACAGTATATCCTCAGCATGCAGAAAAAAGAAGACGGAGAAATTTCTTCAGACTGCATCAAAATATCATTCATAACCACTCCCCACCCCCTTCCTTGTATCACAGTATCATCTCTATACAACCATTCTCCACTCACCCCTTTCTCCTGCCTTCTCCCTCCTTTGCTCAACAGATGTTCCCCTTATGTTCACTGCTCCTATCACCCCATCCATCCATCTCATCCATGGTTTTCCTCTCAAGTTCACTCCTTCTACCTCTGCCTAGTGACATCTTATTGCAAAGAATAAGAAACATTGCTACATATGTCATGGGTGTATGATTTTTTATGTCTTATTTTTCATGTCTTATTTTTCATGAAGCGGCCTTGCTGTGGATGTGCTGTGTCTTGCGACACTGCTTCTGACCCAGGGCAGTGGACAAGGTGCAGGGATGACCCGTCATCCAGGAGGTGCTAAGATGAGAGGGAGGGTGGAGGGGTGTGGAGTGTATTCAGGGATGGAATGGGTGGAAATGATTTTATGCCTTTTCCTTTTTGGCTACCTCCCTTGTAAGGGGGAAAAAGCCTTGGTATATGTACTCTATGTATGTATTTTTCATGCGAGAAGATGGGTAGAAAGTCTGTCAGCTGTCCAAGAAAAATGTTTTTGAGAAAAGCAAGAATGGAAAAAGTATATATCTATAACAAGAAGAAAAGTGTCATCTACACTTTACTTGGTCACAAGCTCTCCATTAGGATTTTTTATTGTTATTTTCAAGTATCTTCTTAGAAGACACTCGAAAATAACAGTAAAAATCCTAATATACTACCAACTCTTGTAACAACTTCTTCAAAACATAAGCAAGATTGTGGCCAGATAAAATGTAGGAGACTCTTTTCTTTTTGTTATGGGTATATTCTTCCATTGTTGCTTTTCTCAAACATGTTTTTTTTTTTCTTGGACAGCTGATAGGGTGGTGGATGGGAGTGGAATGACTGCATGACTTTGACTTAGCAACCTTCCTTGTAAGGGAAAAGAAGTCCTTCATGTATAGATTGATATAGAATTAAGTGTCTGAAGACAACTATTTCCCCCATGTGTTCATCATTTGCCTGCCTGATGTTTGATGTTCACAAGTCTCTTGTGTGCTGGTATAGCCATTGGTAAACTTTTTCTTTGTAATGTTAGTTTCTTTCCCTGGAATATATAGGAAATGAAATGGGTGGGAGTGGTTTCTATGCCTTTTTCTTTTTGGCTATCCCCTGTGTAAGGGGGGAAAAATCCTTTGGTATATGTATGTGTGTATGTACATCCTTACAAAAAATTATTTTTCACAATCTCCTTCCATCCAAACCAGTTGTTACTCACAAAGTATTCTCACCTCATTCTGATCGCCAGCATCCCATTTACTTATTCCCATTTAAACTATGCAAAGATTGATCCTATTACTGAGATACCAACCCATTAACCTGGTGCAGGGGGTCCAAAAAAGACTTTTCCCTCAGAGATTTTGCTTTTGTTAGTGGATTTGACTCTTAAAGAACATTCTATGATGTTCAAAACCCTTGGAGAAGTCTTAGGACACCCTATCCTAGTTTTCTGGGATGGTACCTCCAGCCATCCCTCCTCCCAAAATCACACTATGTATCTCTTGAATTTGGACTTGGTCACCTTCAACATTTCACTGATTTCTTTAGTTTCATGCATGGCCTGCCTTCTTTAGTCCAGTGACTTGGGCAGTTATATCTTTAATTAATTCCTTTGTAGGGACCTTGGTAATGATACAGACCCTAGGTGAAATGAAGAAAACCAGTGTGAAAAAAAAGGCAAGGTCCCAAAATAAGGGGTTACCTGCAAATACTCTTCCTCTGGCAGTGTGGGAGTGATTACCTGGGTTCTCACTCATGCTCCACTCTGTTGGTCCAGTGTGACAGCATTGGGTTGCCAGATATATGCAGTCTACATAATTTCATCTCAGAAAATGCTTTCCTATTTCTGTCATAAATATGCAGCTGCAAGGGGTATGCGCCTCATACTTTTGACAAGTCCTGGAAATATAAATATATATATATATATATATATATATATATATATATATATATATATATATATATATATATATATATATATATATATATATATATATACATACAGGGCCCTGACAAGGGAAGGGGCAGGTGGGGCAATGCCCTGGGGCTGCATGTTTTTTTTGGGGGGCGGCACTTTTAGTGAAAAGAAGGTCAAACAAATTCCCCCTAATGTACTTTTAATACATGGTTTATTTATCATGAGTTGTGTATATAAATGTTTTGTGGATGAATGTTACATATGAATCGTGCTAGTGACCATCAGATGTGGAAGGTGGTGGTGTGGCACTTTTCGATTTGTCCCAGGGCGGCACTTACCCATGTTGGGGCCCTGTATGTATGTATGTATATATATATATATATATATATATATATATATATATATATATATATATATATATATATATATATATATATATATATATATATATATATATATATCCCCAGAGATGTGTCATGTTGCCATGGCTGTTTAATGGGGTGGTGCAGGAGGTAAATGTAAGGGTAATGGGCAGAGAATTGGAGCTGGTTAAAGAAAATGGAGAAAAGTGGAAGGTAAGCCAATTGTTATTTGCTGACGACACTGCGCTAGTAGCAGGATCAGACGGGGATTAAGGAAGTTAGTGACAGAGTTTGGGAAGGTGTGTGAGAGGAGATAGTTGAAGGTAAATGTGGGTAGAAGTAATGTGCTGAGATGTACAAGGGGAGAGGATGGCAGCAATTTGGAAGTGAGTGTTAAAGGAGAGAGGCTGGAGGAAGTGGATAGCTTTAGATACTTGGGGTCACATGTGGCGGGAAAGGGAGGAATTGAGGTGGAGGTAGGTTGTAGATTGAGAAAAGCAGGTAAGTGCCCTGGAGGATTAAAAAGTGTAATGAGAAATGGGCATTTGGGAATGGACACTAAGAGGAGATTGTTAGAAGGGGTGATTGTGCCAACAGCACTGTATGATACAGAGACATTGAACATAAGAGAGGAAGAGTTTAAATGTGTTTTGAGATGAAATGTCTGAGAAGTATCACAGGGGTTACAAGGTTGGATAGAGTGAGAAACACAGAGGTGAGGAGTAGAGTGGGAGTAAAAAGGGAGATGGATAATTGGGATTGATGAAAGAATATTGGGATGATTTGTACACATTAAAAGAATGAGTGTAGAAAGATTAGTAAAAGAAGTGTGGAAGGCAGAGGTGGATGGAGTGAATGTGAGGGGATGACTGAGGATGAGATGGATGGATGGGGTAAAAGGGGCATTGAGCAAGGGGAAGTCTGTTAAGGAAGGAAGGGAGAAGACAGAAGATAGGGGTGAATGGAGAATGGCTGTGTATGGATGATACTGTGATTCATGGGAGGGAGTGGGTGGGGGATAGGGAGTTACTACATGAGGGGGAGGTCACCAATTAAATGAAGTAGCCTTGCTGTGGATGTGCTGTGTCTTGCTGCAATGCTTCTGGCCCAGAGTGATGGGTGAGATGCAGGGATGACCCATCATCAAAGAGAACCCATGATGAGAGAGAGGGAGGGAGGGAGGGGTGGTGAATGGAGGTGGAATGGGTGGGGATGAAATGGGTGCGAGTGGAATTATGCCTTTTGACTTTGGCTACCTCCCTCAAAAGGCAGAAAAGGCCTTTAGTATATGTGTGTGTGTGTATACATATATATACATATTATATACACACACACACACACTAGCTAGGAATGATTATACTAGAATACACAGGAAGAAAACAATTTTGAAAGAGGTGTAATAGAAAAATGCAAAGATGAACCAAAACGGTTTTACAGGCTCATAAATAGTAAATTGAGACATATGGAAGGAATCTTCAAAGTTAATAGTAGATGGTGAGGTCTTTGAAGAGGCCTCAGCTCAGGCAGATACAACGAATGAAGGTTTCCAATCATTCTTCACAAAAGTGCAATGTTTTGGAGAAAAGCAAAGGGAGGAAAAAACAGGTTTAGCAGATATAAATGTAGAAGTGACGGAAGTGCTCAATCTCCTGTGATCATTACTCAGGACCTGACAGGATCTAAACTAGATACATAAAGAATGTAGGGAACAAGTAGTGGACATCCACAGCCTTATTACATGTTCAGTGAAAGAAGGCATTGTGCCACTTGATTGGAAATGGGCAAATGTGGTGCCAATTCACAAAGGTGGAAACAAGGAAACACCACAAAATTATTGGCCAATATCACTATCCAGCACAATAGTGAAATTATGTGAAACATCGATGGACCAAATATCTTTAAAAGATGAACATTCTGACAGACACTCAGTTTGGCTTCAGATCTGGAAGGTCATGCATGTCAAACCTTTTAAGCTTTTACTCAAGAGTGATTGATGTGCTGCAAGAGAGAGAGGGGTGGATAGACTGTGTCTACCTTGACCTAGAGAAAGCATTTGATAAATTATCTCTCAGTCGACTTACATGGAAATTGGAGGGCTGAGAGGCAAATTACAAGAATGGATGAAAGATTTTTTTAAGAGAAGATATGTGAGGACAATACTAAAGGATATGATGTCAAGATCTAGAGCAGTAACGAGCAGAGTTCCACAAGGTTCAATGTTTGCACTAATATTGTTTCTTGTCCATGTTAACCTCTTCAGTACGGGCCAAAATCTCGCGGGCAGCATTATCTGCCAGACGTACGATGTGTCGTAATAATACTCACATCATAAAATGTAGTCACCGCTTATATCGATCGTTCTCTCTTTCACCCGTGAATTTTGATAACCATAGAAAATGTGATGAAGACAGTTTAGAGAGTATGTCATTACGCAGGGGCAACTACAATAAATATAATCAAGACGCCGATATGGCAGACTCGCATATCCACTTGCTCCTCATGCCGCCTACGTATGCGGCACCATATGGAAGGGGTTAATGACATGATTAAAAAAACATTAGTCATACTAATAAGGCCTAGACTAGAGTATGCTGCAACACTATGGTCACCCAGTACCAAAAAGAATATAAAGAAAACTGAAAGAATCCAGATAGTAACCACGAAAATGGCCCCAGTGCTTTCAAACCATATGAGGAGAGAATGGCTAAATTGAAATTACCAACTTTGGAACAAAGAAGAGAAAGAAGGAACATACTGACCATCTACAGAATCGTGAAAGGCACAGAAGTCCTTTATAGACAACTTCCTAAATTGGGATAAGAAAAAAAAAAAAAAAAAAAAAAAAAAGGATAGTTATAGGAAGGACCTGGAAAAAAAAAATCCACACAGAGTGGTAGACATCTGGAACAAACTGGACAAAACAATAGTGTGTGCAAAAACCACACACGAATTTAAGAGCAAACTAGACACTGCAAGATACAAAGACAGGACACCACGAGCATAGCTCACCTTCCCGAGATACAACTAGGTAAATACAACTAGGTCAATACACACACACACACACACTATACATTTCAGGACAAAATGAATTAAACAACTATCTGTCAGAAGAGAAACCAGATATAATGGGAGTTGTGGAGGCAAAAAAGACAAAATTAAAAGGTCCACTACCATCATATACTGTGGGACAAGGTCATTACAACCATTGGGCAAAAAATAGCAAGGAGAAACAGGGTGGAGGAGTCATGTTTTTGACTAAGAAGGCTCAAATGTGACAAAGCTAACAGAGGGAAAAAATAATGTGGAATTGGTTATGATTAAAGTTGAAACCAATGGCATGAAAAGGAGAAAATTTGTATATATATGTGCCCCTAAAAACATAGTCTTGGACAAATAGTGATCATTCCAAAATGTTGGAAGATACAAAGAATACATTAATTGAATTACTGAAAGGAGGAAACATATGGGTGACTTTAACTCCAAAGAAATATGTTGTGAAGAAGTGACTGTGAAAGGTGGAGAAGACCTTTGGAGAAATATCCTACTGGATATGACCATTGAATACACATTGACTCAATAGGTAAAGGAAAATACCAGGTATAGAAAGAATGAAAAAATTTTGAGACTAGATTTAATATTTACATCAGAGCCTGAAATCGTGGATAAAATGGAATACAAGACACCAGTTGGGAAGAGTGACCACATACTAATAGAGTTCAAACTAAAAGAACAAATTGATTTGAGAAGAAATGAGAAACAGAAAAGGAAGACTAATGTACAACAAAACAGATTTTGAGAAACTCAGAAAATTCTTACAAAATGCAAACTGGGAAAACTTCTTAAATGAAGAAACAAAGATGGAAGAGAAATGGAACATATTAAAAGAAAATTATAATTAGGGAATAGACGAATATGTATCAAAGAAGAAACAAGAATGGGTGTATATAAAGTGCTGGTACAACAAAAAATGTAGAGGCTAAAGATAGAAGAGACAAAGCCTGGAAAAGATGGAAAAAAAACAAAAACAAAAAACAGCAAGTGGCAAATATACATCAAACTAATGAATATGTAAAAATATGCAGGGAAGAAAAGAGAAACTATGAAAAGGACATAATAGAAAAATGCAAGGACTAACCAAAACTATTCTACAGGTATGTGAATGACAAACTAAAAGATAAACATGAAATAGTGAAACTGCGTCAAGGGAATAATGAATATGTAGATGATGTAGAAATTGTTGAAATTATGAGCAAACATTTTAAATCTGTATTCTTAATTGAAAGCACTGTGACACAGAAGGAAAAAAGGGACCAAGTAAAAAACCTTGACATCAGAAAATCACATGGGCCAGATGGAATTGCAAATTTGATATTAAAAGAATGTATAGATGAACTAATGGGCAAAATACACAAGATAATTGATTTCTCATTCAAAGAAGGAAAAGTATCACAAGATTGGAAAAATGCAAATATTGTACCAATATACAAAGGAGGGGACAAGGAAAATCCAACAAACTATAGACCAGTCTCCCTTACACATACAATAACAAACATATGTGAAAAAGTTATCAAAAGTAAATTAAACATTTAGAATAATATACTAAATCCAAAACAATTTGGATTTAGATGTGGAAAATCATGTGCCACAAACTTGATTTGCTTTTACTTGAGGCTAATAGAAATAATGTAAGAAAGGGACAGATGGGCAGATTGTGCCTTTTTAGATCTACAAAAAGCATTTGATAAAGTACCACACAAAAACCTAAGAAAAATTGAAATAATAAATGGAGTACAAGGAAAGTTATTGGAATGTATGGATGATTTCTTGAGCAGGAGAAAAATGAAGATGGTACTTAGAGACAAGAACTCGACCTGGGAAGAAATGATAAGTGGAGTCCCAGTGGTGGATATCTGGAATAAATTGGATGAGGAAACGGTGAGTGCAAAAGCTATACAAGAATTTAAGAACAAACTTGATGCTGAAAGATACAAAGATGGGCACTACAAGCATTGCTCTCTTCCCATAAAATACAACTAGGAACTAGGTAAATACACATTAGTTACATTGATAAGACCAAGATTGGAGTATGCTGCAACACAATGGACACCCCAGTACTAAAAAGAATATAAAAAAAATAGAAAAATTTCAAAGAGCAACAACAAAGATGGCACCAACACTCCAAATTGACATACGAACAAAGATTGTCCAAACTCAAACTACCAACCCTGGAACAAAGAAGAGAAAGAGGAGATCTACTGATCATCTACAGAATTATGAAAGGGATGGAAGTCATTGATAAATATGATTTATTAAAGTGGGATAAAAGAAAAGACATGAAAAGAAACTCAAAAAGGATAGTTAGAGAAGAGATCTGAAAAAGAATAGTTTCCCACACAGAGTGGTGGATATCTGGAATAAATTGGATGAGGAACCAGTGAGTGCAAAAACTATACAAGATTTTAAGAATAAACTTGATGCTGAAAGATACAAAGATGGGTCACTACAAGCATAGCTCTCTTCCTGTATAATACAACTAGGTGAATACACACACACAAGATAATAACACAAAAAGAAATAATGGAATATCTATCAAACCTTGATGTCAGGAAATCACATGGCCCGGATGGAATTGCAAATTGGATTCTAATAGAATGCAAGGAAGAACTAATGGACAAAATACATAACATAATGAGTTGTTCACTTAAAGAAGGAAAAATACCAAAAGACTGGAAAAATGCTAACATTGTACCAATATATAAAGGAGGAAACAAGGAAGACCCAATAACTATAGACCGGTCTCATTAACAAGCACTATAGCCAAAATATGCAAGAAAATAATCAAGAATAGATGGGTAAAATACCTGGAAGAAAATAATATAATAAACCCAAGACAATTTGGGTTTAGACAAGGAAGATCATGTACCACAAACTTAATATGTTTTTACACAAGATTAATAGACATAGTACAAGAAAGGAATGGATAGGCTGATTCTGCCTTCCTGGACTTGCAAAAAGCTTTCGACAAGGTACCACACAAAAAATCATTTTAAAAAATGGAACATATAGGAGGGATACAAGGGAACCTACTAAAATGGATGGAGGACTTCATGATAGGTAGAAAGATGAGAGTAGTACTCAGAGAAAAATATTCAGGTTGGAAAGAGGTGATAAGTGGAGTTCTGCAAGGATTTGTATTGGCTCCAATAATGTTTGCTATTTATGTGAATGACATGGATGATGATGTGCAATGTTACATGAGTTTCTTTGCAGACAACACTAAATTGTTAACCCCTTCCATACGGTGCCGCACACGTAGGCGTCATGAGGAGCAAGTGGATTCGCGACGCTGCCATATCGGCGTCTTGATTATATTTATTGTAGTCGCCCCTGTGTTTTTACATTCTCCCAAATGCGCCCTTAATCCCATTCTCTGTGGTTTTCAAAATTCGCGGGTGAAAGAGAGAACGATCGATATAAGCGGCGACTATATTTTATGATGCGAATATTATTTCGTTACGTCGTACGGCTGGCATTGGCTGCTGCCCGCGAGATTTAAGTCCCGTATTGAAGTGGTTAAGGAAAGTAGAAACTGATAAGGACTGAAGCACTGCAGGAAGACCTGAATAAGGTATGGAACTGGAGTCAGAAATGGGAAGTGGACTTCGACATTAAGTGTAACATAATGGAGTTTGGAAAAAGTAAAAATAGAATATAAAGACGATGTAAAATTGGAACTAAGGAGATGAAGAAACTGGGATCTGAAAAAGATTTGGGTGTAATTATCTCATATGACTTGTCCTATGATAAACAGATAAAATTGTCAGAGAATCCTATAACTTGCTAAGGTCAATAAAAGTGGCATTTACATATTTGGATGAAGAAATCATTTAAAAAATATTGGGTCACACTGATAAGGCCTAGACTAGAATATGCGGCAACATTGTGGTCACCCAGTACCAAAAAGAATATAAAGAAAATAGAAAGAATCCAGAGAGCAGCCACAAAAATGGCACCTTCACTTGAAAACTTATCATATGAGGAGAGACTGGCTAAACTGGAGTTACCGACTCTGGAGCAAAGAAGAGAGAGAGGTAACCTACTGACCATCTACAGAATCAAGAATGGCCACAGAAATACTTGAGAGGACTTGGGACAAGAGAAACACAAGAGGACATGGAAAGAAAATAAAAAAACATAGTTATAGAAGAGATCTGAAGAAAAACAGTTTTCCACATAGATTGGTGGACACTTGGAACAAACTGGATGAAAAAATAGTGTGTGCAAAAACCATTCATGAATTTAAGAGCAAACTAGGCACTGCAAGATACAAAGGCAGGACACCACGAGTGTAGCTCCCCCTCCAGTAAAATGCAACTAGGTAAATACACACTCACGAGCATAGTGCTCTTCCTGTAAAATACAACTAGGTAAATACAACAAGGGGACGTGAAAAGAGACTCGAAAAGGAATTATAGGAGAGATCTGAAAAAGAAAATAATAATTTCACACAGAGTGGTGGATGTCTGGAACAAATTGGATGAAACAATAGTGTGTGCAAACACCATACATGAATAGATGTTGTGAGATACAAAGACGGGACACCAGGAGCATAGCTCCCCTTCCCATATAGTACAACTAGGAAAAAACACACACCAGACTGGTCCCCAGCCTGGCAGATAAAACATATGAGGAAAGACTAAAAGTACTGGGTCTCCAACTTTGAAAGATCGAAAAGAAATAGGTGACATCATTACAGTATTCAGCATTGATAGAAGAGATCAGATTAAAGATGGGAGGATTTTAAGAGGTCATGGAAGTAAATTAAGAAAGACCTTATATGTCAAAAGGATGTGAAGAAATCCAGTTTTCCATACCGATGCATATGTGGAATAGCTTAGGTGATATAGCCCAAGCTCAAACAATACATGAGTTCAGATCCAAATAGGATAATTGGAAATGAAAGGTATAGGTTAAGTTGGAACTGTACAAGAATTTGAGTCTAGGCTTATTAGAAAATTAGAGAATAGGAGATGGGACCCATTAAGTGCTGCTCCTTTCATGTAAACTACAATTAAGTAAATACACATATACACACATTATATATTATCTGTTTATCTGTGTAGTGACAATTCCCCTTTATGTTCTTGATGATTCCATATGTCTTTTCCACCTCGTGATACATGTGTCAGGTGATTGGTTATCCTTTATCAACATGTCCAGATCTTTCTCTTCTGCTTGCCAATATTTTGCATTTTCTGATATTGAAATTAATTTTCCTCTCTTGGCTCCAGACATTCATGTCTAAATCTTGTTGCAACGACTTACAGCTCTCATCCCACACAATTCTCACAATATTTGTATTGTTTGCAAATATTATAGCTTGTACCTTCCGTCCACCAAGGCATTTACTCGCTTCTCTCAATCTACATTCTACCTCCACCCCCACTCCTCCCATTCCTGTCACACTCGCACCCAAGTATCTAAAACTATCCACTTCCTCCAGTTTCTCACCCTTAATGCTCACTTCCAGTCTACTGTCACTCTCTCCCCTTTTACATCTCATAGACTGAGAGAAGTGAGTAAATGCCTTGGTGGATTAAAAAGTGTAATGAGAAATAGACATCTGGGGATGGATGCTAAGAGGAGGTTATATGAAGGAGTAATTGTGCCAACAGCATTGTACGGGGCAGAAGCATGGAACATGAGAGAGGAAGAGAGAGGGAGTTTGAATGTGTTTGAGATGAAATGTCTGAGATGTATGATAGGGGTTACTAGGCTGGATAGAGTGAGAAATGAGGAGGTGAGGAGGAGAACAGGGGTGGAAAGGGAGCTGGGAGATAGGGTTGATGAAAGAGTATTAGGATGGTTTGGACACATGGAAAGAATAAGTGAAGAAAGATTAGTAAAAGAAGTGTGGAAGGCGGAGGTGGAAGGAGTGAATATGAGGGGGTGTCCTAGGATGAGATGGATGGATGAGGTGAAAGGGGCTTTACAAAAGAGAGGAATGTCTGTAGAGGAAGGACGGAAGAGGACAGAAGATAGGGGTGAATGGAGAAGGGTTGTGTATAGATGAGGCTGGGATGCATGAGGGGGAGTGGGTGGGGGATGGGGGGTGAGGAAGTATGTATGAGAAAAAGTTTGACGCACCCCGAAGGGATTTCTCCCCGTCTTCTCCTTTTCTGCATGAGGGGATGGAGAGGTGGGGTCGCCGAATTTATGAAGCAGCCTTGCTCTGGATGTGCTGTGTCTTGTGACACTGCTTCTGACCTAGGGCAGTGGACAGGATGCAGGGATGACCCATCATCCAGGAGGTGCCAAGATAGAAGGGAGGGAGGAGGGTAGAGGGGAGTGGAATATATGGGATATGAAATGGGTGGGAGTGATTTCTATGCCTTTTTCTTTTTGGCTACCCCCACGTGTAAGGGGGAAAAAGCCTTTGGTATTTGTATGTATGTACCTTCCGTAAAAAAAAAATGTTTGCTGAAAACAAATTGAAAATGTTCATTGTTTCAGTCGAAATTGACATTTCCTCAGGCTTCACCTTACCTGTGTATTTACCTAATTGTAATGTCTGTCCCGGTTTCGTAAATGTTTTTGAAGTTTCATGGTTCAGTGTGTGTCTGGATGGGTGGTGAGAGAGGTAAACGCAAGAGTGTTAGGCAGGGGTTCAGAGTTGATAAGTGGGTGTGAAGGGAAGTTAGGGGGTAAATCAGGTTTTCAATAGTTTTAAATAAATTTATATCTTATTCATCCATGTAGTGGAACACAGTGTTCTTCAGTGGGTTATTAATCTATTGTGGTCCTGTTTTTCTGGTGACAAATTTTCCATAACCATTGCTTCCAGGTCCTAATCATCTGTTGCTTTTGTAAATGCATTAATCCCATTCTATAGACAAGTGAGTCTAGTGTTACTATTACTCATTTTCAATATTATCCATTTCATCACATGGATATCAATTTTACACCTCTGGCACCATTCCTATATCTTCTTCAGATCATCCAGTAACAACCAGCAATTGTTAATGTCCTTCACTCTTCTCATGATCATTGCCAGCAAATGAATTGGTGTAACTGATTGTTCCACCCACCATATCATTAACATATAACAAGAATACCACTGGTGCTATCACTGAACATTGCGGGACCCACTAGCAACATCCCTTCAAGTGGACGTGCACTTGTGATTATTTCTTTCACAGATCATACTAATTCTCTTGTAAAGATAAGGATGTGTGTAAGGCAAAGGTCTGGAAAGATAAGGAAATGTAAAGCTAAGTACATGTCTATAAAAGGTAAGAATATGTCTTAAGCATAGAAATAGGCTTTGAAGATTGGGACATGTCAGGAAATTGGAGGTTTCTCCAGTGAGTGGAATTGTCAGGCATTGGCCAGACTAAGACTCAGTGCAACAGTAGTTCTTAGGAGGTTAATCACAAGACTCTTTGACCTCCTTCAGCTGAACGATGTCTGGCATTAGTTTAAACTAAATTCATAAATATTATGACAATCCAATGGTTGAACATGAAAGCATGTCTGTATAGAATGAAGTTTGACCTTCATTTATGAAAACTGAATGTAACTGCCATCTTTACATGTTTGTTTGTTTGTTTTTTGTTTATTTGTTTACCAAAGGCCCTTTCATCCTTGTTGGGGGATGGCCATGTCAAAACACATTCCCACTCCGTTGCACATCAAAACCCATTTGACACCCCTTCCATCTCACACCTCAGGGATAAATGGTCATACAGTCTCCCTCACCACTTTGCTCAAATTGAGGGCAATACTACAAGGCACTACTGACACCTATCTCAAACTTGCCTTTCCCTTTCAGTTAATTGTCACTCAACACCAACATATCCATTTTTCTTTTCATAGACATGCTACCTGTCTGTCTGCTCTCATGCATTCAGATGACCAGTTACTATAGGATTCTGGTTTAGGTCTTCCCTTTTGTCCTTTTGTCTTGACATTTTGTAGAATGTGAGATTCCCAGTCCCCTTACTATCCCAGTTAGCCACCTTCTATGATATGTATGGTGGCATTCTCCCACCATACCCCACCAATACCACCACTTCCACAATATTTCATTTGCAGTAACTAGTGATTTGAACCTTTGTAACAATTTTACAGTCAGGTGAGTCATATAGGTAGTACAGGAGCAATTTGCAGAATGGAGGCTTAGTAGTTGATTGATCAGCATTATTTTTCCATTGGAGATTATTCTCACAATATTGACTGAATAGAACATGCTGTCAATATTTCAGACACCACCACCACAACCTCATTGTAAAAAAAATTCTAAATGACCTCATCTGTAGTGATGATGATCATCATCATTAAAATCCCCACAATATTGACTGAATATAACATGCAGACAATATTTCAAACACCACAACCACTGTAAGGCATGTTTTTGTACAGGCATGCTTTTATGTTCAACTTATTGAGGTCTGCAAAGGTATATTATAATTGCTCCTGTTTCTCATGCCAGGTTCTTTTGATCAGCGCTCCATGTTCCAAGTTTTAAGAAATAAGATGTCTGGGATTTGTATGACGGGTGGCGGTTATTGCACAACCGGATCCCAGGTAGTGGCATTCTACACATTTTGCTTAATATTAGTTTGAAATGAAGCTTTAAACCCAGAAGCTTGATTTGTAGATTACATTCAGCTGTGCATCTCTGACTGAAGTACCTGTGCTGTTAGCTACTTCTTCAGTCAGGTGTCATGCATTAACCGCTTTGAAATGATGAATGAGAATAAAGTTGTTCACCTAAGGACAGGCCCCCTGAGTAACTGGTTACTCTTAACTGTGAAGAAATACCTTCTTGATTTTTGAAGGAGAAAGCTTTGAGAATTTTTTTAAGGTTTATAAAAAAAAAAAAAAAATCGATGTATATTGTTTGGTATACCAGAAACCGCAAATACAAAGACCTTACTCATGTTATCTGGCAAATAGGCTATGTTAAGAAGATTGTGATACATGGGGTGACCTTATTAATGAATCTTGCCTCCCTTGGTAATGGTGACTGTTTTTGTTGGGTAGTATATTGGAAGGAATGGAAGGAAATACACTGTGAAATATGTTATGTTGGTATAACTTCACTCTTTAAAATGATTAGTAGTTTTAATTTTGAAATGGAAGCTTTGTCAAGTGCACCAAATCTTGATGTAGTTTAAAGTTGGGAATATGTATACATATACAGTATATGTACATATTTAACTTATTGTAGTATAGTATACTACTACGATGCTCGTTGGGTCATCTACTTTCTGATTGGTTAACATACCTAGCCTCAAATTCATGTACAGTTCCAACTTAATCAATATCTTTGATTTCAAATTATCATACTTGGATTTAAAGTTGTGTCTTGTTTGAGTTTGGGCTATATCACTTCCTAAGCAATTCCGAGTATTTATACACATACGGAAAACTATTTCTTCACATCCTTTAGATGTATGGTTTTTCTTAAATTGCTCCCATGGCATCTTAAAGCCCTCCCATCTTTAATCATGAGATCTCTATCAATGCAATCTATCCCTTTTAGTGACCTGAATACTGTAATCATATCACCTCTTTCTCTTCTATCTTTCAAGGTTGGCAGACCCAGTGCTTTTGGTCTCTCCTTGTATGGTTTATCTGCCAGGCTGGGGACCAGTTTGGTTTCTGCCCTTTGTATTCTCTTAATCTTGCTTACATCCATCACTGTGGGGACAATACAACTGATGCACATTCCAGTCTTGGACAGATGAAAGTTTTGATACGTTATTTCATTATCTCTTCATCCACATAGTGAAACACCACTTTGATCTTCTGCAGTAATTCGTATGTCTCTCCCACAATCCTGCTGATATGTCTGTCAGGTGATAGGTTGCCCTTTATCATCACTCCCAAATCTTTCTCTTTTATGCTTTTGTACTGGGTGCACTTCCCAGTGAATAGTTTAAGGATGGTCTTTTGCCACTATTGCTTAATTCCAGTACTTTGCCTTTTTTTTTTGGTAATGAACTTCATTTGCCATTCTTTGTTCCATGCAAAAATAGTGTCTAGATCTTTTTGCAATAGTCTACTGTCTTCATTTTTCACTCTTCTCATGATTTTCGCATCATCTGCAAACTTGTTGGCATAGCTTGTTGTTCCTTCCGTCATGTCATTGACATAGACAAGTAACATTATTGGTACAAGCACTGAACCTTACGAAGAGAGGCTTAGGCACCTTAACTTACACTCTCTGGAAAGACGCAGAGTGCGGGGTGATCTAATAGAAGTGTTCAAGTGGATCAAAGGTTATAACAAGGGTGATGCAAACAAGGTCATCATAATAAAACAACAGGGCAGGATTCGCAGTAATGGGTATAAACTGGACAAATTTAGATTTAAGAAGGAAATAGGCAAGAATTGGTTTACTAATGGGGTAGTCGACGAATGGAATAAACTTAGTAACCATGTAGTAAGCGCTGAAAGTATCAGTTGTTTCAAGAAACGATTATGACAGGTGGTGATGGATACGGAGCTGCCTAGTGTAGGCCTTATGGTCTCTTGCAGTCTCCTTCATTCTTATGTAACCTTGTGGAACTCTGCTTATTACTGCTCTCCATCTTGATGTTGTATCCTTTACTACTGTCCTCATGTATCTTTCCTTCAAAAAATATTTCTCCCATTCTTGTAGTTTGCCCCTCAGCCCTCCAACTTCCACACAGAGTGATAGATACTTGGAACAAGTTAGACAACGAAACAGTGTGTGCAAACACTATTCAAGATTTTAAGAAAAAACTTGATGCTGAGAGATACAAAGACGGGTCACCATGAGCGCTCTCTTCCCGTATAATACAACTAGGTAAATACAAGTCGACTGTGAGCACATCAGTCACTCTCGAGTAAAAGCTTAAAAGGTTTAACACACATGACCTTCGATGTCTGAAGCCAAACTGATCTTCATCTCTTCAAGATATTTGGTCCATCAATCTTTCACAATCATTTCACATAATTTCACTATTGTGCTGGTCAGTGATATCTCATGAGGTTCTGTTGCTACATCTTCCATATATCAGACTTGGCCATTCATTGATGTTGGGCCAGATTGTATTTCCTTTTAACTTGTTATACAAATTGATGCATTTCTGTGGAAATTTGTGCTTTGTAATACCTTATAAGGACTCTGTCTTTTAGCCAACACCAGAAGATCTTATCTGTCCATTTTTTTTTCATATTAATTATGATCAGAATATTGTCATACCATTCTTTTCTCTCCACTCTTGTAAGTGGTCAGTCCCCCCCCCCCTTTTTTTTATGTCTTATCAGCCAGTCCTGGGATAATTTTGGTCGCTGCTCATTGTATACCGATCTTTCTTACATCTTTCACTTAGTGTGATCACTACATCACTGCTGCATATAACAATATAGGGCAAGTCAAAATTCTATTGTTTTTTTTTTCATTGTGTCTTCATCTATGTATGCACCAAAAGCTTCTCCCTTCTTGTAAAGGAGGTAACCAACCAAGGTATACACCCACCCCAACCCATCCCACTCCCATTTGTTTCCCTATTATCTTAGCTCCTCATGAAGGGTTATCCCTGTCTTTGGCCCACTGCCCAGGTCAGAAGCAATGCAGCAAGACACAGCACATCCACAGCAAGGCCCCTCCACTTCCTTTATTTGGCGACCCTTCCTACTCGATCCCTCATGTATTTAACACCCACCTATTATGAATTAGAATGTTTCAGTTTACAAAATATGTATTTTGGACCCTTAGCTAAATACTGCACTGTATTTGTTTCTGGGTAAGCATTTATCAATTAATTTCTCTTTCTGTTCTAGGTGAGTTTGACTTGACACACATGTTTGAGGTTCTTAGAGACAAGAACTCAGGTATTTGTCGTGGAACTGACTGTAAAAACCCTACAGCTTCCAGCATGGTATGTATTCCATATATTTGTCGTGGATTTCTGAATGTCTTTCTTGCTGTCATGGAAGGTATATTGAATAGTGTTGTAGTTTAGAGCCTTGTTACTTGGGCATGAGATCAGAATGGAGGCAGATGGAGGCTACCTGGCTTAACAAGTTCATAGTAAAGGCATACAATACTACTTTACTTTCCTGTTTTAAAAAGTTCTTCATAAAGAAGCATCATCCGAGCCCTCAAGGAGAGGTGGAGTTCATTATTCAAAAATTGAACCAAGTCATCATCATTGTCATTATTGTTACTAATATCATTATTATTATTGTTGTTGTTTTTGTTGTTGCTATCACCCTTCAACTTCGGTCTTATAACTTACCAACAACATACCAGCAGGTGACATGAATGGACAGTACCCAATTTGCCTGAACACACAAACAGCAGACCAAAGAGGGTACAAAATACTAGAACAGCTTCCAGCTTAAACATACTAAATTTCAGAAATCACCCCACCAGCAAACTCTTTAAGCATAACCAACGAGGAATTTCTGACATGACATGGTGTTCACCCTTCCTTCAAACATAACATGGGAAACTATACATTCTACCTCCACCTCCACTCCTCCCTTTCCCACCACATTTGCACCCAAGTATCTAAAGCTGTCTACTTCCTCCAGTCTCTCTCCCTTAATACTCACTTCCAATTTATTGCCACCCTCTCCCTTTGTATATCTCATCACCTTACTTTTACCCACATTTATTTTCAACTTCTTTCACACACCTTCCCAAACCCCGTCACTAACTTCCTTAATTCCTCCTCTGATCTTGCCACAAGTAAAGTGTCATCAGCAAACAACAACTGGCTTATTTCCCACTTTTCTGTATTTTCTTTAACCATCTCCAATCCCTGGCCCATTACCCTTGCATATACCTCTTGCTCCACCCCATCCATATATAAATTGAACAGCCATGGTGACATGGCACATCCCTGGCAAAGTCCTACCTTTACCTCAAACCATTCAATCTCTCCATTTCTAATTCTAACACAGGCTCTACTACTATCGTAAAAGCTCTTGACTGCTCATAACAGCTTTCCTCTTATCCCATATATCTGCAATACCTCCCACAGTGCCTTCCTGTCTACCCCGTCATAAGCCTTTTCCAAATCTATGAAGACCCAAAAAACATCCTTATCTTTTCCTAAAGCTTTCGCATGTATCTACCTTACCACAAAAATAATCTAATCCACACAACTCCTACCTGTCCTAAACCCATTGTTCCTCACCAATTACTCCCTCTGTTCCTCTCCTAATCATCTCAATCAAGACCCTCCCATAAACCTTCCCAACTATACTAAACAAACCAATCCCTCTGAAACTACTATACTTACTTGTCCCCTTTTCCCTTGTAAAGTGGAACTATACAGGCACTCTCCAGTCTTCTGGCACTCTACCCTCTTTTATACAAATATTAAACAACTTCACCAGCCAGTCCACCATCACTGTACCTCCCGTTTTTAGACATTCTCCATGACACCCATCTAACCCAGGTGCCTTACCTACTCTCATCATTTCAATAACTGCTTTCACTTCATCTTTTCTTATTTTCCTCCATTTTCCTCATTCATTACTGTCATTTTCTTAGTGCTTTCCACTGCAACTATCTTTCCCTCCCTATCCTCCTTCACATTTAGCTACTCCCTAAAATACTGACCATCTTTCTCTTACTGCCTTCTCTTCCATTATCATCTCTCCATCTGCACCTTTTACCTTTTCTTCTCTACTTGATTCGCCTCCACTTCCTCTTAATTTCCTTCCAAAACATCTTTTTATTACTTTCAAAATTTTCTGTCATACTCGTACCCCATTTCACATCTGCTCTCCTCTTTGCTTCCTTTTGTCTTAGGCTTTGCTTTTCTTTGTACTTCTCATATGATTCTTTCGTCCTATTTTGTAACCAATCTGTGAATGCTTACTTCTCTTCTACAACCTTCTTTGCCTCCTCATCCCACCACTCGCCACCCTTTTTTTCTATTTCCTCCCATCCTTGTTCCAAACACCATCTTTGCACAGTGTGACTCCCTCCTTGAACCATCCCCATTCCTCCTCCACTCCTAGTACTATTCTATCTTTCATTCCCAGTTCTATTCTATCTTTCACTCCCTCCCACTCCTCTCTGTTTTTTATTATCCTCCTTTTCTTTCTCATTTAAGCATTTACTCAAGCACATCCCTATCTTCTATCCTTTTCCTCTTCTCCATCTATCCTCCACTCGCAACTTACCTTTCACCAAAAAATTATCTGATATTCCATCACTGTCTCCCCGAAGAACATGTACATCCAAAACTCTTCCTACTCTTCTCCTGGTTACCACTATATAGTCCATTAAAGCCCTATCTACCACCCTTCCATCCACCACCCTCTCCCATGTGTATTTATGCTTGACTTTCTTCCTAAACACTGCATTTGCTATCATCAACTCTCTTTCTAGACACATCTCCACCATCAGCTCTCCACTATGATTTTTTCCTGAAACTCAACACTTCCCAACCACTCACCTTTTGGTTCATCTCCTATCCTAACATTGAGGTATCTCAGTACCACTACATTGAAACCTTAGAAATATTGAAAAATTACTCCCACCTACCCACCCATGAAGCATTCAGAGCAGCATAAGTCAGAATTCCACCACCAAAATAGCAATGCAATAGTATTAACAAACGCTTCTTCAAAACTGGTTTCAAACCTGAAACTCCAGGAAACAATAAAGTAACTAAATGAAGAAATCAAACTAGAAAAGATGTGTTTGGCTTCTGTCCCATAAATTCAGATATAAGGAATGTATCTTGGCCCCAACACTTTTCATCTCCTTCATGGTCTGAGTATTAGGTAAAGTTGTTGATGAGTGACACTGGAACATCTATGAGCAACACTGAAGTCACTCACCTTGCCGTTGCTGATGATGCAGTACTTCAGGTGGAGCCATTGGAGGTCATGGTGGCCTTGCATTACTGCATAGGGAGATGAGACTACTCGGATTCCAGATCTCCTAGGCCAAGCCCAGTATCTAGTCATTTAGGGCTTACTGGATGTATATCATTATGTAAATGTATAAATGTATTTGTGTGTGTGCTTTTTCTTCTTTTGCTAGGCAGCTTTATGCAGCTTGGGAAAGCTTTCTGTCTTTTAAGGTTTAGAGCGAGGTATTCTCATTTCTGACCATTATATCCATTTCATTGAAACTTATTTAGATTTCTGTCAAATAATAGTAAAGTAGGTACACCTTGTTTGTTAGGTCAGGTGGATTATTATTATTACTATTATTATTATTATTGTTGTTATTATTATTATTATTTTTTTTCTTTTCTTTAAGGCATACAATATATATTCAATTGTCATTTTATATTTATGGTGAAGGTTTCAGTACTAGTGAAACCCGATGTTGGACGACCAAGCTGTCACTGGTTTACCGGAACACCAGACCCATCTTGCTCAGTTTTCAAGCCATTCATCTTCACAGACAACGTAAAGATATCGCCCTTTATCCAGAGTCCTATTTTCCCTGATGATGAGGACCCTGCAAAGGTATTTTAAAGAACTTTCTCATACTTGTTCTATAGTATTTTAAGAGGCCAGCAGATGAAAGATATTTGTTTAACAATTGTTTCTCTTTTACATAACTTCTTAGAAGAATGGATAGGATTTCAGACAATAGAAGAGTTAAATGTCAGTGGAAGGGAAGTCCAAAGAAAAGGCTGAATAGGGCATCCTGAGATGGTGTGGGTATGTCATGTCTGTAGAATGGAAGGAGAAAGGAGAGCCAAATGGGTGTACAAGTCTAAGATAGGGTGAAAAAGAAAGTGTGATGTTTTAACGTCTTGAACTCCCCCATATTGGAAGGCTAGGATGGTGCCCCTCACAGAGTACTGTGTAGTGTGGAATTTAATGAACCATGCCCTTGGTTCAACTTCGCTGGTGGCATGGTTCGAACTGCCATTCCCTCGACCTTCGCCGTAAGTTATGGCACCCTAACCTACTCAGCCAGCGGGTTAGGGATTGATTGAGCAAAGGCATGCATGCTTGAGAAGCTTGTTGATAACTGTCAGAAGCAAAAATGCTGAAATACAATGGAGAGAAATGAAGTTGTTTACATGGAAAAGAAAGTGGAGGAAAAGGTATAAAGAGGTGTGGGAATCTTGGGAATCCTAGTGTGGATGATAATTAGGTGGAGAAGGAAGCACAAATAGGTATCCTCTTAGTTATCCATACATCCAGGTTTGGGAAAATGGTTTTAGTTGTCCACTCCATTTGGATTTTGTTGGGAGACCTGATAACAACCAGTGTGGACTGGATAATTGGCACTCTCATAAGGGAAGGTGAGGGTGTATCTCTGCCTCTGAAGACTAGTTTCTTCTTGCCTGCAAGACGAGAGTATGAAGACCTGCTTGTTCTGCAGAGGTTGAGAACCTATCTAATGTTTAGGAAGAAAGTTAAGCATAAGTACACATGGGAGAGGGTGGTGGATGGAAGAGTGGTAGATAGGGCTTTAATGGACTACATAGTGGTAACCAGGAGAAGAGTAGGAAGAGTTTTGGATGTACATGTTCTAAGGAGAAAGAGTGGGGGAATATCAGATAATTTTTTGGTGGAAGGTAAATTGAGAGTGGAGGATAGATGGAGAAAGAGGAAAGTGCTTAAAAGGGGAAGGAGTACAAGAAGAAGCTGAGAGAGGAGTGGGAGTGAAGGATAGAATAGAACTAGGAGTGGAGGAGGAATGGGGATGGTTCAAGGAGGGAGTCACAAGGTGTGCAAAGTTGGTGTGTGGAACAAGGACAGGAGGAAATAGAAGGGAGGGTAGTAAGTGGTGGGATGATGAAGCAAAGAAGGTTGTAAAAGAGAAGTGAGCATTCACAGATTAGTTTACAAAATAGAATGAGAGACTCATATGGGAGGAAGAGAAAAGAGAAGTAAAGCATAAAATAAAGGAGGCAAAGAGGAAAGCAGATGTGAAATGACAGAAAAATTTTGAAATTAAAAGATGTTTTGGAAGAAAATTAAGAAAGTAAGAGGAGGCGAATGAAGTAGAGAAGAAAAGGTAAAAGGTGCAGGTGGAGAGATAATAATGGAAGAGAGCAGTAACAGGAAGATGGTCAGAGTATTTTAGGGAGTTGCTAAATGTGAAGAAGGATAGAGAGGGAAAGGTAGTTGCAGTGGGAAATGTTAAGAAATTGACAGTGATGAATGAGGAAAATGGAAGAGAAAGAAAGATGAGGTGAAAGTAGTTACTGAAATGATGAGAGCAGATAAGGCACCTGGGTTAGGTGGGTGTCATGAGGAGTGTCTAATAAAGGGAGGTACAGTGATGGTGGACTGGCTGGTGAGGTTGTTTAATGTGTATCTAAAAGAGGGTATAGTGCCAGAGGACTGGAGTGGCTGTATAGTTCCACTTTACAAGGGAGTGTAGTAGTTTCAGAGGGATCAGTTTGTTGAGTGTAGTTGGGAAGGCTTATGGGAGGATTTTGACAGAGGATTAGGAGAGGAACAGAGGGAGTAATTGGTGAAGAACAGTGTGGGTTTAGGACAGGTAGGGGTTACATGGATCAGATTTTTGTGGTGAGTATATGTGAGAAAGCTTTTTACAATAGTAGTAGAGCCTGTGTTAGAAATGGAAAGAGTGAGAGGTTTGAGGTGTAACCCCTTTGATATGATGACGCCTACGTAGGTGTCATGTGGAGCAAGTGGGTACGCGAGGATGCCGATGTCGGCATCTTGATTATATATATTGTAGTTGTACCTGCGTGACCCCCATACTCTGTAAACTGGCTTCATCATATTTTCTATGGTTATCAAAATTCACGGGTGAAAGAGAACGAGCAATACTGCGGTAACTTTATTTTTTATAATGCGAGTATTATGACGCTACATTGCACGTGTGGCAGCTAATGCTGCCTGCGAGATTTTGGCCCGTATTGAAGGGGTTAAGTTGGGACTTTGCCAGGGATGTCATGTTACCTTGGCTGTTCAATTTATACATGGATAGGGTGGTGCAAGAGGTAAATGCAAGGGTAATGGACCAGGGATTGGAGATGGTAAAAGAAAATGGGAGATAAGCCAGTTGTTGCTTGCTGACAACACTGCACTCATGGCAGGATCAGAGGGATTAAGGAAGTTAGTAACAGAGTTTGGGAAGGTGTGTGGAAGAAGGAAGTTGAAGATAAATGTGAGTAAAAGTAAGGTGATGAGATGTACATGGGGAGAATCTGGCAGCAAATTGGAAGTGAGTATTAAAGGAGAGAGACAGGAGGAAATGGATAGCTTTAGATACTTGGGTGCAAATGTGGTGGGAAAGGGAGGAGTGGAGGTGGAGATAGAATGTAGATTGAAACAAGTAAATGCCTTGGGGATTAAAAAGTGTAATGAGAAATAGACATTTGGGAGTGGATGGTAAGAGGAGATTGTATGAAGGGGTGATTGTGCCATCAGCAATGTATGGGGCAGAAACATGGAACATAGATGAAGAGAGGAGGATATTTGAATGTGTTGGAGATGAAATGCTGAGAAGGTAGGAGTTACTAGTCTGGGATGACACTTCATCCATGAAGAGCCAAGATAAGAGGGAAAAGAGGGTAGTGGATGGGAGTGGGTGCTTGCCTTTGATTTGGTTACCTCCCTTATAAGGAGGAAGATACCCTTAGTATATAGATAGACCACCTTTGGAAGAGATGTGCTGGTAAAAGAAATGCATCATGGTAATTTTATGGTGAATAAGTGAAAATCTTGTAGTAGTTCCTGAAAGCAGGCTTACGATTCAAGGTGAATTAATCCTCTTGCAGATGACTCCAAGATTTAGCTCAGTTGTGGATCGCTCACACCTTCTATATCGTCGCCATCAGGCAGCACTTGCGAACGGCTGGACCAATGCCGACACTCTCAAGGAATTGGAATCTAAATGTGTGGAGGAGACTGAGGCATACCTACAGAATTTTGACCCAAGTAGGATTTCTGAAGTCGATGACCTCTTCAAGGATGTTGTCGAATCAGAGCTCAAATTTTATAAGTGAATCTTGGGTCAGTCATTTTAATTTTGTGATAGTCGTAAGGATAAACCATGTGATAAGAGAAAATGGAGGCAGACTTCCAAGGAATCATAAAGGATTGGTGTAAGTCTTTTGTAACTTGTTACTTCAGGTAATATCAAGCCAATCTCTCACACACACTTACACACACATACATGATCAAGATTCCAACATGTGATCCAAGACCATGGTGGTAAATCACACACACACACACACACACACACATACACACACACACACACACACACACTTACAGTGTAGGTTGTGTTGTTCCATGATAGAAGGGAGATATGCAAACACAGATATCATTTTGTTATTTTGTCCTACCATTGTGATGACAGCTCTTCTCTGAATAACCTTGATGTGGTAGGCAGTCAGTGCAGTACATTCATCTGATGTATGTGCTTGTCAATATGCATATTTATATATGTAATAGGTGTTTACATATAAATATATACATATATAATTATGCATAATACATAGGGTGCATATACACACAATTTTACTTACATTTCTGCATGTATTTATCTAATGTAGTATACAGGAAGGGATCTACACCCGTGGGATCCTATCTCTTATTCTCCATCTATCATACTTAGTGTTAAATTCATTAAATCTAAGTATGATAGTTGGGGAATAAGAGACAGGACCTTGAACCGAGGACCCCATGAGCCTAGTTGCTTTCCAGTCTACCCTTTCACACATACCAAAAGGCTTCTTCCCAATATAAGGAAAGTAACCAGCCAAGCCATGTACCCATCCTACACCCATCTATCATACATTTGTTTCCCTTCCTTCTTAACTACTTGGGGACAAAGGGCCATCCCTGCTCCCCCACCCACTGCCCTGGTTAGAAGTAATGCAGCAAGACATAGCACATCCACAACTGGGCCCAATTGTCTAATCTGTTTTATCCCCCACCACTTCAAATGGTGATCCTCCCATCTTGTCCCCTTACAAGTAAATGGAGAAGATAGATAAAGAGAAATCCCTTTGGGCCGTGTCAATTTATTGTCCTTTTACAACAATTTTCCTCTTGCATCTCTCTTGCCTTCTCCCTCCCCTGCTCAACAGACATTCCCCTTTACCCAAGGCTCCCATTACTCCATCCATCCATCACATACACAGACATGTATGCATGTGTGTGTGTATATATATATATATATATATATGCATCCACACGTACTGTATATACACATACAACAAAGGAACTGCACAAACTTCTGGAAAATATAGACATAAGGAAAGCTCTAGGACCTGATTGTATGTAAAATTGGATACTTAAGGATAATGAAAATAATAATAATCATAATAATAAAAATAAAATGTCAGATCTGCCCTAGATTGGAATATGCATTAATAGTGTTGTCTTGCATTGGGTGAAGGATATATTCCAGATTGAAAGAATACAGAGCAACAACCAAATTGGCTCCTAACCATGCAGATAAAATATTCAAGGATTGTAAGTACCTTCCATCAATGAAGGAAAGGAATAAGAGGTGAATTGATAGTAGTGTTCAAGACATAGGACAAGTGTTGTGGAAAACAAAAATATCTAAAGGATGTCAAGAAATACAACTTTCCATACAGATGTAATTCCAGGAATAGATTAGAAGCTAATATAATCCAAGTTAAACCCATAATCATGAATGATAATTGGAGAAAAAGAGATGGGAATGGGTTTGACCACAGATTCAAACTGCACCAAATGTGACCACACAAGACGCAAAGTACCTCATACTTCAATGCCCCTCACTAATAATCCCTAGACAACAACACATTATATCTTCTCTTTAGTGACTTGTCCCAACTGGAGGCTGTAGGTCTTCTACTAGAGAGACCAGGGGCAATGTATTGATTGAAAGAGATGGGACATTATAACTCCTTTCCTGTGTACTTCAGTTAGGTAAATACACACATATACACATACTATTAGGTAAATACATGCAACAGATTGAATATGTATGCATGCACACTCATTTATGCTAAATGCATGTTTAGGGGATTGTGAAGTTGACCAAAGATATTAAAGGGTTGGAAGGATGACTTGATTCCTGAATGCATATACTTTTCCTTTTGTGTGTTTTGTGGTCCAAGAGCACAGGAAATATTTAGGCAAAAATTTTATATTCATCAGGATGCCTAAGTAATCTTTTTTCATACTTGGACGTTGTCTTGCGTAAGACAAGGAAGCCATACATATGCAATAGGAAATGTATTTTAACTTGTACTTTAGCTTTATTATTGGTACTCCAAAGATGATTTCGTGTATTCTAAGTCCTGTAGTGTATTTCTGTTCATCCCAAGTACATACCAAAGAATAGAAAATGAGTAGTAAGGACTATGGGAGGAAGATGACAAAGTAAACCATTCCAATGCAAGTCATACTTACAGCCAAAATTATGGTAGAAAACTATTGTTGATTTATGTCTTGGCTACTTTGGGTTGTTATGAGGATTATGGCATATATTTGCTATAGTAATTGTCATTGATTTGGTGACATTTCTGGTTTCCAAATTTTGGTTGCGATTGTTTGAATAAAAAAAGATCATCTCCTTAGTTTCTTTGTTAATCAGTTGCTCATATATGTCTTGCATTTTGTTTTCTACTTAATTCCCGCAGGTAATGGCACTTCCCTTTTTGCCCCTTTTTTAATATTAAATCCACCATATGAGCATTGAATTGTAAATACTTAAGATTCTAGCACCTAGTATTCATTATTACACCAAAAATAAAAGTATGTAGTCCCCCCCCCTGCAAAGATGCAACTAAACATTACCTTTTTCTTCATGATTAAAGAAACAAGAAAAGCAACTTGGAAGCAGGTTTTGTGATGAAATAACTGATGAAGTTTGTCATTAGTGATTGGGAATCTGAATTTAACTTAATTCCAGGCATGGTACACACCTATAAGGTCGTAATACGTCTTTGACCCTATGATGTTGCAGTAATCAGCTGTAAATGGATACATTGATAAACAAGCATCTGTACCTTGTTAAAATGCAAAATATTCTTTAGAAATATAAAAGAAATGCATGAAAGTTTATTGCAGCTAGACTTGTGATACATATATTATTTTTCTTTCTTGAGTTTTGTGTTTTCTTTAAATGTATTTTCTTTTGACATGTCACAATGTAAACCCATTTGCAGTTTTGAAATGTGATGGATAGTAGGGAATATGGTGGAGGTATACGAGTCCTGCAAAAGTAATTAATTTCTTGCATGCCTCAAAAATGCAGCTTTCAATAAAATGAAAAAACTATCATGGATATTTATTGTACAAGTACACAATCCTTTATCCAAAAAACCCTTGGGGCCAACTATATTCTGAATTTCGGAATTGTTCGGATTTTGGAACAAATGCTAGCTGCCCCAGTGAAGTCTGGGCAGTACCCCATATTCGAAAATCACTACTGCAGCAAAAACGTATAAATGACAGTATCATTAAATTTTAGTTATAAATAATAGATAATCAAAAACATAAAGTGGGAATAAATTAAGCCATAAATACACATTGTAATGTTTCTGCAGAAAAACGTATGATTATCCACACTAATGTGAAATAAAGAAAGTCAATTAATGACATTAATAAACTGGTAAATGACAAAATGGAGTAAATGAAAATACAGTCGCTAATATTCACATTCGAACGCAATTGGCCTGCAGTCGACAGCTAGGAAAGTTCTCGCGTGACGTCTGTTACACAAAGCCTGTTATATACAGAGATGACTACTCACACTAGGATAATGGAAGACTATAAATGTCATTACAGTTTGTAGATATTCATATGCTACAGTAATAAGTTGGTAAACTATGCAGTGGAATAAGTAATAATAAAGATAACATAATTAAGTTGCCTAAACTGTCATAATCTCTTGCTCAGGTATAAATGCATATTGTTCAATGCCAGCAATTAATTGATCACATTTTCATATCGTCTAAAAAGATTTTTTTCGGCAGTGTTCACATCATCATTACCTTGCTTTTTTTCTATATTTAACACATACATATACCAAGGTTTTTTCCCCCTTACAAGGGAGGTACCCAAAAAGGGGAAGGCATAAAATCATTTCCACTCATTCCATCTCTGAATACACTCCACACCCCTCCACCCTCCCTCTTATCTGTGCACCTCCTGGATGACGGGTCATCCCTGCACCTTGTCCACTGCCCTGGGTCAGAAGTATTGTTTGGTTAACAATAAGGTGGAGGAAAACGCTGCACGTCAAGAGTTAATATATTGTACATGAAAAGTACAATCTACGTCTTCACACTCTTTCACCACAGTCAAGTAAAATGACCTGATATGCACCCTACGAGAGCTCACGCTGTTCACTGCATGCATGACTAAGCGCCGGGTGGTCTGATCCAAAAACAGTTGCTAAATCTAATTTATACAATTATTTTAATTATTTACTCGCACACAGAAATTTACATTCATACACTTTCAGTTACATGACAACTTCAAATTTGATAGTAATAAAGATCTATATCCCATTCACTCAACTTTCGCATTACAAATAATTTGATAATTACTTAAGATGTACCAATGGCAATTAGGAAGTTCTGGAACATTCACGCTAACATGCATGTACATACGTACATACAGAAATTTTAACTATGCATTTATCTGAATCTACATGTAGCATAATGCTAGCAACTTAGAGTACAATAAACGCTCGGCCACGTGGAAGGAGCTGGCCTCAGCGACTTACAATGTAACGTACAAGAAGATATTTTCAATTTGTACATGCAGGCATATGAACATATATAATTACATGGAGAACATACATGGAACATTAAAATTTCAGAGGACGGTAGTGGAGAACATTTTTGGCAGTTATAAGGGAATGAAAGCTCAAGAAGTATGACGGCTCTGAAGATTATATGGGTGGGAGACGAGATGTTGAAATAGGAGGGGAGGGAGGAAGGGGTTCTGTGGGAGTCGGAGGGTCATTGTCACAGTCTACACCTTGAGAGAAAAGCTTAAGGGTGTCCAGGTGCATGATGGATTCTGTGTCTGAATGTAAGTGTTTTACTTTGACTTTATTTGTAGGTTCTAGTGTGAGGACACGGAAGGGACCAAGGAATTTTGGTGAAAGTTTGGAAGATGGAGAATGGTTCTGGGCATATACAATGTCACCTATTGCAATGGTAGATTCTCTCGCATTTTTATTGTGAAGACGGGCCATCTCGTCTTTAGCGAGAGAAAGAGACTGAGTAATTCTCTTGAAGAGAGAGCTGAAATTTGAAAGTGAAACCTTTACAAAATCATCAAGGTTGTAAATGGGACCTATTTCTGAAGCAAGAAGGTCATATGGGAGTCGCTTGTCGGAGCCAAAGATGACAAAGTGAGGCGACTCTGATATGGACCTATTGATGGCACTGTTAAGGCAAGACTGAATCATAGGGACATGGTGATCCCAGGAGAGATGGAGGTCAGAAGCGAGGTGTCGGAGAACATTGAGAATCTTTCTGTTTTGGCGTTCAACAAGGCCATTTGAACTGGGGTGGTATGCAACAATATTACATTTTGTGATTTGAAAGGATTTGCAAATATTTGAAAGAATCTCATTGTTGAATTCCGTGCCATTGTCACAGAGAAGAACTTTGGGAGTAGTGAAGGGGCAAATAACTTTGTCAATGAATGTCTTTGCAATTGTTGTCGCAGTCTTGTCTGGGATAGGTGCAAGTATGCAGAATCTGGAAAAATGATCCATACACACAAACAGGTACTGGTTTCCACTAGAAGTGAGTGGTAATTTGAGAAGGTCAATTGCAACCATATCAAAGGGTTTGCTAGGGATTGGGTATGTCAATATGGGAACTTTACTCTGAATATGACCTTTATGGCTAGCACAAGAATGACAGGCGTCAATGTGGTTATGGATATCCTTTCTCATGGTAAGCCAAAAGTACTGAAGTCTGGCCTGTGTTAAGCATTTGTCTTTTCCTGGATGTGCAGCGAGTGGAGAATCATGTAAAAGGAACAGAACTTCAGGTACTAAGTCAGAAGGAACTACGAGTTGTTGTACAAGTCTGTTTGGTTCATGCTTGTTGGAAAGTGTGGTTTCATGATAAAGAACGTCATCGACAAGTCTGAAGTGGTCCAAGGAGGTAGGTAAGTCAGTAAGATCAGATGTATCTCCTGACTCGAGAGAGAATATCACACGTTTCCACATTGGGTCGGATCTTTGAGCTGCTTGTATACGCGCATGAGTAAGAGTGACTGGCTGAAGGAGGGAATTGATAGCAGCAACATTTCTAGAAAGTGCGTCTGCAACATGGTTTGCTGATCCACGCACATATGAGAAGGTGGGATTGAATTCTTGAATAGTCAAGAACCAGCGAGCAAGTTTCCCGGACAAGTTCTTGCCTCTGAAAAGTTGAAGAAGTGCCTGGTGGTCTGTATGGACTGTGACAGGGTAGCCTAGAATGATTTCCTTAAAATGTCTAAGAGCATATATTACAGCAAGAGCTTCAATTTCTGTGACAGAATAGTTACGTTCAGCTTTGTTAAGGAGTCTGCTGGTAAAGGCAATAGGACGAAGGTGTGTGTCATGTTCTTGCATGAGGACTGCACCAAGACCTTGGAATGAGGCATCGGTGTAGAGAATAAAGGGTAAGTCATAGTTTGGGAAAGCTAAGACAGGAGCAGTGGTAAGGGCATTCTTCAAGTCTGCAAAGGCTTGTTCCTGGGCAGATGACCAGTGGAAAGGTACATCTTTCTTTAGCAGTGAAGTAAGAGGGGCTGCAATTTTTTAATAATTGCGGATGTACCTACGGTAATAACCCGAAAGACCAAGGAAGGAGCGAAGGTGCTCAAGGTCTGTTGGATGAGGAAAGTCAGCAACAGCTTTGACTTTATCAGGAACCGTAAGAATGCCATCAGAAGTTAGAAGTTAGTACATGTCCAAGAAAACGAATTTCTTTCTTAAGAAAGGAGCATTTGTTGAGTTTGAGTTTTAGGTTGGCATCTGCAAGACGAGAAAAGACTTGTTGAAGGGTGTGAATGTGGTCGGGTACGGATTTGGAAGCTATTATGATGTCATCCAAATACATGAAGACATTTTTACCAATTAAGCCATCAAGTACGGTATACATAAGCTGTGTAAAGACAGAAGGAGCAGAGGTGAGACCCATAGCCAAACGTTTGAATTGGAAATGACCAGAAGGGGTAGAGAAGGCTGTTAGAGGTCTGCTTTCCGGAGCAAGAGGAATTTGAAAATATCCTGACATTAGGTCTAAAGTTGAAAAGAGTGTGTTATTCTGACCAACAGAATGTAGGATTTCCTGGAGAACGGGAATGGGCGTCCTTTCGGGGACAGTGATTTTGTTAAGCTCTCTAAAATCAACAACAGGGCGAAATGTACCATCTGGTTTGGGAACAACAAATAGGGGAAAATTCCACTCGGAAATGGACGGTTCTATGATATCCTGGGCAAGCATGTCTGCAATGAGTTTGTCCACAATCTTGCGCATACTGTGCGGCAGTCTATAAGCTGGAATGTAGCAAGGTTTAGAGCCATCACGAAGGGGAATGTGGTGGTGAATGAGGTCCGTAGAACCTAGGGATTCACCTGGCAAAGCAATGACATGGCGAAAGGCATTGCATAAGGAAATTAAATCCTGTTGAGCATCGGGGAAGTCAAGGGGTTTGAAGTGAGATGCTTCAATAGGAACCTGTGCATGATGCACATCGGAGTTAATGTTACAAACTGGCAAGGAAGAATTTTGGTCATCAATGACTTTTACTCTTGAAGGATACACAAGAAAATCACATAAGTTAGTACCAAGTTTGAGGTGGAGGGGAGCATGAGTGTCATTGGCAACAAGAAAAGAAGTATGACCTTTCTTGGAGGTAGTGCATAAGGCTGAAATAAGTGATATGCCTTTGACACATGTGGATTCTGGCATACAGAGAACATCACATTCCGGAGCTTGGAAAATGCGAAGCTGCACTTTGAAATACTCATGTGGTGGAAGAGTCACGGTTCTTGTTAACACTGCATGAGTAGTACGACACATTGTGGAAAGCACATCGGAGACAGGGGAGGAGGTAATTACTAAATCATCCAAGGAAGGAGAAATCTGGCTTTCTGTTGGAGAGAATTCTGTAGAAGGGGGAGAACATTTGGTATTCATTTTCCTTGATTTAGGCATGCGAGAAGAACGCAAACGCTTTGTACGGGTGGGAACTTTGAGCAAGGTAGGTTCACTAGAAGGAGGAAGTGAATTCTGAAGAGAAGGTGCCGATGATGGTTGTACAGTATCCTGGGACGTGGGAGCTAGAGGAGAAAGGGAGGAAGTACTCTCTGTTTGAGTTTTCTGAATCTGGGTAGAGGGGGTAGGAGGAGCAACAATAGTGGGCACTGACACAGTAGGCATGCTGTGGGAGGGGGAATTTGCAGAAGTGGGAAGTGCAGAAGGTGGATGAGAAGTAGTCGCCAAGTGTAGGGCTGGAATAAAATGACGACCGTAAGCAATGCCATGACGTTGGGGAAAGACGCTAATTCCATATTGTTGCATAGTGTCTAGTCCCAGAAGGACATCTGCAGGAAACTGTACATCAGCCACATATAGAGGGATATGGATCTCTTGACTGTGAGGATGAAGAATTATTGGAAGATGGATCTTACCTAAAACTGGAAATGGAACACCATCTACGTTAGTAAGTTGGAGGTCGGAAGGTTCCAAGATTGTAACATGCTTATAGGATAGGCGGAGTTTGTGGAAGGTGGAAGAAGTTATGATATTTACAGGAGAACCAGTATCTATGAAGAGAGATATAGGAATGGTATGCACAGTAGCAGGAATGGAAATAGCATTGGACCATGTGTTAGAGTTAGAAAGAGTACAAATGGGAAGGGTGGGTGGTGGGGATGGGAAATGCATGCTAGGAGGGGTTGTCCTGAGAAAAAGAGAAGGAGATAGTCATTTAGGAGAAGAAGAAGGGGAACTCCGACGGGAAGAGAAAGTCTGTTGAGAGGGGTTGGAGTTCAAAACACGACATTCTGCAGCCGTGTGGAAACATTTGCCATGGACGGGGCAATCTTTATCAGGAGTGGAGAGACGAAGATCGCACTTGTTAGCATAGTGGCCAGGGGTTTTACAATAATAGCAAGTAACCATGGAACGTGAGAAGGATCTTTGTCTAGGTCGAGAAATAGATCTGGGACGGAAGGTGGATTTATGCCGAGAGGCAGATCGGGACACATGTGCAATTGCTAAAGTAGGTTTGGGGATAGGGGCTGGCTGGGCATCAATGTCTGTCAGTGTCTTTGGTGACTCTTGGATCTGATGAGACAAGGTTGAGATGGTCATATTTGGAGTGAATTGTATGGATTTAGTTTTGTTTAAGGTGTCTGGATGGAGAAGAGAAAGAAAGTGAAAGTAAGCAAAGAGGGATGCAACCTGGTTAAGGGAGATTTTCCATCTGTATCAACCCAGTTGGAAGATTCTAGTGTGGATTTTAGACGGGCTTTTAGATCTGAAGCAAGTCTTGCAGCTTTTTCTTTTCTGACATAAGGAGGAGAGTTGATTTGTAAGGCAAGGTCATATAGGGGAGTGAGAACACCAAGTGTAGTGTGTTGGCCAAAGTGAGACTTAATTAAGTCAACAAAAGCAGAATAATTTTTACATTCCTGAAACGCATCCGTTTGCAGGATGTCTCCGGCTACGGAGTTTAGATCAACAAAGCTGCGTAGGACACTGAGTTTTTCATCATCAGTAGTGCAATTTCTACGATTAATAGCCGCTTCGACATTGTTAAGGAATGAATGGAAGGGGATATTGGATCCTGTAAATTTGGGTACGTCTACCGTGTCGTGTACAATAGTCATGAGTTGACGGGGTTGTTGGGTTGAGGAAGAAGCCATGTTGGTAGGGCTCAAACTTGGGGATGAGAACGGAGAAGGAGGTAGGGGTGGAAGGTCGTCTAGTGACACTGAGTAGAGATAAGAATCTTGGGGAGGGATGAGGTGAAGGTGTTGATTCCATGGATGTAGGTAGAATATTGAGGGAGGGGCTGCGAAAAGGATCGCAAGGAAAGTCTGTCATATGGGATGGACTCCCTGCCAAAAGGTTTTCCACTTACCTTAGAAATATGAGAAGACGTCTTGAGATGTAGAGAGAAGACACAGAGGGATCGAAACACATAGGTGGAATGGAAGAGAACTGGATTTTGCTGTAAACAGTGGAAGATTTTAGTAAAGGCACACAGAATTATAGGTAAATATACACAATGCAAAGAAATAGTATAGGACTTGTAAGGAATTTTGAAGACAAATATTTGAATATGGCATATGTATACACAAAATGCAGATAGTAATAGTAATGACGTAAACAACAAAACTGTAACACGATTGTTTGTGAAAGCAATTTATAACTAAATCACACAAACACTGTAATGTTAAGAGTTAATATATAACAGCACTGGAACACACGATTTTAAGTTCAAGAATGTCACTTATGGAGGAGGGGTTCAACGAAACGATGTGAATCGTCGTGGAACAGAGACGAACGTCGGGGGGGGGGGTGCCGGAGAGGTGAGAGCGGGAGGCGGAGGTGGTTGGGGTGCAGTGGAGGTTTCGTGAGATGTAGTCGGCGGGGCCGTTGTGAGGAACGGAGAGCGGATGGAGGTGGTGGACGTCACGTCACGGCACGTCACAGCACGTCGCGGCACAGCACAGCACGGCCGTGGAAGGTGGTTGATGCTGGAGCGGAAGATTTCAACGCTCGTGGTCCGGAAGTCCACTTGGGAAGTGGAGAAGTGTAGCAGAGACCGGATACTGTCGTAGTCCACTTGGAGAAGGAGATGTGACTCGAAATACGCGTCTGGGGTAATTTTGCTGACCTACGCGTATGACTGACAGGGAGTTCCTGTTTGTGAGCTCAACCGCACGGGTGATGACAGTTGGGTTAGGGGCGAGTTTCGAGGGTGAGGGTGAGAGTGGAAGACGGTTGGTAGCTTGGGTATAGATGAACGTGGTTGGAGGTAGCGTGGTGAGGTGACCTTATACCACTGGCACTCGTGTAGGGTATGTAGAATTGTAGGTCGTTCACCGAAGATTGCACTGTAATAGGGTTCACCTAGTTCTGCACACTGTTGTAGACAATGCAGGTTGAAGCACGTAGCACCGAAGACGTTCGCGTTGGTCGGTACTTGTGGATAGGGCGTTTGGAAAGCACTTATAACTTTTCGACACCGCGCCACCATTTATTGTTTGGTTAACAATAAGGTGGAGGAAAACGCTGCACGTCAAGAGTTAATATATTGTACGTGAAAAGTACAATCTACGTCTTCACACTCTTTCACCACAGTCAAGTAAAATGACCTGATATGCACCCTATGAGAGCTCACGCTGTTCACTGCATGCGTGACTAAGCGCCGGGTGGTCTGATCCAAAAACAGTTGCTAAATCTAATTTATACAATTATTTTAATTATTCACTCGCACACAGAAATTTACATTCATACACTTTCAGTTACATGACAACTTCAAATTTGATAGTAATAAAGATCTATATCCCATTCACTCAACTTTCGCATTACAAATAATTCTATAATTACTTAAGATGTACCAATGGCAATTAGGAAATTCTGGAACATTCATGCTAAAGGGCCCCATTCACGACAACGATTTTCAACCCCAACCCAGATTTCGAACATGGTCGGGGTTGGAGTTGTGGTTGGCGGCTTCGCCACTCACTGCAACAACCAATTATCCAATTTTTCGCAGTTGATCCGCAGTTCTATTGTGATAAGATGTCTGATCTCGACTCTGACGATCTTTTTAATATTGCTGTTTTTTTAGAGGCAGATAGAAAGCTAAAAAAAAAAAAAAAAGTCAAAGTGGTGTAAGTCTTGGCTTCAAAAAAGAAACAAGCTATCCCATAATCAATTATTAGAGGAACTGAGACTAGAGCCTAAAGACTATATGAATCCACATTTTTAAAACTTCTGTCCTTGGTAACACCAATCATAAAAAAAAAAACAGGATACGATGATGAGGAAGGCTATTACAACTTAAATTTTGAAACGAGTATTTCATTATTTTATTCGAGTATTCTTTACTTTTAACTTTCCATAGGCATGGATGTTGACGGTATATCTCAATAATCCCTCTTACGAAATATTTACTGTACGCTTCCATTTTTTTTAGTTAGCCAGCACAACTATAGCTACAAACGCACGGTACGAAATTTTGGGCACAAGTGATAGATTTGGTTGTCCGCACCCATCCACCACTCCAACCCCAACACAGACATAAAGCTCCGCCCACAAAATATCAGGAAAATCTGAACGACTCCAACCCCAACCACGACCTGCAAATCGGGGTTGCGATGTAGGTTGTTGGAGCCCATCCACGAGAAATTTTGGTCTGGGTTGGGGTTGGAAATCTGGGTTGGGGTTGAAAATCGTTGTCGTGAATGGGGCCCTTAACACGCATGTACATACGTACATACAGAAATTTTAACTATGCATTTATCTGAATCTACATGTAGCATAATGCTAGCAACTTAGAGTACCATAGAAGCAGTGTCGCAAGACACAGCACATCCACAGCAAGGCCGCTTCATTAAATCGAAGACCACCCCTCTCCGTCCCCCCATTGCATAAAAGGAGAGGACGGGGAGAAATCCCTTCGGGCTGCGTCAAAATTTGCTCACACACACTACCTCACCCCCCCACCCCCCGCCCATTCCACCTAATGCAATCACAACATCATCCATATACAACCATTCTCCATTCACCCCTGTCTTCTGTCCTCTCCCGTCCTTCCTCAACAGACATTCCCCTCTTCCCCAAAGCCCCCTTCACCCCATCCATCCACCTCATCCTAGGACGTCCCCTCATGTTCACTCCCTCCACATCTGCCTTCCATACCTCTTTTACTAGTCTTTCTTCACTCATTCTTTCCATGTGTCCAAACCATCCTAATACTCTTTCATCAACCCTATCTCCCAACTCCATATTTAACACCATACCAGCAATTTCACAATCACACATGGGGTGCATAATATGTGCATAATTGTCACTGTCATCTTTTCAATGTCAACTAACTTATTTACATTTCCGTCTGAATCTTTTATCGTAAGGCCACATGTACAAAATTGTTGTCGTCCTTGCTTCTGGGGGGAGGCGGGTCGGGCGTTTTTTTTTTTTTTTTTTTTCATTTAACATGCAAACTCACCAGCTAGAACTTTGACAAATGAACGCCTGCATGACTCGTGTAGCGGCCCGTCAAATTTCCGTCAGAGAATTCTGCGTAGACTTCAGAAAGGGCTTTAAAGGGAAGAACTGCCCTATTACACTATGCTAGCTTAGATAAAATACATAAAAAATGCCGTAAACCAAACACTCCGGCCAGCGGCGGCACCAGGAATTTTTAGTTGGGGAGGCTTAGGGGGGCTGAGCAAATTTTTGGGGGGCTAATAGTAACATGATAATACACATATATTATCCTCATTTCAGAAGGGGAGGGGGTTAATGGTAGGGCTAGCACTGATGGCTGACAAATCTTTAGCCCTGGCAATTAAAAATTCCACTTAATAAAATTATTTCAATGAGTGTTTTAAATTTTCAATTTGCTCATTTCAGTTGGGGGGGGGGGGCTGGCCACTTTTTTGAGGGGGCTAATATATATATATATATATATATATATATATATATAATTTTTTTTTTTTTTTTTTTTTTTTTTTTTTTTTCTTTTTTTTTTTTTTTTTCTCTCCAAGGAAAATTGGGTCGGGCGGGGAAATATTTTTTTATGTGACCAAAGTTACGAAGCTTATCTCGTTGATGAAACGAAATCCTTTAAATTTGTAATCTAGAGGATAATTTTCATCAAACATCGTTTCAAGCAAAAAATTGTGCCAAGCATTTATTACTGTTGATTTATCATCACTCCAACCATTTGAAAATGCGTAAAGGGCATCCTTTAACATTGAACTCTTAAAGAAAGTCCAGCAGTTTTACTCCTCTGTTGACTGCAGAGAGCACAGTTCATAAAATTATATTAATATTTGTTTTTCATCAAGCTTAAAATATTTTTCTCAGAAGGCTGTAAAATGGATTTCGCGTTAACAGGCAAATAAATGCCAAAAATATTACTTTTTATCAGAAGTTCGGCAGGGGGATGTGCGAACCAACAGAATTTTGTCATTTTCTTCCAGTCCAGTTTGCCTGCAATTAGCTTGTGCTGCTTACCTAGAAATAACTAACGGGACAACGAAGAAATCACCTTTTCCTGCCCTCATTCCCGCGAGAAAGTACGAGAGCCTTACACTATACAGTATATTGTGACAATCATCTTTCTTTAAAACTGGCTATGTTAGGTACCTCATTCCATTCCTTTACAATTCTTATCTTATATTAATTTTCTTTAAAAGTGGCCCTCCAATACTCCGGCTTAGCTTCATCGAGTGCTCTCTTAGTCCCGTTGTTCTAAATTTAAAGTTGTTTTCTAAACCGTTGAGGATTTTATGTACCTTTATTATACCCCCTTTTCTCTTCTATCATATAGTGTTTACAGTCCTAATGCTTTGTATCTATCTTCATACAAGTCGGCGAGTTCTGGTACCAACTTAGTCACACGATGTTGTTCTTGCTCAATTACTTTTATGTCCTTTTCCTAAGTGTATGTCCTTTACTAGGTGTCCTTTGCTAATTGCTTCTGACCCAGTAAAGTAGGCGGGATACAGGGATGACCCGTCATCCATGAGGAGCTAAGATGAGGGGGGGGGGTGGATGGGAGTGGAATTGGTGGGTATGAAGTGAGTGGGGTGGATATATGCCTTTTGACTTTGGTTACCTCCCTGCTAAGGGAGGGGGGGAAGCCCCTTGGTATACAGATAGACTAATTGTGGGGACCGACTTGTGACTTCATAATCTAAAATAAGCCTAATGCGGGTCTTATACGTGGTTAGGAAAATCTCTTTCGTCATATAGGAAAAAAGCATTTTTATTATTTCCATTACCATATTTGCTTTGGCTGTTATTTGGGTTATGTGTACGAGTATACCTGGTTTAAAGTCTCGTTATTATTATGGTACAAAATGGTTATTGGAACAGTCAAAAAGCATTTCTCGGGTTACCCATATTTTCTTGTTTACATAATAATGAACAGGTAAATTATATACACCCTTCATACATATCGGACATTGGTGAGAAATGCAGTAGCATTTGTAAATCACAACTAACACCACAGTCGGACGAAAGCAGATGAGTAAGCGAAACTGCATTTCGAATGCTAACTGCAATCCTCTTCAGTAGTACTACTGAAGAGGATTGCAGTAAAACGTCTCACAGACACGCTACGATAACTACTGAAGAGGATTGCATTTAGCAATCGAAATATATAGTTTCGCTTACTCAACTCTTTTTTTCGTCCGACTGTACTAAAGAGGATTGCAGTTAGCAATCGAAATATATAGTTTCGCTTACTCAACTCTCTTTCGTCCGACTGTGGTGTTAGTTGTGTCTTGTTATGTTTTCCCGCGAAATTAGCGCCAGTACAAAGCAAATTATGATTTTAAATATGCTCAGGAGAAAGGTTTTTATTAGTTATTATATCGGCAAATTCGTCAATGGAATTTTTAACTGCTTCATGATTAACAGATCAGGACCGGATTCTCCTATACGCCGACGCCTTAAGCACTGAAAAGCCGACAAACCTGATAGATCCTACCCATGATAAGCAGTTCACATTATGATTTATGGGAATCGCGGAGATGCCTGAACAGCTGAGTTTGGTGAAAAAAAACCCACACACATTGATAACTTGGAACATCACTGCAAGGATGAATTTGTAACTTTCTCAGAAAAGGTAACCTATCTGAAGCTGGATCGTGATTCTCATGTCCATAAACACTCGAGGTTGTACAGTCAGCATTTGTCAATGTTTCAGCTGCTCTGCGATTGTTCTTAACACTGCCAGTCACAGTCTATGAAAGTGGACATTCATCTTCCAAACTCTCTTTGATAAAAAAAAAAAAAAAATCCGTTCAACAATGACACAAGAACGACTGAATGCTTTATCCGTAATGTCAATTGAAAATTATGGTAAACTTTTAGAAGTGTACATCTACGCGATATAGCAACAGAAAATTCAGTAAGTTGGTAAATTGTAATACATCAACGTAATATACGTAATTCTTGGCTAAAATCAATAATAAAAAAATTATAAAAGCTATAGACAAACAAACATTGCCCCTTTGGCTTTGACTACTTGAGACGCCATCTTTGTTTTGATAGAGGCGGAGGTAAAAAAAAATTACAATATGATAACTCCGTCTATTCTAACCTGACCTACCTCCCTAACCTGACCTAACCATAGATGGCGTCTAAAGGTGTCGACACAACTTCGTTTCTGTATAGCTTTTGACAACGTTTTCTCATATTGATCTCCGTCAAGAAAAATATCTATTACATTGATGTATTATAATTTAAAAAATTAATAATTGATATTCTATTGCTATACCGCGTATGTGTGCACTTCTAAACAAATACCAAAATGATGTCACCTCCTTGACATTTGAAACCATTATTGAACGGTTTTCACAAGAAAAAAGGTCACTGGTGTAGCTATATTTGTGTACATGTATGTATGCTAATAATAGAGAATATAAGGAGGGCAACATGTATCATTAATGCATTCTGATGTTTCAATAAAAAAAAATCAGATCTTGTAATTTATTTAAGGGGAGGGGCCCAAAAATGCGTCTTCATCCAGCCCAGCAACTGATGTTTTTTCACCACAGATTTTCTTTTACACCATGAAGCCTAATACATTTCTGCAGCCAACCTTCTGAATATCAACACTCGCCTTCAATGTTCAGTTCTTAATGATAAATTTATCATACCATTCAATCCCACATGTTCTGCGATGCCTAATCCATTCAATCATCACACATCCAAGATCATTTTTTTTTTACCTATTTAGTGTTTTCCTATATTCCATCAGCGCATGGTAATCACTACCACTGTAAAACTTCAGTAACTTGTCTTTCTATTTCTTCAAACTATACACAGTGGTTGTTCAGATACCATATTCCTCAGTAAGACACTTCACATACACTACGATAGTTTCTGCAGCAACTCCACTTAAAAAATTACTGATAACGATAAATCCTCCCTCAATTTCTTCTCGCAGTTACTCATATGGGTGTCTGAAGTTCTTGACATTTTCACAGTATATACAGGAAATCACTAGACAAAATAACAAAAACAACGAACAGAAAATACACTTGTACTCGCTACATTTCATGTTTGGCATTAGTGATGGATAATTACATGTTTGGCATATAGTGATGGATAATTACATCACTCAAGCGTTAGTATCGGGTCACGTTGACTACAATGGTGTCTTGGAATTCAATCACAATTCGTTCTAGAAGGGTGTTCGATTTCCAAGATAGTAACTGAAATTTCAAGAAAATAACCGAAAATAGCACAAGAAATCACAAATACTCCCGCTACCGCTTCAAGAACGAAACTGAGCGATAATAATCCATGGGTGGAGGAACAAAACGAAAACACGTAAGAAACGTCCGGAACATTAGATAATTCGCTCGAATTTCGAAAAAAAAATATATAATAAGTTGTGGCACATTTTTCATTTCAATTCCAAGTAGTTCGAGTTCCGGGGTTACTAAGCTCTCTGCCCTCCACACAAACAATTTAACTTTTCGGTTTTCAGGATGAGGGTTATGTTTTGGAGTGAAATGAAGAATGCAATTAACTTTATCCTTCCTCTTACATTTCCAATTCTCAGGCAATTGTATGTAACAGTGGGTGGCAGGAGACAATTTAAGTAAATGCACTTGGTAATGTTTTGGTGTTCAGCTGGATAAACAAGGAAAAATTATATTGTAATATATATAAATTCATTCGTTTCTGTGTGCTTATTCACTGAATCAAATTTAACTGAATTCGATGTAATTGGGTTGAGTTTGATTTTGTTCTTTTTTTATCCAATTTTGTTATAGACAGCCACTGTTGGCTATCATAATCCCTTGCAATCCAGTCCATTGCATAAATGGTTTGTACCATTGATCGAAGACGAGGACAATTATACAAAAGTCATGCAAGAGGAATTATTTCTTTTTATTCTGGTTAATCCTACAAATGTGGATTTCTATTGTAGAAATAAAATTCTTGTACAAAAAATTTTATACACTGTAAGTGGAATTGATATTTAAGTCCGATCCACTCAGTCCACATTGGATAAGTTTGCTGCACAAACCAACTTTGAACTGAGTTATCTCAATTCAGTGTACCCACCCCTCTTTTGCTCAGACTGGTGTGTGGTTCTACAAAAATTGCACATTTGGCATGTACGACATTTACAGTTAGTACAAACTTTGTGCAGTTGGCTTGAGTTTACACATTCGGCTGGAGGTTTTGTTTTTGTGGCGATGTCGTGAACAATACACCCAAAATGATTGTCATATCTTGTGGGTGAACTTTGAAACGTGGTTATGATAGTCTTGTTCTGGTTAAGGCGAAATTATTCTATTTCAGCCTATTCTAGACCAGATGATTTCATTTAGCTGAAAGGGTATTACCTCTCAATGAAACACTGCAGCATTCTCATAGTATATATGTAAATCACAGGTTCTATTTGAACTAACGTCACTGCAACCAGAGTTGTACTCAGCTGATAAAGCATTATCTTAATGAAGGGCCTATACTTCTTCCACTATCTGGTGACCCATAGGATGTGGCCGGCAAAACCAGCGGCGTTGCCACGTCTAAATCATCTCCAAAGAAAACGGGGGAGACATAACAGCCAGTGACATCATGTATGACCGGTATAATTAAAGTGACTGGCAAAGGATGAATGAGTGACCCCACCCCCACGGAAATTCCTAGGTTGGGAGCCGGGGCAACGTCGCCTGACCTGAGATGCCACATCGTTTAACAAGTCTCTTCTTTTCTTTACATGTGTAACAATTACTCATATCACCTACAATTTCACGAAAGAATCGATATACACTTAGAATATTCCATGTTAACATACTCGGAGTAGTGCACAGCTTCCGGTATATGCTGAATGTTTTGATTCAGTACGTGACAAAAACGGCAGGCAACACCTTGTAGTAGGTCATGAGATAATGGAAATAGTATAATTAAGGCTATGATAATCGATAATATCTAATTAAATCCGTTGACACAAAAATGCTCTTTAAAAGTTTTATTCTGGCTTACAGTAGACATTTCTATTCAGTTGGAGGAATGTTGCGTTCATAAAGGGATTCTGTATATTTTCTTTCGTGACCCCTTTCAGTATGATAACACAGTGCAGTGACGTCTATTCAATTGAAGAGGTGCCATTAGATTGAAGAAGTAAGATTCAACTGATTTGATAACCGCTTTGAGATCAACATAGGCTGCAAGCAACCCGTGTTGAAATTCAAATCAGCACTCCACAAGAACATTAAGATCTGATCAGTTGTTGACTTACTTGTTGTGAATCCATACTACTCAGATCTCTGGAATTATAGCATATTGGAATGAACCTGCGTCAGCAACAGATAGACAAGCAATTTGCTTGGTACACTGGGCAGTGTAATACTATGGTACTTGGTGTAACCCTCCCATTCTCCTTTGTTGTCAGATGGGGATGCCCAGCCACTCTTCTTGGTAATAGGAAATTATACTAACTGTCAAATGGCAGATATCATTATATGCAGCCCATGGATCATGGCCTTGCTTCCAGCATTCAGCAATTTTTCACTGACGTTGCAGATGCCAGCTGTCTTTCCGACCCAGTGACATCAACAAACTGATATACAAAGGGTACATAACGTTTGTGCTAAACTATATTTGTCCTGCATGGGTTGCACCCATTTCAGACACATACCAGAAACGACAGGTCACATTAAACAAGGCATTATGAATAATTATCAGTCACCTGCTACATGCAGACAACAACCATATATCACCTACATGTGCAGACCAAAGTTTTGCATCTCTACAAATATCTAGACATTAACAGCACACAATAAAATCCTGAAAGAAAACGCACAACACTCATCACATTCCATGAGGCACCATGGACGGACTCCAAAACACTACTACAATATATTTAACACCACCTCTTCACCCCAGCTCAACCAAACATATACATTCAGTACTGAAAGATAGGGTTGTAGCTACTTTGGAGTTCAGTAGGATACTCGGCCACTCTCCACCAGGTATACATGAATTAGAAGGCCACCTCAACAAAACCGAATGCTCCTAAGCAGACTTCTCTGTGGCCATCACAAGGCATTTGTTAATTACCAACAGAAGCTTGGCAACACGACAAACATCACATGCCCACACTCCACAGCTGCCTCATACAACTTACACATGTCTTCTCACACAGACACAAACACAATATATCTGGAACTGACAACTTCTGTCAAAAGCCCATAATGGAAATTGATTTCTACTGCTGAGGTGTCATGCTTCACTGACACTGGGCAACTCAACAATGACAAAAACAACCCCTGTTTTTAATACTTAATTTGGTATTTTAGGTTTTGGGTGTTGAGGCTCAAAACGAAAGTATGAATACACATTTATATGGCCTTTACTATGACCACCTGACTTCATAAGAAAGAAAAGTGATCCTTTTTTAATTTCCCTCTTCACAGTTATAAATCTAAATATAAAAATATAAGAGCTAAACTAGAACTCCTGTACAAAGGGGAGTTGAACTTCCAATATAATACAGATACTGTCGATACTAACATATAAAATGTGCAACTATTTCTATCCTCACAACAGGACATAGACAATGTTTATGCTCAACCTTTCTTATGGACCTCCAGAATGGCCTCACTTGGATGCGTGTTTAACGTATTGTTATTAACAATGTTCCAGATCACATAGAATGGCTATCACTCAGGTTGGGCATGACATCATCAATAGTGTCATGGGTTCCGATACGGCCCATAAAGAAAGAATAATAGAATAAAACAAAACTTATTGGATTAAGGTTGTAGACACGCTCAATAAAGATTCAAAGGTCAACCTGGGTTAGTAAGCTTCACAGTTAGTTATAATTTAACACTCAATTGTTGGAGAGTACAATGATGCCCCATGGGCCACCAGGAGCAGCTAGAAGCACCTCTTAGAGGAGCAAGTAACCTCTTGAAGGATCAGGCCAACCCTTTAAAGAGGTCCTGGAGGCTCCTTTTGAAAGAGCAGCTTGAAAAGCTTATTTGAAGAGCACCTAGAAGCACCTCCGCAAGGCCCAGCTGGTAGCACTTCAAGGAGAAGCAGCACAATCTTAGAGGAACTATTGGAAGATCCTGTTAAAAGAAGCAGCTGCAAGCACCTCCATGGAAGAGGAACTAGTAGCATCTCTTGAAGGCAGCTGTGCAGAAACCTTGCAGGGAGTCAATGTCGCATCTTTGGCAGGCGGAGGCCAGCGAACGACAGCAAAGGAAGTGATTCCTGCAGCAAGACGGCCACTCGTTTGGGTCCAGAGTAGAGCACCGCCGGCACTTGAAACATGTTTCACTGGGCTCTGACATGGGAGAACAAATAATCAGAATATACATACTTTTTAGATAACCCTATAATGCCTAGGGTTAACTTCTAAGATGAATAAAATCTAATGGAGGAGGGCGTTTAGTGTCTTGGAATACTTGTTTTGTGATCCGAGTGTGAATGTATCTTTGTATGGATGTGTTGTGCAGTGTAGATGGTAGGTGATTGTACGTTTCAATAGTATGCTGCTGGTGTTTTTTTTTTTTCTATTCAGTCGGTTGTGCCTCTACGATGCAATATGAATGGTGAGTACAGTTAAGGGCTCTTGCACAAAACTGTGTACTTTTTTATGATCTATGGGTGTAAGAGGCCGGTAGATAGAGGGGTAGGTGGAGACGTATGCTAATGTCATCCACGCGCTTACTCGCGCCTTGTATATATAAACAATGCTGAGTTGCAGAGTGACGGAGAGTGTCGCCTGGTGTTTTGTAATATAGATTGCATATTGATAAACAGAGGTGACTAATTGTAATAACGCTGATGTAGCAAAAATTGTAAGCGTACAAGCCATTTCCGTTGCGACATAATGCTTACGTGGTGGTATTGTTTGAAACAGTATAACAGCCTCTCTGATTGGAGAAAAAGGTGGAGGAGGAGAAAAATTATTGGCGCAGGGAGGTAAAGTCACGCCCTTAAGGAGTGGCACTTGTTTGAGAAGTAAAAGGATATTGGATGAATGAAATAGTGACGTCAGAACGAAGGTGGCTTGACGTATTGTAGAGGGATTCCAACGGGACTCTCTGGGTGTAGATCACAAGACCAAGTAGCCAAATGAAGAGTTAAATACACCCTCATTTTATTCACCCCTCAAGCTTGAAAGAAGAATAGGCAAGGGGCCTTAAGAACTATTTTCACAAGAACAACTCTAGAGAATTACTGCAACAAGCAGTGACAGCGGTGACAAGGGTGACAATGGGGCAGGATTTTGGTTTCTGTGTGTAGGTGCCATATTGGGGTAGTTTTGGTTTATCCTGTTATTATTCTCCATGTTTTATTCTGTCATGTTTTCCTAATTGTTAGGAACCATGATTTCTGTGGTTCCCATGAACTGTTAACAGATTGTCCAAAGCCAATGTATTATGAATGATATTAATACATTTATTTTCTTGACGATTTTCAGTTGAATAATGATATAATCATCCATCTTTTGCTACAACACAATACACAACAATATGGTGTAAAAAATGAGTCCTGAAACTTTATCTTCCACATTTGAGTAGGAATCTGTTACCCACCTGTTTGTTCTAGCGTTTCATTGTTTCTGCACATCCGGGCAGTGCGGGCCAGTTGGCGTCGACAGGTGACTCCTTCCAGCCCCCGCGGACACGGGCTGCTCCCTACCAAGTTGTCCTGCAGAAAGAAGAACAGTGAGTCTGACATAAAGCGTATGGAAGCAAAGGGCCCTTGTTTCCAGGCGCGGATCCAAGAATGTTATTTATTTATTTATTTTTTTTTTTTTTGGGGGGGGGGGGCGCGAACCGATAACCGATACTTGAAACACGCCGATATTTTAACCCCAAAAATAATGCTGTTGGCTTGGAGATTGGTCCAGGAACCTAAGTCTGTTTTGCTCGTAATTGTATGTAAAATCATATATAATTCACAAATATAATTCAAATAATAAATTCGCACTAAAAAGTGTTTATCCAAGGAGAATCGGGGCGTTGTCCAGGCCCCCTGGGTCCCCCCCTTGTATCCGCGCCTGCTTGTCTCACCACATCATAAGACCAAAAAACAAAGCATCGAGTCAGTTTGTCTTTGCATGTCCTTTAACCTTTCCACTACTGAAGCAGAAAGACTGTCTTGTATGAAGACCACCATACGGTGGTAGCTAGAATGAATGATCATAAAATACAATGAAAGAGTTAATCAAGATAAACGTGAGACGTGGGTGACCCTTTGACTGCAGAGGGGGCGAGGAATTTACTCAGCTTCATGGAATGGGAATGGCCAGGTGGTAACTAAATTAAAACATTGAATATATTAAGCCTGATGATTACGGTGAGAACCCACCATTCAAAGAGAGAGTTTTGTAACTATGTGTGGGCTAACATATATACATATGTATATCATATACATACATACATATTTATATATATATATATATATATATATATATATATATATATATATATATATATATATATTCGATAAGAGAAAAGACAAATGTATGGATAGAGTGGTCCAGGAAGGAGTACTTTATTCTCTAACGTTTCGACAGAGTCTTCTTCATAGAGATAATGGTACAGCCAAATTGAAATACATTGCTTGTATACTTACTAAGCGGATCACCTCACAGGTCGCCTTGGGATAGAGTGCGCTTATTGGTCTGTATGTGCCCCCTTGATGATCAATCTTGCTGTTACATGCGCTAAGTTTACAAACCCTTCTCTATGGTTGGTTGAACTAAATGTGTTGATATATGCAGCTTCGATATTTTTTCTTGTCCTCTTCTTCATACCGGTGTGTAAGATTTTGGTGCTGTTCCGTGTTGTGTAGCGTGTATTACTAACAAATTAGATGTTCTTTTGTGTCGCATGTCGTTCTTGTGTTCGTATAATCTTTTTGTAATTCCTGGTGAAGTTTCTCCAAAATAAGCTGCATCGCATCAGCCACATGGAATCTTGTAAACCACGCTCTTTTCATTTTTCTCTCCCGTGTGCTGGTTATCTGACAAAATATCCCTTATCTTCTGTCCTGAGGAGTGTACGATATCTGTCTCTATTTTTGCGAGGAACTTGGAAATTAATTCACCTCGTGTAGAGTAAGGAACCACTAGAAAATCCTTTTCTTTTCTCTGTTCTTTTGTGACTGTGTTTTTTCTTCTCCATATTTGCTTGGCTTTATTTTTCAGTTTTTGTAAAAGACCCGGTGGATATTTCAGGCGGCTGAACGTCTCTGTTATGTGATTACATTCGTCGGAAGGAGAAGATTGCGGTATACCAAGGAGATTTAGAGAGGCGTTAATAAGATTGCAAAAACGCACGGACCTTGTCATAACACAAGCAGACAAGGGTGGTGGAATAGTGATTATGAAGAAAACAGACTACAATGAAAAAATGCAGGAGCTTCTAGATGACAGAAATACGTACAAGTATATAGAAATAGGTTACGCAAGTGGGAAAGAGGAGAAATTCAGGAAAGAACAAAGGAAGATTTTATCCAGCTCAGCTAGAGAAAAATGACTAGGCCTACTCGAGGAAGCCCCAAGAACACCAAGGATGAGAGGGATTCCCAAAGTGCACAAGCCAGGAATCCCAATGAGACCCATTACCTCGGGAATACGAAGTGCACCTCAATGACTCGCAAAACATCTAACGAAACCGTTATCTGCAGCAATAGGCACAATCAGCAGCGCACACCTGCGCAACTCCACTTATTCAATCAACAGATTGAAGCCCTTAGATTTAAACAAAAAGAAGATGGCCATTTATGACGTAAAAGCTCTCTTCACCAACGTAGAGATTGAAGAGGCAATGGAAGCAGTAACGAAGGTGCTAAATCAAGTGAGTGATTTACCGGTTAAAAAAACAGACTTTGTGAAATTAATATCATTGTGTGTAAAATTCAACTACTTCACTTTCAACAACCGGTAAATCACTCACTTGATTTAGCACCTCCGTTACTGCTTCCATTGCCCCTTCAATCTCTACGTTGGTGAAGAGAGCTTTTACGTCATAACTGGCCATCTTCTTTTGGTTTAAATCTAAGTGCTTCAATCTGTTGATGAAATAAGTGGAGTTGCGTAGTTGTGCGCTGCTGATTGTGCCTATTGCTGCAGATAACGGTTTCGCTAGATGTTTTGCGAGTCATTGAGGTGCACTTCGTATTCCCGAGGTAATGGGTCTCATTGGGATTCCTGGCTTGTGCACTTTGGGAATCCCTATCATCCTTGGTGTTCTTGGGGCTTCC
>NC_134816.1:26454212-26459212 GCF_046742065.1 Oratosquilla oratoria | reverse complement strand
ACCACCGTTTTCTTTGATAAAGCGAGACACTCTTGATGATATCTCTGTACAGCCTACAGGCTTCCGTCTCAACTCAAACTTATTCCACGTTTCTCTCGGCTGGGCGGAATCACTTGGCAACTGGAAACATAAAAACTACATTTTTTTTTCTTTCCAGTCCTGATAAGGCAAGCTTCTGATCTCTTAGAATCAGCGTTGCTCCACTTTTTACGACCTCAGTGCTCGTTGTAAGGTGTAGGTAGCGTAACACTCGATTCCATTCAGCATTAAGAGGACTGCCTTTGTTGACTTACAAAAGTTGTTGATTCATTGAATCGGTTGCCGTGGTTTGTGGCAACTTTATTTTCAACTGACGTGCTCCATTTTTTTTTTGTATTGTCATAACCTACAAATGTTTTCAGTCTTGTAAGAAGTGCTTAAATCAGTTCAGTGTGATTCAACATGGTCTTGGATCACGCGTTGGACTCGTGATCGACAGTTATTTCCCTCCTGGAAGAGCTCAGAGCTCATAATATATGACCGATCTATGGGTAATGCTGTCACCTTACACGCATACACACACCCAACTCCCCGCCCACGAGAGTTGGAGTAACGACTCGCAGCGCAGCGATGCTAAAATTATTTCAGCCCTAGGCGGAATTCGAACCCGGACCGCCGTAGTGGCGGCCGGGAACTCTAAAACTGCGCCACGAGGTGTGTGTATTTACCTAGTTGTATCTTAAGGTAAGGGGAGCTACGCTCGTAGTGTCCCGCCTTTGTATCTCAGTGTCTAGTTTGCTCTTAAATTCGTGTATAATTTTTGCACATACTATTGTTTCGTCCAGTTTGTTCTAAGTGTCTACCACTGTGTGGAAAACTGTTTTTCTTCATATCTCTTCTATAACTATCCTTTTTGGATTTCTTTCCGTGTCCTCTTGTGTTGCTCTTGTCCCAACTGAGTAAGCCTTCTCTATCAAGTAGTTCCGTGCCTTTCATGATTCTATAGATGGTCAGTAGGTTGTCTCTCTCTCTTCTTTGTTCCAAACTCGGTAATTTCAATTAAGCCAGTCTCTCCTCATATGACAAGTTTGAAAGTGCTGGGGCCATTTTCGTGGTCGCTCTATCTATTCTTTTAATTTTCTTTATATTCTTTTTGGTACAGGGTGACCATAATGTCGCAGCATACTCCAGTCTAGATCTTATTAATGTGACTAATATTTTTCTAATCATTTCTTCATCCAAATAGGTAAACGCCACTTTTATTGATATTAGTAAGTTATATATATATATATATATATATATATATATATATATATATATATATATATATATATATACATATGTGTGTGTGTGTATTCACCTCGGATCTGCTGCAGTCTCTGTCGAGACAGCCAGACACCACCCTACGGCAGTGAGCTCAGAGCTCCTTAGGAGCCGATCTCTGGGTAGGTCTGAGACCACTCACACACCACACACCGGGACAGCAAGGTCACAACTCCTTGACTAACGTCCCGTACCTACTCGCTGCTAGGTGAACAGGGGCTACACGTGAAAGGAGACAAACCCAACTTATCTCCGCCCGACCGGGGAGATAAGTGTGTGTGTGTGTGTGTGTGTGTGTGTGTGTGTGTGTGTGTGTGTGTGTGTGTGTGTGTGTGTGTGTGTGTGTGTGTGTGTGTGTGTGTGTGTGTGTGTGTGTGTGTGTGTGTGTGTGTGTGTGTGTGTGTGTGTGTGTGTGTGTGTGTGTGTGTGTGTGTGTGTGTGTGTGTGTGTGTGTGTGTGTGTGAGTGCATTTCTGTACTAAGGCAGTCATCATTACTAATATAATTATGCACGAGGAAGAAAACCACCCCGATCTGCCCACGCGAATTCTCTTCTCTAAATGCAGCAACTGGACAATCGTGACGTCAAGTCGCCGGCGTCCCTCAACGACAGTTGCCAAGTCACCTTACGTTCTCAAAGCTCTCCCATGCTGTTACTTCAAGGAAACTCATGTCACACCTCGTCAGTTGTGGCACAAATGTTCAACCACATCATGTCACGCGTCACACCGGAAGTTTCACGTCAATGGCGGCGGCACACTAGGCATTTCTCGCTAGCATGTTACTTGCTTTTGCTACTTCGTTGGAGTAAAAGCGACTTCGGTTACGATCTTTTGTTTTTTCAATTTTCCAAATATCAAATTACTCTTGCGCCATATAATGAGAAGCTGAATGACGAACTATTTTAGAAGTTAAACCTACACGAATGTTATACACAATGTTGAGATGTTCTTACGAAAGTCTAGAATATTGTAACCAATGGGGAGAAAGAGAGAGAGAGAGAGAGAGAGAGAGAGAGAGAGAGAGAGAGAGAGAGAGAGAGAGAGAGAGAGAGAGAGAGAGAGAGAGAGAGAGAGAGAGAGAGAGAGAGAGAGAGTTGCTCATGCTTCTTGCTGTTTGAGGTCACCAGGAAAATTGTATTGTGACTTGATTTTAGCGATGATAACGACGGCAATGACGAAGACTCTGCTTACAATTACGGAGTGATAGAGATAATGGCGATACTGATGATTGCAATAAACATGAAAGTGGCATGAAACGATTACGAAAAAGTCACGGAAAATATTGTTGGCGAATAATATTTTTTCTATGCTTTTGTAATCCTGACGCGTTAGTAATGGAAGATTTCAACTGTACTGGGTCGCCTTAAGAGCATGACAATGTGAGAAGACGTTTAATAGACTCTCTTGATTATATTTATTGTAGGACGCATGTAATGTTTTTGACAAACGTAAATGATGTGGTGGACGCTAAGGCCAGCACATGCATGTGTAATATATATATATATATATATATATATATATATATATATATATATATATATATATTTATATATATATATATATGTGTGTGTGTGTGTGTGTGTGTGTGTGTGTGTGTGTGTGTGGATAGGGTGGTGAGGTAAATGAAAAAAAAAAAAAAGGTAGGAGTTTTATTACTAACGTTTGGTCCTTAAGAGGACTTCCTCAGAGTATGGGTATACTCTGAGGAAGTCTTCTTAAGGACGGAACGTTGGTAATAAAACTCCTACACACAAACACACACACACACACACACACACACACACACACACACACACACACACACACACACACGCATATATATTTCTAAACAGAAATTTAGTAGCACATTTGTAAATGACACACAGGAAACCCACAGTCGGAGAAAATAAACTTCGAATAAAGAAGATTCCTATATTTCGGCTATCAACTGTAGCCCTCTTCAGGAAGGTACTCTCCTGGGTTTGACAAACCGTTTGACCGTTTAAATGGTCCTTTAGATAATCAATTTTCAGTTGTCATGTCATCTAGTAAAGTAATGGTTTATTTAGTATTTATTATGCATTTAAATTCAATCAATAAATTCATATTTGATCGATTTGTGTTTTTTCCTGGGGTCAGTTGATGCAGGTACTCAATCAGTAAAAATAACAGTATGGGAACACTGATATAAACGAATACAAAAAAATATTTTCTTTCAGATACATAGTCTAAGTGATAATTGAAACCAGAGGATGCTTCATCCGACCTAAATTGCAATGTGCAGCAATGGTATGGCCTACGCAACAAAACGTACAATCAGAGACTAAAAAGCATTTGAAAGAAGAGAAAGACGACTTAGTGGCAGTGTTCAGGTCATTTAAAGTGAGGCATAGGAATAAAGTAATAATGATATATATATATATATATATATATATATATATATATATATACAGATAGATATTCGTATACACACACACACACACATACACACACACACACACACACACACACACACACACACACACATACATATATTTACATATATGTATATATATATATATATATATATATATATATATATATATATATGTATGTATGATTTGGATGATGGAGAACATAAACATAGGGGAAGGCACGGAACCCTAAACACTCTAACGTTAGTGTATAGGGTTCCGTGCCTTCCCCTGTGTTTATGTTCTCCATCGTCCAAATAATTTGTCTAAGATAATTATCAATATATATATATATATATATATATATATATATATATATATATATATATATATATATATAACTTTTTGGTACAGTACTCAATGTGTACATACACAAAATGTTTATGCAATCCACGCTCGTCATTCTATCAGGTATGTTTGGCGATCCCTAGAATATTTCATGATGGCACCTTCCCTTGCCCCCATTCCCGTTCCATATTTGACTTACTTGGTCGTTTGGAGGTATCGTTTCCTCATTTGTGGATAATCTGGACGTAGTAGTGGATTCTGACGTGGCGTTGGCGAATGTGGTGGATGTGGGGGGTTCCGTCGTAGTTCTGCCTCTAACCGTGGCGTCGCCAGGGGCGTTGGTACTCCTGCTGGGTGGTGAGTCGGTCGTGGACGTGTTTTCTGCGAGGTGGTCTTCTTCCCGAAGAAGGCGCGAAGGCGGTGCGCCTCTTGGTTGGGACTCGATTTGGGGACGCGGGATGGGGGTGACAGCTGCGTCTGCTGCAGGGGCGGAGCTGCTGAGGCCGCGGCGACTGGAGGAGGAGGAGGCGTCCCCGACTGCAACCAGTGGCAGCAGCATCAGGAAAAGGACCCCTGCGTCCAACGCTGTGCTCTGCAGCTTCATGTTTCTGAGGAGAACGACGGGGAGATAGTTTATTTATCTAGTTAAATCAATCTAGTTTGCTTGGTGATTAATTAATTAATCATTCTATTTGCTTGTCGATTAATATATTCACTTATTGAATTATCTCTTCGTCTATTTTCAGAGGCTACGGTCCGAGAGTGGAATTTTTCTACCAGATGTGCCCGGCCCCGATCATCGGAGCCTTCCAATTCCCTTTATTCTTTCTCCCACTTCAATGTTCCACTCCATGAACAGATGACTTCGGGGCACGTGAACTCCATTTCAGCCACAGAAAACACTTTTTTTTTTTTTATCTTCACACTTAATAGAGCGGAAGAAGGTCACCAAATCAGATTAACAGGTAACAAGAGAT
>NC_134816.1:26444212-26446712 GCF_046742065.1 Oratosquilla oratoria | reverse complement strand
ATATATATATCTGTCTCCATCATTCCATTTAAATTCTTACCCTTTCTGGCACCGTACAGTGTACATGTGCACATGGGAAAGCATCCACAGACACCCATGGTTACTTGAGAGCACGACGACGTGTCATGGACGGCGCACGGCGAAAAGTCGATGCGTGTGAAATGAGATTCAATGGTTCTCAGGCGTGTGTGTACTCCACCCCAAGACTTCATGAACTTTGTAACGGGTACCTGCGTGAGTGTGCAACCGTGAGGGGCTGGCACACGGTCCCCGGAGTGGGGCCAAGATATCCCATAAGAACATAATGCCGACGCTAGGCAGTTCCATGTCCCTTACGACATTTCATCCCTATCCATAGAGTTAACTAATTTTCTCACTAAATCTATTTAATTTTTTAACCAATCTTATGGTAAACCAGTTCTTGCCTATTTCCTTCTTAAACCTAAATTTATCCAACTCAGATCCATTACTGCGAGTCCTGTCCTGCTGCCTTGATATGATGACCTTGTCTGCATTACCCTTGTTAAAGCCCTTGACCCATACGAATACCTCTATTAGATCACCCCGCACTCTTCGTCTTTCTAGACCAGGGTTTCTCAACCTTTTTAGCCATATCACCCCCTTTTTCAATTGAAAAATAAAGGATCGCCCCCCTTAATTGGAAAATAATAATAAAGATTATTGCAACAATGATAAACAACTAATTTAAAATGTTTTACTCACGTTATGTTTTAATGAGATCCTTGGGCCCGGATGGTGGGTGCTTCGCTACTAGATCTTTTATATTAGGCTTAAAATTTGTCAGTTATAGTCAACGCAAGGAGAAATGACCGATAAGGCGTGGCTAGGAGATTTCCCGGTGTTGCCACATATGGGCATCCATGGCGAGAACGTGCGTGTGGATGCAATGTTTTCTGAATGCAGTGTGAGGGGGGCGGGGCCAGAGATTAGATGTAGTGGCAACGTCGCTCTCGCATGCACATATGCCATATCTTCACTTAAAGAAACGAAACCTTTGTATAGAAAACATTGCTTTGATTTTTATCTCAGTGGTGGTGTGTGACAAAAAATTATAATATAATCGTATGAGGCAACATTATAAAATTATAAAATAGAATTATATAATAGAATAAAATTATAAAATAATTATATGTGGCACCACAGGGGAACTCCCAGTGCTCCGCCCTAACGGCCAGATCTCAGTGCATAGGGTATAGAAGCAATACCTGTGACGTTTTTCGCCCTCCCCCCCCCCCGAGCTAAAAAATCGCCCCCATTGAGAATGATTGTTCTAGACCTTTCTCACATTTTGGGACGCTGGCACAGAATCAGTCCCATACTCACACGAAACAGACAACAGTCCAAATTTTCGGGGGGGGAAAAAAAAAAAAAAAAAAAAAAAAAAAAAAAAAAAAATATTTAGCCCTTTATGTCGGTGACATCTTTGCAAGTTCGATTATCTTAATAAAATCACCTGACGACAGCCAGAATTTGATATAACGACCACTTGGTTCAAAAAATATCATAACCTTTCGAGTCTAGTGACTCATAACAAGGGAGAGTTGACTATAGTTAATGACTCTTAATGATTCATACAGTCATCAACAAAACGGTAAGTGGAGGCGAAGGAGAGAACGAAGAAGAAGTTGACGAAAAAGGAAGATGAGGAGGAACGGGTGGGAAGAGACGACAAAGGGGGAGAAGAAGAAGAAGAAGAAGAAGAAAAGGAAATGATAACGAACAAGAAAGCAAAAAAAAAAAAAGAGGAAGAAGAAGGGGAAGAAGATGAAGAAGAAGAAGGAGAAAAAAGTAGAAGAGTAAGAAGCACAAGAAGACGAAGAAGACGAAGAAGAAGAAGAAGAAGAAGAGCAAGAAGGAGAAGAGGAAGAAGAGGAGCAAGAAGAAGAGGAAGAAGAAGAAGAGGAAGAAGAAGAGGAGGAAGAAGAAGAAGAAGAAGAGAAGAAAAAGGAGAAGAAGGAAGGGAAGAAAAAGAGGAAGAAGAATAAAAAGAAGAAGAAGAGGAGGAAGAGAAGGGGAAGAGGAGATGGAGGAACCGAATATGAAGAAGAAATAAAAGAAAATGATGTACAAGACGAAGGAGAGGATGAAGAAGGCAAAAGGGGAGGAGGAGGAGGAGGAGGAGGAAGGCAGGATTAGTTGGAGGAGGGTGAAAGAGTGGGAGGAGTTGGAGAAGGAGGAGAAGGAGGGTGAGGAGGAGAAAGAGGAGAAGAAGTAAGAGAAGGTGGAATAGGACGAAGAAGAGTAGGAGGAGTAGGAGGGTGAGGAGAAGGAAAAGAATGAGGAGGAGGAGGGTAGGAGTAGTAGGAGGAGAAAGAGGAGGAGGAGGAGTAGGAGAAGGAGGAGTAGGAAGAGGAGGAGGAGGACGAGAAGGAGGAGGAGGAAAGGGATGAGTGGGAGAAGGAGTAGGAGGAGAAGAAGGAGGAAGAGGAGGAGGAGGAGAATGAGTAGGAGATGAGGGAAGGTGAGGAGGAGGAGGAGG
>NC_134816.1:26436712-26441712 GCF_046742065.1 Oratosquilla oratoria | reverse complement strand
ATCCCCTTCCCCTCCCTCCCCTTCCTTCTCTTTTCGTCCCCTCCCTCCCTCTCCTCCTCTCCTTTTTTCCCTCTCTCCTCTCCTCTCCCTTTCTCCTCCTCCTCTCGTTCTTCCTCTTCTCTGCCGATCTCCACCACCTCCAAGACTCTCCGAACGAAGTGTATGTTTACGTAATTGTAAGACACCTTCGGAACGGCAAACGGCGTTCTTGGGTCGCCGTTCGGTGAGCGTAGGGACCTCGATCGCTAGTTTCTGGGCTGAGGTACGTTCACCTCCCATGTCTTGCTACGAACGCTAAGGTCGTGCGATGAAAGCGAAGTGTCTGGTGCGTTGGCATGTATGTATGTGTATATATGTATGTATATATATATATATATATATACATACTGTATATATATATATATATATATATATATATATATATATATATATATATATATATATATATATATATATATATATATATATATATATATTTTTGACAAGAGAAAAGACAAATGTATGGCAAGAGTGGTATAGGTAAATTCCAGGAAGGAGCAGAAGTATTTTATTCTCTAACGTTTCGACAGAATCTTCTTCTGGCTCACACAACAGCAAGATTAATCATCGAGGGAGCACAAACGGCGGACTCTATCCCAAGGCGACCTGTGAGATGACCCGATTAGTATATAGACAATGTATTCCAATTTGCCTGTACTATTATCTCTCTGAAGAAGACTCTGTCGAAACGTTAGAGAATAAAATACTTCTGCTCCTTCCTGGAATTTACCTATACCACTCTTGCCATACATACATCATGTACTTTTTGCACTGGATGTAATATACGAAAGCGCTCTGCTTCGTTAGTTTTTTTTCCAAGTGGTCTACTTTGCATAAGTGAAGACACGTACCCGTGTTCTTATTAGCATATATACATACATATAGATATATATATATATATATATATATATATATATATATATATATATATATATATATATATATACATACATATAGATATAGATATATATATATGTGTTATATATGTATATATATACATATATATATATGTATGTATATTTATATATATGTATATATATGTATATATATATATATATCTATATATATATATATATATAAACCACAATTCACTTTAATTCTAATCCATTAACATCGAGAAACTCGAGGAGGTATACATGCAGAAATTGATACGTGGTACAGATAAGGACTCGAACCTCCGCTAGCACGAGGATGAAGGATCTTGAGTATCCTTACCAGTGACAGTGACTTAACCGATTGCGCTACCGGTTAAGTCACTGTCACTTGTTACGTGCTAGCGGAGGTTCGAGTCCTTAGCTCTACCACGTATCAATTTCTGCATGTATGCCTCCTCGAGTTTCTCGATGTTGATGGCTTAGAATTAAAGTGAATTGTGGTTGATAAATCTAAATCTGTTCACTGGGACCCATTCAGTGTTGTACATACATACATACATATATATATATATATATATATATATATATATATATATATATATATATGTATATATATATATTAACAAGTTCTGCCACTGGGATTCAAACCCTTGGATGTACGATTGCTTATCACAAGGCAATAACGCTACCGTCGTACCACACTGAGCATATAAAAGGAATGAGCTGGAATTTGACCTGGCCATCCCGAAACGACGCTCGCGTGGTATAGTATGCAATACACACATTATGTAATCTTAATTTCAGGAGTCTTTATTCAGGCCGCTGTAGTGAAAGGACAAACAGAAGGCGGGCTTCACCGAGTTTTGGGGAGGCGGGGAGGGTGGTAGGGAGGAGGGGGAGTGACAGAGAAGAAGCTTACTAGTATAATACACTCTCCTCCTCCTCCTCCTCCTCCCTCTTCGCCTCTTCCTCCTCCTCCTCAGCTCCCTCGTCTTAATTTTTCCTCCTCCTCCTCAACTCCTTCTTCTTCTTTTTCTTCCTCCTCCTCCTCAGCTCCCTCTTCTTCTTTTTCTTCTTCCTCCTCCTCCTCAGCTCCCTCTTCTTCTTTTTCTTCTTCCTCCTCCTCCTCAGCTCCCTCTTCTTCTTTTTCTTCCTCCTCCTCCTCCTCAGCTCCCTCTTCTTCTTTTTCTTCCTCCTCCTCAGCTCCCTCTTCTTCTTCTTCCTCCTCCTCCTCAGCTCCCTCTTCTTCTTCTTCTTCCTCCTCCTCAGCTCCCTCTTCTTCTTTTTCTTCCTCCTCCTCCTCCTCAGCTCCCTCTTCTTCTTTTTCTTCTTCCTCCAAGGAGGAGAACATCCGCACAATGTCTAGGACCCTCAGGACTCAACTCCTCCGGTAAGGACGCCACTCAGGATCCTTCATCCTGGACTCTCCCTCTTTTCTCTTTTCTGTGGAAGGGGCAGATCCTTCGATGGGCTTCCCACACGGAGTGCCCAAACCTCTGGTTGCTTCTCGAAAAGGAGAAGACTTCCTCCTCCTCCTCCTCAGCTCCCTCTTCTTCTTTTTCTTCCTCCTCCTCCTCAGCTCCCTCTTCTTCTTCCTCCTCCTCCTCCTCAGCTTCCTCTTCTTCTTCTTCTTCCTCCTCCTCCTCCTCAGCTTCCTCTTCTTCTTCTTCTTCCTCCTCCTCCTCCTCAGCTTCCTCTTCTTTTTTTTCTTCCTCCTCCTCCTCAGCTCCCTCTTCTTCTTTTTCTTCTTCTTTTTCTTCTCCTCCTCCTCCTCAGTAGCACATCCAGTAGCTTCTGCAGGAAGGTCGCAATGGCGTCTCAAGTATGCACTGCCGGGTCCTTCCTTCCTTCATTCCTTTTGCTCTTCTTCTTTTTCTTCTTCGTCTTCTTCTCCTTCTTCTTCTTCTTCTTCTTTTTCCTCTATTTCTTGTTCTTCTTCTTCCCCTTCTTTTTCTTTTTCCTGTTTTTCTTCTTCTTCTTCTTCTTCTTCTTCTTCTTCTTCTTCTTCTTCTTCTTCTTCTTCTTCTTCTTCCCCTTCTTCTTCTTCCTTTCCCCTTCTTCTTCTTCTTCTTCTTCTTCTTCCTCTTTCTCTTCTTCTTCTTCTCCCTCTTACTCTTCTTCTCCTTCTTCTTACTTTTCTTCTTCCCCCTCTTCTTCTTTTTCTTCTCCTTCATTTATCTTCTTCTTCCTCTTCTTTTTTTTTCTTCTTCTTCCGTTTTCATCCATCCGCAGTATCCATGGCGTCAACCCCCCAGCCCCCACCCCCCACCCCTAGCTTCCATTTCGACAATCGGTCGTCCTTAGTTAAATCAATTTCTAAGGACATTTCTCCTGTCGTCTCATTTTTGGGCGCCTTCTTGTCTTTTGTCATAAATCTTAAATAGATAAGACAATTTATGTTCACGCACTCTTGTCTGTTCTTATTCCCAAGTATATCACCTATCACTGTGTAGTATGATTCATCAACTACTGTACCTGAAATGAGTCACACTTTGGTTCGCCTCCCCACACGCTTTTACTAATGGGATAAAACCCCATTGGAATATACATATAGTAAGAAAACAAGTGATTCACCATGGTCTTTGGATCACGTGTTGGACTCGTGATCGACAGCTATTTCCCTCCCGGAAGAGAGCTCAGAGCTCGTATATGACCGATCTATGGGTAATGATGACCTTACACGTACATACACCCCGCAACTCCCCGCCCACGAGAGTTGGAGTAACAACCCGCAGCGCAGCGGTACTGAAATTATTTTAGCCCTGGGTGGGATTCGAACCCGGACCTCCGTAGTGGCAGCCGGGAACTCTACCAACTGTAGAAGGGAGAATGAGAGAGGATGTAAGGAAATAGGCAATATGTGGTTTATCAATGGAGTGGTCAACGAGAAAATGATATAACTATATGGATAGGGATAACAGGTGGTAAGGGACATGGAACTGCCTAGTGTAGGCCTTAGGGTCTCTTGCAGTGTCCTCCACTCTTATGTTCTTTTTTCAATATCCTACCGCGGCCTCCTGATACCCGCCACCGTTTCTTCTAGACTTTCTGCTATGCTCTGCGAGACCTTATGGTCGATGTTCTTTGCATTTTCTCGATTTTGTTTACATTTTTCAACTGATGCGGGGACCATACCACTTCTGCGTACTCGAATCTCGGGCGGGTTAGAATCTATGACTTATTTTTCATTATCTTTTTAACATTATTGTACAAAAATACTTCTATGGTCTTTAGCAACCTTACTAACTGTGCGTGTGTGCGTGTGTATGCAAGAGAGAAAGAGATTCTTCATGGACCTGGACCACGTGTTGGACTCGTGATCGACAGCTATTACCCTTCAGGATGAGAGCTCATAGCTCAAATATGCCCGATCTATGGATAATGCTGTGCGCGCGCGTGTGTGTGTGTGTGTGTGTGTGTATGTGTGTGTGTGTTGTGTGCTTACCGTATATAGTGTGCCCCTCCTCCTTCCAACCGCCCCCTCCCTTCATCCTTCACCCCTTTCCTTGTCCAACGCCCTTCAGCCCCACCCTGGAGCCCTATTAGACACTTGCCCCCTTTCCTTACGCCCTTCCTCTCTTTCCTTTGCTTTCCCTTTCTTCCTTGCCTTACTCCCCTCCCTCCCTCCCTCCCTCCCTCCCCCTCTCTCTCTCTCTCTCTCTCTCTCTCTCTCTCTCTCTCATTGCCTTTTCCTCTCCTCTTCTCTCGCCTTCCCTCCCTGTCTCCTTCAACCAATTTTTCTATCCATGACCATCTCTCTCTTTCCCTCATTTATTTTTTTCTCTTTTCTTCAATAATCTCCTCTTTCGTACTCTATTGATTTCGTCCTCTCTCTCTCTCTTTCTATCTATCTATCTATCTCTTGCCTGTCGCCGCTCACTTTCACCCTTTTCAATTACTTAACCTAACCTAACCTAACCTAAGTTTATCGATTAACTGATTCTTGAGTTTTACTTACCGGTCTTCGTCAAGAATCTACTACAACACCTATTAGTCTTCTTGGATTTCCTCATCATCGCTCTTTCTTTTTCCTTCCTTCCTCTTCTCTTTCCCTCTCCCTCCTTCCACTCCCCCTCCCCCTTCCTC
>NC_134816.1:26394212-26429212 GCF_046742065.1 Oratosquilla oratoria | reverse complement strand
CTTTTAGTTTCCTTATGTTCCTTTGTTTATATATTTATTTACTTCTGTTTTTATTTTTCTTATCTATCGATTCATCTAATTATCTATCTACGCGAGTTTCTTTGATACTTATTAATTTTCTTTATTTGTTCTTCTTGTATTCTTGTATTGTTGTTTTTATTCATGTTTCATCTTAGTTCTTTTATTTCTATCAAAAGTCATGGCAACTACCAATTGCATACAATTTGTTTTATCTTATTCCATTCGTTTTTTTTCGTGTTTTTTTTTCTCATCCTATTCTATCCTGCTTATAGCTTTGGGATTTTCCTTCCATCTCTCTCAATCAACACCAGATCAGCAAAGAATAATATATATATATATATATATACATATATATATATATATATATATATATATATATATATATGTATATATATATATTCTATTTAGGTAATCGAACTCAAAAGTGGAAATTCTCTGATTTTAGACGATAGACCCACAAAAACTGAAGCCAGTTTTTTCCTTGTTTGTCTTTGTCTTTATTTATTTATTTAGTTTTCTTGCATTTACTTTGATTCTGAGAGTCCCAGCCTGATGAATAACGAAGCCAATGAAAACATAAGTGCATCCGACCCAAAGCCCCACTGAGATGACGTCATCGACGGATGTAGACGACGTGACGTCACAGAAAGAGATCCTGACTGGCCGGCCCAATGGGGCCAAGATTAAATATAGGATTGCGACATCTATTATTACTACTACTATTACTATTCCCACTGCCACTATCATCACTACACACACACACACACACACGCACACACACACACACACACACACACACACACACACACACACACACACACACACACACACACACACACACACACACACACACACAGGAGATTTTTAAATGTTTTTTAGATGAAATGTCTGAGAAGTATGACAGAGGTTACAAGGTTGGATAGAGTGAGAGACGAGGAGGCAAGGAGGAAAGCGGGGATGAAAAAGGAAATAGCAGATAGGGATGATGAATGAGTATTGTGATGGTTTGGACACAAAGTAAAAAGAAACGTCGGCAGGTCAAAGGTAACGAAGAAAATACAAAACAAATTATGACAGAAATAGGCAAATTGTCAAACTCATTCATATAATGGAACAAGACGATGAATGGAAGGGTCTGGTAAAGATGACAACAAAAATGTTTGAGTGATGATACATGGGTAAGAGAAATTGTCGATAAAAAGATAAATATCCTCGTAATTTTCACTTGTTGGAAAAGTGGAAACAAAGAAAAGCTACAAGGAAATTGTACAAATAATGAAGGACACTAAGGACAGCGTCCATAATAAAATAAAATTAAATCAGGTTAGGCAAAACTGTACAAAGTTGTCTCCAATTAAGACATAAAAAAACAAACGAAGTGTAGTGAAAGAGATAAATAGTATACTACCCCTTCTCTTCTTAATGCTGGCCTGTATCACTTCTTTGTATATATATATATATATATATATATATATATATATATATACATATATATATATATATATATATACATATATATATATATATATATATGTGTGTGTGTGTGTATATATATATGTATGATAATATATATATATATATATATATATATATATATATATCCATTTTCGCCTCCTCCCGTGATAGGGGAAAAAAGAATACTGCCACCGAGTTTTCCCACTCGGGTCGTAAAGACGGCTAAAATGGGAGAGAATGATGGGACTAGGCAACCTGCTCTCTGTAACCCTAAGGTATACATTCTGTATGCATGTATATATATATATGTATGTATGTAACGCTCGTGGGGTCCTGTCTCCTATTCTCTAATTTCCTAACATGTCTAGCCTCTAATTTATCTATAGTTCAAACTTAATCTATATCCTTGATTTCCAATTATCATACTTAGATTTAAACTCATGTATGTGTATATACAGTATATGTACGTACGTATGTATGTATGTACACATGTATACATTATATACATAGATGCATGAGAGAAATTCGCCAGTGACAGCGACATTAATCTGATATTTCTTTATGACAGTCGCATGTAGGATTCGAACCCATTGCTCTGTGAAGGTACTTTTATGGTGACCGAAAGCAGTGGGTTCGAATCCTACATGCGACTGTCATAAAAATTACCATAGATTCATATATGAAAGTGAAAGCGTGGGGCCTTGAGGATCTGCTGCAGGGGAAGATACGGATTTCACCGCGAGCTGTGATCTTGTACAGATTCCAACATAGCCTCACTGCACGCCACGTGGACGGCGCGACCTAACCTCACCATCTCCCGCATCTTCCCCTTGGGGATCGCCATTGGCTATCCTGACCCAATCAAATGCGATTGTGCTCCGCGGGTGTCTCGCCTACCTGCGGTATAAATATGGGCGTTAGGCCGCATGTAAAGCAGATCAAGCCCGCCCAGTTTATGACTTATCTTTCTTGTCTCCATTGCCTAAACCTAGTGCAGCTTCATGCGCGACACCGAATTGTAATACTGATGTACTGCTCCTCTGACTTGAACAATTGCTGCACACCTCCCGGAGGTCGAACCAGGTGAAGTGAACTGTACCTTGGGTCAGTTCGTATTTCAGTGACTATAATCCCGAGTTCCTCTCAGTGTTGCAATGCTTTGTGGAGGTAAAGATAAAAGATCCTGTAGCACCTGTTGACTTAAGATCAACAAGAGATCTGTAGGAAACCAGTGATTGTTTCTGGAAGGCTAAGGTGACCATACCATGTTATATATCTATATATAGATATATATATATATATATATATATAGATATATATATATATATATGTATATACATACATATATATATATATGTATACACACACACACATATATGTACATATATATATTTCGCAGAAAACCACCCGGGAAATAAGATACTATGATCCGAACGTTATGACAATGGATAGGAACATATATACAGAAAAGTGAATTGTGTTGCAATATACATATATATATATACATATATACAAATACATACATATATGTATACAGGTATATATATATATATATATATATATATATATATATATATATATATATATATATATATTAGAACAGTTTAGGAAAGTCAGAACGCTTAGAAGACAACAACAAACGCGACACATGCACTCACACAATAATCAAATAAAAGACTCTATAAACACATAACCGAAGCTATTTTTACAAAGCACAGACGAAGTGCGTGTGATGTAATACCATTTTAATACTACAAGAAAAAAGAATAAAGATATTCTGTCGGACTTAAGAGTACGAGTCTCTCTCTATTACAAGACTCGAACCTCGACAAGGGTACCACGAAATTTGTAAAGAGTTCCTCAAAGACGCTCTGGAAAGACGAAGAGTGCAGGACTCCAACCTAACCGAGGTCTTCAAATGAGTCGACGGCTTTAACAAGAGTGATGGAGGCAAGGTCATCATATTAAGACAGCAGGGCAGGACTTGGAGTAATGGGTTGAAATTGGACAAATTTATGTTCAAGAAGGAAATAGGAAAGAACTGGTTTACCAATAGAAAGGTTAACTTTGGGAATGACTTGGTAATCACGTAGTGATCGCTGAAGCAATTGGTTGTTTTAAGGGAAGATTAGACAACTACATGGACAGCAGTGACAGATGGCAATGGAGTTGGAACTGGATAGTATAGGCCTTATGGTCTCTTGCAGTCTCATCCATTCATATGTTGATGAAGAATCGTGGGTACTCGGAGGTAAATTAGTAGTTATATCAGCGGAACCATATTTCACTAAAAAGAATATATATATATATATTCTTTTTTTCTCTCTCTCAAGTTCTGAAGAGACCAAGAGAGAGAGAGAGAGAGAGAGAGAGAGAGAGAGAGAGAGAGAGAGAGAGAGAGAGAGAGAGAGAGAGAGAGAGAGAGAAGGAGCAGAAAAGTGAGAGAACAAAGACTGGAATCTTTATGATAGATAGATAATGTTTTTCCCTTTTCCGTCATATTGACAAATTCGTTTATTCTCAAGAGAATAAAGGCTAAATTCCACAAAATACAAACAGTAAAACATAAAAGTCCACACTAAAACACATTATGACAGGAACGCCCCCACGCGCTCGCCCTCTGGTGTCCTAAGAGACGTAATGCCCACCAAGGTTCTCTTTCTGTGACGTCACGTCGTCTACAACCGTCACACTGGAACAGTTCCAGGGATGTGTGGAATGTTAAAACAAATATATGTAAATAAATAAATAGACAAATAATTTAATAAATAAATAAATTTATTTATATATAAATGAACAGATCAATAGAAAAATAAATAGATAAATACGTGAAGGAATTAATCAATTAATTAATCAATAAAATGCTGGAACCATGCCCAGAAATGATCCAATTACTGTTATTTGCGCACGCGCGCGTGCGTGTGTATGAGAGAGAGCGCATGCATGTTTTTCTAGCGACAAATGTGCATTATCTCAAATATTTGTAACATACGACTTGATCGCAAATTTCATTATCACTGAAGAGTTAACTCGCCTGCCCCGACATAACTAATCAAAGTCAGGGGACAACTAAGATTAAATATACAACAACATCAAGACTCACTAGTCTGATCGCTTACCAGTAGCTTGGGAAGTTGCACAATTTGCCCAGAACGGCACAATATGACGTAGCTTCCCAAAGATAAATCAAATGCGTGTGTGTGCGTGCGTGTGTGTGTGTGTGTGTGTGTGTGTGTGTGTGTGTGTGTGTGTGTGTGTGTGTGTGTGTGTGTATGAAAGAGAGAGAGAGAGATAATAGAGAGACGGGAGAAAGTGAACGAGAGTGAGAGAGATAATAGAGAGACGGGAGAGAGAGAGAATGAAAGAGAGTGAGTGAGAGAGAGAGAGAATGAAAGAGAGAGAGAGATAATAGAGACGGGAGAGAGTGAACGAGAGGGAGAGAGAGAGAGAGAGAGAGAGAGAGAGAGAGAGAGAGAGAGAGAGAGAGAGAGAGAGAGAGAGAGAGAGAGAGAGAGAGAGAATGAAAGAGAGAGAGAGAAAGAGATTCACCACGATCTTGGATCACATGTTGGGCTCGTGATCGACAACTATTATTTTTCCCGTATGAGAGCTCGGTTCATGTATACCCCGGTCTATGGGTAACACTGTGACCTTACACACAACTCCTTGCATGTGTGTGTGTGTGTGTGTGTGTGTGTGTGTGTGTGTGTGTGTGTGTGTGTGTGTGTGTGTGTGTGTGTGTGTGTGTGTGTGTGTGTGTGTGTGTGTGTGTGTGTGTGTGTGTGTGTGTGTGTGTGTGTGTGTGTAAAAACAATCCTACTAACAACGCCAATACACTTCACACACAAACTTTCCACCGTTTCACCAAATCAACACGAGTCTGTCTTGGGGTGACAGACAGGCAGACAGACAGACCCGCACAGACACAGATATCCACAGACAAACACAGACAGGTATGGGGGTACTCACATTACACCGCCACGTGTCAACTGATCTGCATCCACAGACCCACTGAGCGAGAGGGAACAGACTTCAGGACTTCAGGTAGCGAGTGTCGTCGACTACCCTCTCTCCCTCCCTCCCTCCATCTCAGCCCTCCATCCCACATATCCTCTCCTCTTTCTATCATTTACCTCTTCCGTTTCTCCTCCTCCTCCTCCTCGCCCTCCCCTTCTTCTTCCTCCTCTAGGTCGTTCTTCTCTCCTCTTCCCGATTCTTTCCTCTCCCTTCCTCCTCTTCTTCCTCCCACTTTCGTTCCTCTCCTTCATTATCATCATCATCATCATCATTATCATTCAAAATGCCCTTCCCCTCTCCCTGCTCTTACTCAGCCAAATCTGCCCTTCGTTTGTCTGAACTCAGCATAACGGTGGTGTAGAAGGAATTAAAGGAGGAGGAGGAGGAGGAGGAGGAGGAGAAAGAAGAGGAAGAAGAAGAAAGAAGAAAAAGAGGAAAAACGAGAAGTAGAAGATGAAGAAGAAAAATTAAGTAAGGAAGAACGAGAAGATGAAGATAATGAAGAAGAAGAGGAAGATGAGGAAAAAGAAGAAAAGAAAAAGAAAGAAGAAAAAGTAGAAGAGGAAGAAGAATAATAAAGAGGGAGAATGAGGAGAAGAAGAAGTAGAAGGAAAAATGAGAAGAGGAAGAAGAAGAAGAACAACAACAACAAGGAAGAAGAAAAAGAGGAAGTATGAGAAGAGGAAGAAAAGTAGAAGAAGGAAGAAGGAGGAGGAAACCCGACAAGAAGAAGAAGAAAAAGAGGAAGAACAAGATTAAGAAGAAAAAAGAAAATGAGGAAAAACGAGAAGAAGAAGAAGAAGAAAAGAGGAAGTAGAAGAAGGAGAAGGAAAAAAGGAAGAAGAATAAGAAATATAGGAAGAAGGAGAAGAAAAAGGGGAAGAAGAAGAAGAAATATAGGAAGAAGAAGAAAAGAGGAAGAAGAATAAGAAGAGGAAGAAAAGGGGAAAGAAGAAGAAGAAGAAAGAGGAGAAGAAGAAAAGTAAAAGAGGAAGAAAAAGAAAAAGAGGAGAGAAGAAAAAGTAAAAGAGGAAGAAGAAGAAAGAAGAAAAAGAAAAAGAGGAAGAAGGAGAAAAGGAAGAAGATGGAGAAAAAGAAGAAGAAAAAGAGAAAGAACGAGAAGAAGAAAGATAAAGAGAAGGAGAAAAGGAAAAAAGAGGTAGAATACGAACAGAAAGAAGAGGAGGAGGAAAAGGGAAAGAAGGTTTGAAAAGGTGGAATAGGAGAAGAAGGCGAAAGAGAAGGAAGAGGAAGAGGAGGAGGAAGAGGAGGAGGAGGACGAGTAGGAGGAGGAGAAACTGAATGGCAATGATGAGCAGGAAGAGAGAAGTAGGAAAAGGAAGAGGAGGAGGAGGAAGAGGAGGAGGAGGAAGAGGAGGAGGAGAAGGTAATGGTTGTTGCTGGACAGGAAGCAGACCAACAGCCAAATATCGGGACTGTGTTCTCCCGTTGTGCATCGATTAGTGGATTGTGTGATTCACCATGGTCTTGGACCACGTGCTGGACTCGTGATCAACAGATATTTTCCCCTCCAGATAAGAGCTTAAGTTCATATATATATACCCGATCTATGGGCAACTCCTTCTCCACGAGTGTGTGTGTGTGTGTGTGTGTGTGTGTTTACCTACTTGTACCTTACGGAAAGGGGAGCTACGCTCGTGGTGTCCCGTCTTTGTATTTCGCAGTGCCCAGTTTGTTCTTAAATTCATGTATAGTTTTTGCATACACTATTGTTTCGTCCAGCTTGTTCCAGATTCACCTTCGTCTTTGGATCATGTGTTGGACTCGTGATCGACAGCTATTCCCCTCCCGGAAGAGAGCTCAGAGCTCGTATGACCGATCTATAGGTAATGCTTTGACCTTACACGCACAAACACCCCCAACTCCCCGCCCACGAGAATTGGAGCAACGACTCCAAGCGCAGCGATATTTAAATTATTTTCAGCCCTGGGCAGGATTCGAATCCGGACCGCCGTAGTGATAGTTTGGGACCCTACCAACCGCGCCACCAAAGGTGTGTGTGTGTGTGTGTGTGTGTGTGTGTGTGTGTGTGCGTGTGTGTGTTGTCTGGTCATCAAAATGTAAAAGGGAGATTAAGACTGGATGAAAGTTACAAAGAGAAGAGAAATACTGGAAATAGTTGAGTTGAGTAAAAAGGGCTAAGAAGACACATTCCAGTCAAAATATAAGAATGGAAGAGACCATAAGGCCTACACTAGGCAGTTCCATGTCCATTACCACCTATCATCCCCATCCATAAAGTTATTCGATCTTCTCCTAAAACAGCTAATTGTTTCAGTGATCAACTACAGTTTTCCAAACTCTATTCCATCCATCAACCACTCTGGGGGAAACGAAAGTAGAAATGGAATGAATGTGTTTCAAAGAGGAGGTATCAAAGGGTGGAAAGACGGTTTGTGGAATGAGGGGAGTGGGTGGGGATTGAAGAAAGGCAAGGGAATGAATTGTGGAATGACCTGGGCGCGTTCCTAGGTGCGTTCCGCTGTAGTTTTGCCGCGGTTAGCGCTCCAAAAATATTCAAGCAATATAGGTGCCGGTATAGTATGTAGCCTACGAAAAAATTATTTTGTACAGTATGTGGCCTACCGGATTTTTATTTCGGTGTGAACCTGTCTCTTAAGCTTTAATAGTTTGGGAGCGCTAACCGCGGCCAAACTACAGCGGAACGCACCGAGGAACGCGCCCAGCTCTGGAAGCTAATCTCAAGGGAGGTCAACGGACCATCGAAGGTGCAGTGGGGTGGGTGGTCTGATAAAATTAGAGCTGTGGGGACCCCCAAAAAATTTAGGGGGGGCCATGGGCTGTCGTTAAAAATTATACATTTCTATATAATGTAGTCTAATGGTGTAAGTTAAGCATACCACAAAATTCTATCAAATATAAGATTTGGATTGTGAACTTTGTAATAAAGCAAAATATTTTTCTTCGTCAACATTTTATTGTTTCTTTTCCTCTTCTTGTGGGGGAGGATATGACCGAGGAACTGCACGAATGTTCAGAATTCATGAAGGGGGGTGAAAGGGGTGAAAAGGTTGACAACCACTACTTTTAAGTGAATGCAAAGGATTACAAAGGAGGATCATGGCGACAGGAGACCTTTTGGTCCATAACTAGGTCGGATGAAAAAAATATAATAATGATAATTAAATAAATGAATAATATAAAGAATAATAAATGAAATAAAAAATAAATTTATGGGTAAAGTTAAATAATAAACAAACAGGTAAATAGTAAATAATAATAAATTGACAGATAACTAATAACAAATGATAATCAAGCAAATAACAATAAACAGACAAATAATAACAAACATATATATAAACAAATAATATAAAATGAATGGCAGGCATTACAGCATCTTGCTTTGGCGTTTATCTAATTGAATCTTAAAGTTTCAAACTGAATTGCATTGCACTGTCTCTGCAGGAAGTTTATTCCATTCATTTTGAAAAAACCGAAGTGACTGTTAAGAGGTAAATCAGGTACAGAGGAGAGGGTAAAGGGAATAGATGAACACATGTTCATAGAAGAGGAAGTTATGGGAAGGAGATGGTCATGGTTTATTCCCAGGCATTGATGAACAAAGACAACAGGAAGTAGTGTGATATGCTATGACCTCTCTCACCCATTTATGACTAGATTCATTGTGAAACAACTGGTTTGCTCTATTTTCGTTGCAATTTGGAAGTGGGTAGAAACAACTTCACCAACCGTGTAGTTAATGAATGGAATAAACTTCCTGCAGTGTAGTTTAGTTTGAAGCTTTAAAATTTGTTTAGACAAACATCTAAGCAAGATGCTATAATGACTGCTATTCATTTTATATTGTTTGTTATTGTCTGTTTATAATTTGCTTTATTATTATTATTATTTGTCATTTTATTATTATCTACTATTTACCTGTTTGTTTATTTAACTATACCTATGCATTTATTCTATATTATTATAATTATGATTTTTTCATTTATTTATTATTATATTTTTTTTGCATCCAACCTAGTTATGGACCAATATAACCTGCAATCAGGTGAATCATATCCCCAGATTTTCTTCCAATTCTGTTGGTCATTTTTACTTCTATCTGGAATTGCCTCGTAGTGCAGGTGCTCAGCCTTGGAAGTCAACCCAAGATCTCTCATACTTCCTTCCCTTTTACACAGAAGGAGAGTTGATATCCTGCCACTACAAGAGACAACCCACAATGGAGGAGATGAAGATGACGCCCAAAGAATTCATGTCTGAGGCAAATAGATCAAACATGTTGAGAATTGTTTGGAGTGTGAAGGGTGGTTGCATGGAAGCTTGCTCAGACCTTGGGGACTGGTGCTGGCAAGTGATTGAAGCAATGCATTCCCTCGCATACATCCTCCAGTTGACGTATGATTACTGTACTGATTTTCTTTTTCCTTTGCCTACCATACGATGACATGGAAACAGACCCACACTAACACAATACACACAACAACCTTTTTTATGGAAAATTCTATCAAAAGGTCTGAAGACACTGATGACTACTCTGGGAGTGTTGGGTTTCCAATTAGTGAAACTCGAGGCAACAGTTACCATTTGGTAGCACTTAGTAGCAGCAAGGCATAATTCTCAGATTCCAAAAAATTCAGATTACTTTGTATTATCATTATTTAAAAACAATATTAAATAATAAGCTGTAGTGGTATGAGATGACAGGAGAATGGCTGTGATGGAAAAGTAGAATGATAAGAATGTTGCAAAGGAGAAATACAAGTAGCACTGGAAGAGATGAAAGCTGGAAAGATGCCTGGAATTGCTGGCTGGCATGAGGAATGTCTGATAAGAGGGTGTAGTAGTAACAAGGGAGTGGCTGGTGAGATTGTTCAATTCGTGTGTATGAGAGAGAACTGGCCTGTTGAGCTGGAGTGCATGCATATACAAGAGGGTGGGAGACAAGTATAAATGCAGTAGTTTTAGAAGGATCAGTCTGTTGGCTGTGGCCAGTAAGGTGTATGGGTGTGTGCCAATTGAGAGGAGAGGAACCAAAGAATCAAGGGAGTGAAGGGGAAACAGAAGTAGAAAGGGGCATGCAGACCAAATGTTTGAGAAAAATATCTATCAAAGGGAAAGGGGGTTTTTGGCCTTTCATGGATTTGGAGAAGGCTTATATCAGGGATAATAGAGAAGCTTTATGGGATGTGTTAAAGGAATATTGTGAGAGGGGGAAGTTTGTTGAGGGCAGTCAAGAAATTTTACATTATTAGAAGGGTATATGTGCAGGTCGAGAATAGAGATCAGGGTTATGTTATGGTGCCATGGGTTTGCAACATGAAAGCCCTGTTATTGAATGACTGCTCTTTGGACATAAGAATAGGGGTGAGACTGCAAGAGACCATAAGGCCTACACTAAGTAGTTTCATGTCCCTTACCACTATCATCCCCATCCATAGTCATCTAACCTTCTCTTAAGACAACCAATAGTTTTAGTGCTCACTATATGGTTACTAAGTCTATTCCGTCCATTAACCACTCTGTTTGAAAACCAGTTCTTGCCTATTTCTATATTAAATCTAAATTTGTCCAATTTAAATCCATTACTGCAAGTCTTGACCTACTGTTTTAATTAATATGATGACATATATTATTATGACTGACACTCTGCCTTTGGAAAATGGAGGTCCTATTCCATGCAGCCCCAAACACAACCAGGACCCAGCCAAACATCACCATCAAATGATTCTAACCAAAGTGTGTGGGAACTTCAAGTAGTGTAATATCTGAAAACAGGTTGTTGAATAAAGAGATTACCTGCAGAATTCAGATGGCCAGTCAAGTCCTTGGGATGAAGATCTTCCAGCAAAACAGTGTCAGACTTGTCTCCAAATCTTACAAAACTATAGCCTTTCTCACTACTGTATGGAAATGAAACATGGACACTTGTATTGTGGTCATATTAAAGCAGATGGAACAGTTTCACATGAGATCACTGCATCCATATGCAATTGGTGTTTGCTGGCTTATCTATAAAGAGAAACACCATGCGAGGACAAAAACTTTATTAGTACATTTTGCTTGTTACAAAGTTGTAACGAACAAAACATACTGATGAAGGGTAGTGTTTCTTTTTATCACTGCACCTATTGGCAGGATAGAATTGCAAACTAGAAAGTGTTTGACACAGCTGGCTCAACAAGCACCAAGTCTATGCTGTCAAAGCTCCAGACATGCTGGACTGCCCAAGTCATCAGAATGGATACCAACTGCATACCAAGAGAGCTACTAGAAGTTGAACTCAGATAGGGTTCACATGGACAAAGAAAGCCCAAAATAGTGTGTAAAGACACTCTAAAAGAACATAAGAATAGAGGCGAGTGCAAGAGACCATAAGGACTATATTAGGCAATTCCATGCCCCTTACCACCTTTCATTCCCATCCATAAACATATTTAATCTTCTCTTAAAATAATCAACAGTTTCAGCATTCACTATGTGGTTACTAAGCCTGTTACTTATTTCTCCTTGTAGGGGGGAAAAAGCCCTTGGTATATGCATGTATGCAAGTCTATTACTTTCATTAATCACTGTTAGTAAACCAGTTCTTGCCTATTTTCTCCTTACACCTCAAATCTTCAAACAGATCAGCATTCAGCCACATGAGCTGGGATCCTCTACTGCAGAGACCACCACTGAGATCGATCCCCTCCAGATTGACAACTACCCTCAAAGAGTCCTGAACCCAAATCTAGACATCTGATTTCCACTGTGTTCACCAATGGTCAACTGGAAGCAAACCCTGCATTAGCAATAAAAAGTTCTTGAAGTGCTAGTACCTTTTGTATTTACCTAGTTGTATTATACGGGAAGGGAGCTATGCTCGTGGTGGCCCGTCTTTGTATCTTTCAGCATCAAGTTTTTTATTAAAATCTTGAATAGTGTTTGCACACACTGTTTCTTTATCTAATTTATTCCAGGTATCCAGTACCCTATGTGGGAAGCTAATTTTTTTTCAGATCTCTTCTATAGGAGGTGCTCAGATGAGAGGGAGGGTGGGAGGGGTGTGGAGTGTATGTAGGGATGAAATGGGTGGGAGTGTTTTTATGCCTTTCCCTTTTAGGCTACCCCCCTTGTAAGGGGGGAAAAGCCTTGGTATATGTATGTATGTTCTATAGTTATCCTTTTTGAGTTTCTTTTCATGACCAATTACCTGTGTGAACAAGGATTTTCTTGTATATTTCACATCGACATGAAGAGTAGAAATCTGTTCAAATCTGAACATGACATGCAAGACACTGTGCACCAAGATTTGATACCATCAGAGAAAAAAACAGTAACAACAAATTCACTAGGTATACCGACTCGTCGTAAAAATAGCCGCTGCGTAAAAAAAATGTGGTTTAATCATTAATACACAAGACATCAAATTTGTATTTTTCCATTTTTTGTATTTCAGCAATTCAGGGTGAGCAAGAACTGACTGCTGATATGAAAGGGTTGTGTACACTGAAAAAAGTTAAGAACCACTGATCTAAGGAGTGAGGAGCCACCTTTGTTCTTCAGCAACAAACCTGTCACACAGCTGTTCTGTGACCCAGTGAATTGATGGGCACCAAGTTTCATACTTTCAGGACTGAGATGACAATAGCAAGGACCTTCATCTTACCAAAAATCCATAGGCATTGATGAAAACATGTTTGTGTGAAATGGATGTCTTGGTTCCTAAACTCATAGCAGCACTGGAATTGTTGAGCAAGTTTTCTTTTAGGAAAGCTCCATAAACAAGCAGACAGCTTTCCCAATATGATGAAAGAGTGTAAGATGAGGAGGATCAACACCACAAGTTATCAACAACAGTTGTTAGCATTTAATTTATTAATTTTTCTTTACCACAATACAAATTTAACTCAACTGGGAACATATCTATGCAGGCTCTGAAGGGTTATAAATGTATTTTAATTCCTTTGATTAACCCTTTTCTCCTTGTTGGGATAAATTGGCTACTTTTAAGCATCTTGTTTTGGATGATACGTAAAAAAAAATAATTTCCCTTTGAGAAACCACTGGTCCAGAGTATTAGGTTTTACTAACCAAAAACACACACTACGATTTCTTTTGAAGTTTGCTGTGAACCATCTCCTTGAACTGAGAAAGAATCTTATTCTCCCGTTTCTGCCTCTCCTCCTTGCTGAACATGGCCAGGGCTCGTTTCTCATCTGCTGAGTAGATCTGGTTTTCTTTGCGGAGACGCACAGCCTCCATCCTTCTGTGTCTACTACCGCTCATAACATACCCAACCGACTCGAACTGCTCGATCTCATCGGATGTGAGACCAATTTCACCTCTCCTAGGGATGCGCTTTCCCTCGGCTACATAAGCAGCCATGGCTGCACCTTCTCCTGGCAGCAGAGCCTACAACAGAAACACGACAAATCAGATACAATTCAAATACTGGGAATCTCCTATACATGAAACTCCGATAAAAATTCAAAGGTATGAAAAGGAAAAAGCGAGGACGATATTCTCTATACGAAAGGCATATACTTCAATGGTGTAAAAGGAATCATGAAAAAATACTGAAAATGCTGAATAGAACCAACTTGAAAAACACGAGCAAATGCAGTGCCAGTCTTACTTCAATATACACTAGGCTGGATAGAGTGAGAAATGAGGAGGCGAGGAAGAGAACAGGGGTGGAAAGGGAACTGGGAGATAGGGTTGATGAAAGAGTATTAGGATGGTTTGGACACATGGAAAGAATGAGTGAAGAAAGATTAGTAAAAGAAGTGTGGAAGGCAGAGGTGGAAGGAGTGAATATGAGGGGGCATCCAAGGATGAGATGGATGGATGGAGTGAAAGGGCCATTGCAAAAGAGTGGAATGTCTGTGGAGGAAGGACGAGAGAGGACAGAAGATAGGGGTGAATGGAGAGGGGTTTTGTATAGATGATGCTGTGATGCATGAGGGGGAGTGGGTGGGGGATGGGGGGGGTGAGGAAGTATGTATGAGAAAAATTTAATGCAGCCCGAAGGGAATTCTCCCCGTCTTCTTTTCTGCATGAGGAGACGGAGAGGGGGGTTGCCGAATTTATGAAGTGCCCTTGCTGTAGATGTGCTATGTCTTGCAACACTGCTCCTGACCCAGGGCAGTGGACAGGATGCAGGGATGACCCATCATCCAGGAGGTGTCGAGATGAGAGGGAGGGGGGAGGGTGGAGGGGAGTGGAAGATATAGGAGATGGAATGGGTGGAAGTGGTTTCTGTGCCTATTTCTTTTTGACTACCCCCCATGTAGGGGGAAAAACCCCTTGGTATATGTAGGCCTCTATTCTATTTTGTTTCAACCACTTTTCTAGTTCATCTAAGCAGGTTTGGGCATCTTGGCAGTTGTTCCATGGTTGCTGTGCAGGGTTATTTTTACTATGCCATCTACATGTGAGGGTGATATCTGACGCAGCCTGAAGGGCTTTCTCCCCGTCCTCTCTTTTTCTGCATAAGAGGACAGACAGAGAGAGAGAGAGAGAGAGACATTGCCAATTAAATGAAGTGGCCTTGCCATGGATGTGCTGTCTTGCTGCATTGCTTCTGACTCAGGGCAGTGGGCAAAATGCAGGGATGACCCATCATCCAGGAGGAGCCAAGAAAAGAGAAAGGGAGGGGTGGTGAATGGGAGTGGAGTATGGGGGGGGGGATGAAATAGGTGGGAGTAGTTTTATGCCTTTGACTTTGGTTACTTCCCTTTTAAGGGGGAAAAAGCCCTTAGTATATGTATGTCATCCAGGAGGTGCCAAGATAAGAGGGAGGGAGGAGGGTGGAGGGGAGTGGAATATATAGGAAATAGAATGGGTGGGAGTGGTGTCTATGCCTTTTTCTTTTTGGCTACCCCCCCCATGTAGGGGAAAAAAGCCTTTGGTATATGTATGTATGTTTCTACATAGGTGAATGCTTTCATGTCATGATCTGGATTTTGTGTGGGGTGATCATTTGTGAAGTGGATAAGTAGTACAGGTGAAAGTGCTGTTCCTTGGGGAATTCTACTATACAATCTTTTAATCCACAACATTCTATATCCTGAGGAGGACCATTCAGTTATATGGGTAGCTGCCTAGCCATGTTGCCATTTCTGTTTCAGTGCAATATAAATCATGACTCACACATTTTGTGTGCTTCATGAGCCTTCAGAAGTCAATATACCCTACACACATTATCACTACCCTTCAGCAAAGGGCCTGACAAGGAAGGCGATTCACGGGTGCAGTAATGGAAAGGGTACAGGAAGGCAAGAGAAAGGAAGGATGATGAAAGAAGAAGGGGTGCGTTGGAAGTGACCCGATTGTTATTCTACTACATTCACTTAACAAGAAATTAATCTGAGGTGAGGGAAACAGGAGGTGGGGGCAGGGTGTAGTGTAGCTATTAGGAAAAAGAAGCTTCATTCTGAGGACTCTCCATTATCATACTATGGATACTACAATTATATCCTCTTCACATGGGCATGGAAGAGGATTATAAACCCCCGCATGGGCTCAAACAAAGCCCGTGGGAGTGATACTTCATTCCCAAATTTCAAGAAAAAAAAAATATATATATATATATATATATATATATATATATAAAAAACTCCCCACCCCCAGGAAGTAAGTTAAACCTCATATGCAGACCCCAATATGCCACATATATTAACCAACACATAACTTACCTTGCCATAATCCTTGTGGTTTAGCTGAACTTGTGGTTTTGGTAATGGTCCAACTACTTCTTCTAAAATTATATTTCCATTTTCTGCCTCTGCAAAAAATGAGAAAACAAATATAATAGAGCAAGTTTACTGACAATATATCACTCTCTCTTTCACACACACACTCACGCACCAGTATAAGAAGAGCCCCATATTGACATTTATGGACTTCATCAACAAGAAGAAATAACGATGTTGTACAACACAGCTATTCCTTAGCTCGTTTTTTTTGTTTTTTTAATGCTTGTAACAACATCTATTTACTGTCATAGTTTCATAATTTTATAATATTGTAGGCTGTATATTTTCAGCACTAATGCTGCTATATCCAATAAACCGTATATTATTATTATTATTTTGTAAACATTGTGACGAATGTGGGTAGGAGGTAATGGGAACACGGGCTGAGGGAAATACTTTTATTCCTGACTAGTTTCGCCTGAGTGGAATAAAAGTATTTCCATCAGCCCGTGTTCCCTTTACTTCTTACCCACATTATCATTATTATTATTATCATTATTATTACATAGTGATAGATGAGATAACCCAATGATCCCTGTTCCTCTTGCAGGAGGCAATCTTATCTCTTTGAGGCCAGAGGTCCTCCACATGAAAGTAGCAGTTGCTGACAAGACTGACGAGTTAAACACCATATGAGGACGGAGCCTATATTTGTACGACGTTTCCCTTATTGTACTTGAAAAACCTGTAACAAGCGAAACGTCATACAAATAAAGGCTCTGTCCTCATACGGTGTTTAACTCGTAAGATTGACTGATCTTTTGCAGGAGATTCGAGGATCCCAGGTAACTGGCAAAAGCCACCAGAATGGCCCGCAAGTCACTTACATATATATACCAAGGCCTTTTCCCCCTTACAAGGGAGGTAGCCAAAAAGGAAAATGCATAAAATCATTCCCACCCATTCCATCCCTGAATACACTCCACACCCCTCCACCCTCCCTCTTATCTTAGCACCTCCTAGGGCAGTGGACAAGGTGCAGAGATGACCCGTCATCTGGGAGGTGTTAAGATAAGAGGCAAGTCACTTATAGAAGAAATATTGTGTTTTTGTCTGGGTAAAACAAAGTCCTCTGTGAGGGGCACTGTCCTAGTCTCCCGATAGGGGGGGGGGAACCTGTGTGACGTTAAACCATATCTAGGCTATGTTGGGGCAGTATAGGATGTGTTCAGTGTCTTCTAAATCCATCCTGTTCTATCCACATTCCACTCACTGTCTTCTTTTCCATTAACATCTCCACATCAGTACTGCACGTCAGCACCCTTTTCCATCTCCCTTCTACCTAACTTTCCCCACCTTTTCACTTCCTTCCTCAACATCTTTCTATTCTTTTCATAATTTTCCATCAAACACATACCCCATCTCACATCCATTCCCCTTTTGGCCACCCTCACCTTGTATTGTGTTTACACCCTCTTTACTCTACACCTCTTATATGCTTCCTCATTTCTTCATTGGAAGAAGAAGAATTTGAAGAAGAATTTGAAGAAGAAGAATTTGAAGAAGAAGAATTTGAAAAAGAAGAATTTGAAGAAGAAGAAGAATTTGAAGAAGAAGAAGGATTTGAAGAAGAAGAAGAAGAAGAAGAAGAATTTGAAGAAGAAGAGGAAGAAGAAGAAGAAGAAGAAGGAGAAGAATTCGAAGAAGAAGAGGAAGAAGAAGAAGAAGAAGAAGGAGAAGAATTCGAAGAAGAAGAAGAAGAATTCAAAGAAGAAGAAGAATTTGAAGAAGAAGAGGAATAATTTGAAGAAGAAGAATTTGAAGAAGAAGAAGAAGAAGAAGAAGAAGAAAAAAGAAGAAGAAAAAGAAGAAGAAGAAGAAGGAGAAGAAGATCTACAACAGCATATTACTCAAGCATCTACCACAACCTGCCACCCAAACCACACAAAACATCCACACAGAAACACATTCACATATATATAACTAATCAAGTAGTTCAAGAAAGACCACCTTAACTTAACACTACAACAACGCTGAGATATATGTCCCACAAAGAAAACTCTTATCCACTAAACAAAACCCACACTAGCATGCTTGCACTCAGACCACCGTCCATTACTGCAAGAGTACCAACACAGAAAAGGCCTGGACTCAGATTCAAACTGTTTCAGATGTAACCACCACACAGAAGACACAGAACACCTCATACTACAATGCTCCACACTGACTATCCCCAAACAACACAATCTCTCTTCTCTAAGTGACTTATGGTCCCAACCTGAGTCTGTTGCTGGTTTCCTGGAGGTCACAGACTCACAGGTCCTCTGCAAGAGACCATGGGCAATGGATTGATTGATCACATTTAAAGAATATAGATTTACATACATAAATTTACCAAAGGCTTTTTCACCCTTACAAGGGAGGTAGCCAAGAAACAAAGGCATAAAACCACTCCCACCCATTCCATCCCCACCCCCTCCCTCTTTTCTTGGCTCCTCCTGGATGACAAATCATCCCTTCATCTCGTTCAGTGCCCTGGGTCACATGCAGTGTCACAAGACACAGAACATTCACAGCATGGCCACTTCATTAAATCAGCAACCCACCCTCTCCGTCCTCTCATGCAGAAATGGAGAAGACTGGGAAAAGTCCCTTCGGGCTGCATCAATTTATTTTTTATACATACTCCCTTGCCCCCCCCTCCATCCCCCACCCACTCCCCCTTATGCATCACAGCATAATCCATACACAACCATTCTCCATTCACCCATATCTTCTGTCCTCTCCCATCCTTCCTAAACTGATGTTCCCCTCTTTCCCAATACCCTTTTTACCCCCTCCATCCATCTCATCCTTGATCACCTCCTCATGTTCACTCCTACCTCTGCCTACCTCTTTTACTAATCTTTCTTCACTTATTCTTTCCATGTGTCCAAACCATCCCAATACTCTTTCATGAACCCTATCTCACAACTCCCTTTCCACCCCAGTTCTCCTCACCTCCTCGTTTCTCACTCTATCCAGCCTAGTAACCCCTATCATAGTTCTCAGGCACCTCATCTCAAACACATTCAAACTCCTCCTCTCTTATGTTCCATGTTTCTGCCCCATATAGTGCTCTTGGCTCAATCACTCCTTCATACAATCTCCTCTTAGCATCCATTCCCAAATGTCTATTTCTCATTACACTTTTTAATCCACCAGAGTATTTACTTGCTTCTTTCAATCCACATTATCCCTCCACTCCTCCTTTTCCCACCACATTCACACCTAAGAGTATCTAAAACTATCTACTTCCTCCAGTCTCTCCCTTAATACTCATTTCCTGTCTGCTGCCATTTTCTCCCCTTGTACATCTCATCACCTTACTTTTACCCACATTAATCTTCAACTTCTTTCTTTCACACATCCTCCCAAACTATGTCACTAACTTCCTCAATCCCTCCTCTGATCCTGCTACAAGCGTAGTGTTGTCAGCAAACAACAACTGATTTATCTCCCACTTTTCTCAATTTCCTTTCACCATCTCCAATCCCCAACCCACTACCCTTGCATTTACCTCTCACCCCATCCATGTATAAATTGAACAGCCAAGGCGACATAACATATCCCTGACAAAGTCCCACCTTTACCTCAAACCACTCATTCTCTCCATTTCTAATTCTAACACAAGCTCTTACTATTCTCGTTAAAACTCAACTGCTTTTAAAAGCTTTCCTCCTACCCCATATATCTCCAGTAAACTCTCACAGTGCCCACTGTCTACCCTGTCATAAGCCTTTTCCAAATCCATAAAGGCCCAAAAAACATCCTTACCTTTTCCTAAAGCTTTCTCACATATCTGTCTTACCACAAAAATCTGATCCACACAACCCCTACTTGTCTTAAACCCACACTGTTCCTCACCAATTACTATCTTTGTTCCTCTCCTAATCCTCTTAATCAAGACCTTCCCATAAGCCTTCCCAACTACACTTAATAAACTGATCCCTCTGAAACTACTACATTCACACTTATCCCCTTTTCCTTTGTAAAGTGGAACTATACAGGCACTCCTCCAGTCCTCTGGCACTTTAGCCTCTCTTAACAAACATTAAATAACCTCACCAGCCAGTCCATCATCACTGTTCCTCCTTTTTTTAGACATTCTGCATGACACCCATCCAACCCAAGTGCTTTACCTGCTCTCATCATCTTAATAGCTGCCTTCACCTCATCTTTCCTTATTTCTCCTCCATTTTCCTCACTCATTACTGTCATTTTCTTAGCATTTCCCACTGCAACTACCTTTCCCTCCCTATCCTCCTTCACATTTAACAACTCTCTAAAATACTCAGCCCATCTTTCTCTTACTGCCCTCTCTTCCATTATCATCTCTCCATCTGCACCTTTTACTTTTTCTTCTCTACTTGATTCACCTCCTCTTCCTCTTTTAATTTCTTTCCAAAACATGAAAGTGGAGTATGTGGGGATGAAATGGGTGGGAGTGGATTTATGCCTTTGACTTTGAAAGTAATATAGATTTCAAATCTAAAAATGTGCATTCTTAGCCAATAAAGCTACAGAACATTCATTTTACGAGGTTCAGTAACCAACTGCATTCATTTATACATTATCATGCTTCTCCTAACCTACAGAGAGTAGGATTGGACCTCACAGTTTTGTACTGTCCAAGTTATTACAAATTAACTTTATCAAAAATAAATTATCTGCAGCACTGTTTTTCCATCAAGTGTTGAACTGCCAAAGGAAACAAAGAGACAACTTACTCTTTTTCTCAATCCATTCCAGGACCTCTTCTTCCATCTCGGACCCGGAGTCGTGGGAAGATGACGAGGACACAGATGAAGCCCTTTTCTTTGCCTTCTTTTTCTTCTCCTTTTTTCTTTTTTTCCTCTCTTTCTTGCTCTTCTTTTTTTTCTCCTTTTTCTTTTTCTTTTTCTTCTCACCTTCAGTACTCAAAAGGTTGTCAATGCAAACATCCTCGTTATCTGTATCTTTGTTATCGGAACTGTGGGAAGTGTTACAAAATGTTACAACGCTTATTACCTGATATAAGGGCATACTACATTAAATTCCCTGATTCATAAGTCAAGAAAAGAGGAAAGGAGGGGTGGTGAGTGGGAGTGGAGTATGCGGAGATGAAATGGATGGGAGTGGACTTATGCCTTTGACTTTGACTACCTCCCTTGTAAGGGGGGAAAAGGCCCTTGATATATACATACATACACACATATACCAAGGCTTTTTCCCCTTCCAAGGGAGGTAGCCAAAAAGGGAAAGGCATAAAAACACTCCCACCCATTTCATCCCTAAATACACTCCACACCCCTCCCACCCTCCCTCTCATCTGAGCACCTCCTGGATGACGGGTCATCCCTGCACCCTGCCCACCGCCCTGGGTCAGAAGCAGTGTCACAAGACACAGTACATCCACAGCAAGGCCGCTTCATTTAATCGGCGACCCCCCCCTCTCCGTCCCCCTTTGCATATAAGGTGAGGATGGGGAGAAATCCCTTCGGGCTGCGTCAAAATTTACTCACACATACTACCCCGCCCATTCCTCCTCATGCAGTCACAACATCATCCATATACAACCATTCTCTGTCTTCCGTCCTCTCCCTTCCTTCCTCAACAGACATTCCCCTCTTCCCCAAAGCCCCCTTCACCCCATCCATCCACCTCATCCTAGGACGTCCCCTCATGTTCACTCCCTCCACATCTGCCTTCCATACCTCTTTTACTAGTCTTTCTTCACTCATTCTTTCCATGTGTCCAAACCATCCTAATATTCTTTCATCAACCCTATCTCCCAAATCCTTGTTGTTTTTTCCCTTTACCAGGGAGGTAGCCAAGTCCAAAGGCATATACCCACTCCTATTCATTAGAGAAGCTATTAATAATAGGTAAGGTTATACTTTCAAGGATTTGGAGAAGGCATAAAGCAGGTGACAATGAGGTGGAGAGTGGGGGGGTGAAAACAGCTGGTGGTCAGGGTTGATCATAGAATGCAAAGATGTTTTAGGTACATGGAAAGAACTTATGAGATAATTTTTGCAAAAAGAGTGTAGAGACTAGAGAGCGGAAGTGAATGAAGAGATTGAGGGGAAGACCAAGTTGAAGTGGATGGACAAAAGATAGGAATGAATAAAGAGTGGTAGTACATAGCTGAGGAAATGACATTACCAAAGAGATGTTCTTCTTGTTTGCTCTATGCATTTCTCAAGTGGATGTGATGGGACAAGGATTGTCATACGAGGCAGTGAGGGAAAACCAAATCCAAATGTTGGGTCCTCATGTGGAGGTACTGTCTATCTGCATTGCCTCTGACCCAAAAAGTTTGGTGAGTACAAAGATAGGATAGTTAAAGGATAGGTTATGGATGGTATGGGATAGGTGAATAGTGGGTGCATGCCTAGGCTGGCCATCTCCATTATCAGGGGTAAGGACTTGTATTTTAACAGGACAAATGTTCTGGTATGCGCAAACAGTATTGCAGAATTTATGATACATGTCAATAAGTAATGCCGTTCAGACTATCCCTTACATTCCCTTGAAACTATACCTCCTTTTGAGGAGGTATTCTTAAAGGTCTTAATTGATTGTGTTGGGTCTTTGTCTCTGTCTAAGAAGCAACAAATATTTGATCTCTTTGAAGACACCTCCCATATATTAGCACCTAATTTTAGGACATAACATAAGAATGAAGGAGACTGCAAGAGACCATAAGGCCTACACTAGGCAGCTCCGTATCCATCACTACCTGTCATCCCCATTCATTAAGTTGTCTAATCGTTTCTTAAAACAACTGATACTTTCAGCGCTTACTACATGGTTACTAAGTTTATTCCATTTGTCAACCACCCTATTAGTAAACCAATTCTTGCCTATTTCCTTTTTAAATCTAAATTTGTCCAGTTTATAACCATTACTGCGAGTCCTACCTTGTTGTTTTAATATGATAACCTTGTTTGCATCACCCTCGTTAAAGCCTTTGATCTACTTGAACACCTCTATTAGATCACCCCACACTCTGTGTCTTTCCAGAGAATGTAAGTTAAGGTGTCTAAGCCTTTCTTTGTAAGGCAAATTTCTGATTCCATGTATCATTTTGGCCATTCTTCTCTGTACTGATTCTAGTGAATTTACGTCCATTCTGTAGGACAGAGACCAAAACTGTACCGCATAGTCAAGGATGGGTCTATCGCTAGATAGAGTTTAATAATTACCTCTGCACTTCTATTTGTAATCGTCCTAGCAATGAAACCCTTATGCTCTGTTAGCTTTATTCCTGGCGCTAATGCACTGTTTCCTGGTTTTAAGGTACCGACTCACGAGAACTCCCAAGTCTCTCTCGCACTCAGTTTTCTCTAAAAGCGTGTTATCTAAGCTGTATCTATTTTTGGGGTTGTGTAGCCATACGTTTAACATGCTTCGCTTGGAGATATTGAAGTTTATTTGCCATTTCACCGACCATGTGAACAATTTGTTAAGATCATCCTGCAGAATATCTGCATCGTCTCCTGACCTAACTAGGCGTCCTATTTTTGTGTCGTCCGCAAACTTACTAACATCACTATTTATCCCATCATCTAAGTCGTTTACGTACATAATGAACAACAAGGGACCCAAAACCGAGCCCTGGGGGACCCCACTAGTAACATTGCCCCACCTAGATTTTACTCCATTTATGGTGACCCACTGTTTTCTGTTACTAATCCAAGCTCTAATCCATTCTAACACTTTTCCTCCTATGCCATGGGCTTTGACTTTATTTAGTAGTCTCTGGTGTTGCACCTTATCGAACGCTTTGCTAAAGTCAAGGTAAATAATACCGTAATTATCATTGTTATCCAACGCCTTATATACTTAAGTGTAAAAACATAGAGGATTAGTCACAAATGACTAACCCTTGGAGAAACCATACTGTGAATCACGAATTAAATTATGTCTTTCGATGTGTTCTCTGAGTCTATTTACTATTACTGATTCAAGCATTTTTCCTATAACCGATGTTAAACTGATTGGCCTGTTGTTGCATATAGACAATATATCTCCCTTCTTAAAAACAGGAACGTTTGCTTGCCTCCAAGCAGTAGGCACAAAACCTATCTCCCTTCTTAAAAACAGGAACGTTTGCTTGCCTCCAAGCAGTAGGCACAAAACCAGTGTCTACAGATTTATTAAATATTTCAGTTAACTGGTTGCAGATTTCAAATTTACACTCCTTTGGCATTTTCAATGTTTCTATAATTAAAATCTCCCATGATCACAACGTTTTTGTACTGGGACACTGTGAATTTCATGAATCAGGGGATCAGTCTGCTCAATGCTGAGGTTAGGAGGTCTGTACAAGATGCCAATAATAACTTTCTTATTCTTCCCTATAATATCTATCCAAATGGATTCTGTACAGTCCTCTTCCTTAATCAAATTGTTGATAATACAGTTTATTGTATTTTTTAACGAAAAGTGCTACACCTCCCCCACTCCTGCCAACCCTATCCTTTCTGAAAAAACTTATATCCTTCTATTTCAATTTCGGGAAGGAAATGTTTATCAGCCATGTTGATCCATTAGTATAGGCGTGGGATGGGTAAAAGATGGGTGTATGCCATAACTAGGCCATTTCCCTTACAAGGGGGAAAAGGACCTTTTCATATATGCACTGTGTAACTGTATTGTGGGATGCATTTAATTTTTTTTTTCTAAAAAGAAAAAGAGGAGGAAGAAAAAGAGGAAGAAGAAAAAGTGGAGGAATAAGATAGAAAAAAGAAGAAAATGAAAAGAAAATAATAAAAATTAATACAGATGACCACATCTATAAATTTGTAAACAAACCCCATAATACGCACTCTTCTCCTACATTCTGTGGCGATGGCAGCCAGACTTCTTCTACTCCTTCTTCTGTGATATGTTGTCTCTGCATACGTCGATGACCATAAAAGTCCTCACTCTGTTCTCCATGGCGCCAGCCACCTGCAAGTACCATAACTTTACTTAAAGCCAACAAAGTGACTGATTATTCTTTAGCCTTTTTTACCTCCCTTATAAAGGGGTAAGAAACCCTTGGTATATAGATACACAATTCATTTTCACAAATAATTTGTTAGGTTATGCATCTGCTATGATAACACTCCTTAAGCCAAACACAATTCCCTGACATTCACCAACATCCAGTCTTTAAAATGTGTCATCAAAAAATAGGGTTAGCAGTTACTGAAATATCCTTGATAAAAAAAAAATTACTTAGCACCAACCAAAAAAAAAACACTGGTTATAACACTGAGTATCTACCTATAACCCTCCTATAGTTATTATAAACATAGGCCCACTACCTTAATAATTGTAAATCTTAAAGCTACCATGCTGTCACTCTGAACACTCAAAAGTCTGCCCTTAAATAAGCATGCCATATTTAGTGTTACAAATGACATTAAGTCCCCAAATTCCTGACAAATTCCTCATACATTTGTATATAGGTGATCCCCAATATTCATAGGTTCCACAATCTTGGATTTGTGTATTTGTATATATATATATAATGGGTGGGAGTGATTTCTATGCCTTTTTCTTTTTGGCTACCACCCGTGTAAGGGGAAAAAGCCTTTGGTATATGTATGTATATATGTATGTATGTATGTATGTATATATATATATATATATATATATATATATAAATATATATATATATATATATATATATATATATAGACTGGACTAAGGCATCATCAATTTTATCATGTAATCCTGTTGTTAACAGGAACATCATTGAAAGTAGCCTTATCAAAGAAACTGAGTCCGTCAATTTGAACATAAGTAATGGTTTGTATAAATTAGATAATTACATAATTAAGAACATTTGTAAACAATTCGGTATAGGAGATTTTGGTTAACCCCAAGAGTGGACAAATGGCATGGTTCCGTGTGGGACCTTGTGACCTCTCCTAATTTTTCCGTGTGGTGCCTTGTGACCTCTCCTATATTTTTCGTATGACGCCTTGTCACCTCTCCTAGGTTTACACTTTTCCGTTTATATTGTCTTTGTATTGTATTTTTGTCTGTATTCTCCCCTGAGGATGTGAATTACACGAAAGCGCTTGGGATTTCTGTGTTTCTTTTTCTTAAGTGGTTACCAGCATATATATATATATATATATATATATATATATATATGTATTTTACAGTTATTTAGTTTTGAACAGGATTTGTTTTTTTCTTAATTTTGGTTGTTCAGAGGTGTGATTTTGGTGCCTTGTGTTTTCTGGTGTCTTTCTGTGTGGCAGGGTTTTGAGGGTTTGAAAATCATTCACACAAATTCCACTATGTTCCCTAGCCCTATGGATGTTGGGGGTCATGTGTGCTGGCATGTAGACAATAGTCTATAAGTAAATGAAACACTTAAACTTCTCACCTCTTCCCCTAAAGTAACGAACTTCCTTTCTCTCCTTCTCCAACTCTTGATATTTGCTATGACCCCATCGGTCATCAGGAGTTGGCGGCGAACGTTCACGAGAATTCCAGGATCCCGGTGGTTTTGGAGAACCGCTGTCATCACTTGATAAGTCGTATCGATGTCGGGGAGACCTAAACTTACTCACTTCCCTTGACTTTGATATTTTCCTGTCTGTAAAACTGGAATCTTTAAACTTTTCAGTATGTTTGCTTTTACTGGATTTCTTTTTCCTTTCTCTTGATCTAGATCTTTCTTGTCTTTCTGGAGATGTAGATGGGGATCTTGCAGCTCTATCTTTGGATCTCTGTCTGTCCCTTCCAGACTTGTATTTTGATATGGACGTATCAGTTGATCTAGATCTCGCATACCTGTCTCTGTCTTTGGAAGATCTATGACCACTGTCAGTGACTTTATTTGCACTATATTCTCTTGACCTTGAATAACTATGGCCATCTTTTGAATATCCACGGCCATGCCTATCCCCGGACCTATCTTCACTCACTTTATACTTATCCCTGGAGTACACATCAGAACTTTCATGATTTCTTGAATATCTATTGTCCTTCCTCCCTTGAGAGTGTTCACTTCGTTTTCTTTTGTCTGGTTTCGGTGATTCACTATGTCTTCTTTTTCTTCGAGATGGAGAACTGTCTGTGGAAGTACTGCTACTATCATCTGAGCCACCTGGAATCACCATGATGTGTACTGAAAAGGAGCACACATTATTTAAAAAGCTATATTTTATATATGTACAACTTAATACATGTATAACCTGACATCAATGACAGACACCTACTTGTGGCCTTGCAAGATGGACAGCAGTGAATTAATTCCTTACAGCCTATTTTCAAAACCTGCAAACTCCCTCAACTCCTGCTGGAGGCACACCCTTGAGCAGGTGACACCTAGTCCCTACACTGGGTCCAAGATCTTTATCATCTTGGAATGTATTTCTTCCTCCTTTTCATGTATGGAGAGCTCACAAATGCAAACAGCTCAACACCTACTACTATCAGGCTCAGCCAAATGCATATATCTATATGACAAAATGCTTCTTACCACTTACAGGGATGGTAGCCAACCAAAGTATGCATCCACCCCCAACCCACTTGATTCCCTTTTATCTTTATTCCTAGCAATGTAGGGCCATCCCTGTCCCCTGCCCACTACCTGGGTCAAAAGCAATGCAGCAAGACCAAGCACATCCAGTGGCAGAGCTATTCAATCCAATTGTCATAATTTCACAAACCTGGTGAAATACGACTGCAAACCACTCCACTCGAGTTGACATTGAGGAATGTGTACGACAGGTTCCATTACATTCCTTTTAATGTCCTGTGTGGTGTGATAGTAGTGTCCTTATCTAGTGATAAAATGACACACAGTCAAGGGCCAAAGCTGGTTTACCCCCACAGTATCGTTTACATGGCAACCCTCCCTTTTTATCTCCTCACAAGTAAATAGAGGAGACAGAGACCTCCCTTTGGGTTGCATCAATTTAGTCTTTAGTGTAGCAACTGCACTTGAGCAATTTCAATTTGCTTCTGTGGCCAGGCCTGTTTTGTGTTGGTACCGTATTGTTTCACTGGTAGATAGAGAAAAAGATATGGGATCTCATGAGTATAACTCCTACATATATATTACCAGATAAATACAACTAGGTAAATTTCTGCTGATACCTGCAATTTCTCTACTATTATCACATGATAAATAACATGTTAATTTCACTAATTGAGATATTCCATACTTCTGTGACTGTCACCATTTCTGAAGCTTTGTTAGAGAAAACAATTTCCCAAGAAAATCTGAACAAATCTCTTCATAACAAAAAGGTAAATAGGTGAAATTGATTTGTCCAAAACCCAACAATACTTTATTTCATTCCAATCTGTTAATAAGTGATAACCCAAAATATGGTATATGACAATGGTCAAACGCTATAATAATATCTTTAGCACAGTATTGGTCCGAGCTAATTTGGAAGATTTTAAAATAAGTGAAAAGACATTTCTGTTGTACAGGTGATCAAGAAAACGCAAAATGTAACTACTCTGTAATCAGGGTTATAATACCGATGAGAAGTAGTATTAAATAAATGTGCACTGCCTGCTCACAATATCAAAAACATATCGCAACTATTTCCTAAAAATATTTCTTTCCAAAGTAAAACTTTTAACAAAGTCGTCGAACACCATCAATATTAACACACAAGTGCATCCTGAGAAGAATTACTCATGGTCAGAAAAGTCCAATTATATCTATAATATTCAATAACATATAAAAATATTACCGTTCAACAATCACACCAGCCACGTTCGATCTCACAACGTAATTTGTAAACAATCTCCTAGCTGCAGCTTTCTCACAATATGGTGAGGGGGAACTTTAGAAATTACCCCCGATTGGAAAAAATACCATAGATATAATACAGGCCTCATAGAATTGTAAAAACGCGCACAATCAAATTTCTGAAACTATAATTTTGGTGGGAATCAAAGTGAATAATTACAATTAGACTAAAGTACGACGATTTATTTAATAACCCCCCCTTCACATTTTGCTTTATCCCTGTAGCCCCTTCCACTCTTAGCTTTCACTGTGTTTTGTCAGCTTGTTCCATTCTTCCACTACTTTCTTGAAAAGCAATATTTCCTCACATTAAGTTATGATCTTAGTTTATAAAATATGAGTGTGTTTGCTTTTGTTATTACCCTATCTTTAATAAAGATGTGACTTTGTCACTTTCTAGACATTTTATAATTTTTAAAACATCAAGCAAATCGATTCTCAAACCTTATTTCCAACGGTATCAGCCCCTTTTCATTCTGGTCTCGTAGGATCTTTTCAAAATATAATTTTTTGCAATTTGTTTTTGTACCTCCTCCACATCCTTCTGGTAGCAAACCGCAATGTTGACGTCACAGTTACCACACTTTCTATCGGCAGTTGGGTAAACTACTAAGATGCGGACAATCTCAATGCATTGAAAAAGTAGACAATGTCGACATGCGACCCATTTCCAATTTCTTTATTGTTAAAGGATGACGTCCCTGGGACATTCAACGTATTGACAATTATTCCAACATTCTACAGCAGCGTTGGTTGGAGTGTCGATGAATAAAAAGTTGACACAAGGTGGAACGGTTCAGGGGTCGATTCCGAAGGGTAGCACGACTATAGGGTCCCTACGAGTAGTGTAAGAAGAACGCTATGGACCACAGGGACGTCACTATTAGTCCTTAATATTGAATGCATAAAACATGCGGTCTATATCCAACACGAGAAACTCGTTCGCTTAATCAGTGATGATGATGGTCATAGTAATAGTAATGATGATGGTCATAGTAATAGTAATGATGATGGTCATAGTAATAGTAATGATGATGGTCATAGTAACAGTAATGATGATGGTCATAGTAATAGTAATGATGATGGTCATAGTAATAGTAATGATGATGGTCATAGTAATAGTAATGATGATGGTCATAGTAATAGTAATGATGATGGTCATAGTAATAGTAATGATGATGGTCATAGTAATAGTAATGATGATGGTCATAGTAATAGTAATGATGATGGTCATAGTAATAGTAATGATGATGGTCATAGTAATAGTAATGATGATAATGATAATGATAATAATAATGATAATAATGATAATAATAATGATAATAATAATGATAATAATAATAATGATAATAATAATAATAATGATAATAATAATAATGATAATAATAATAATGATAATAATAATAATGATAATAATAATAATTATAATAATAATAATGATAATAATAATAATGATAATAATAATAATGATAATAATAATAATGATAATAATAATAATGATAATAATAATAATGATAATAATAATAATGATAATAATAATAATGATAATAATAATAATGATAATAATAATAATGATAATAATGATAATAATAATAATAATAATAATAATAATAATAATAATAATAATAATAATAATAATAATAATAATAATAATAATAATAATAATAATAATAATAATAATAATAATAATAATCATCTATATACCAACAGCTTTTCCCCCCTTATAATGGAGGAGGTAGCACCCATTTCACTCCCCTCCACCACCCTATCCACCCCACCCGCCCATCTCGGCTCGAGGTTGATGGGGCACCCCTGCATCCGCTAACTGCCCTGGGTCAAACCCAATGTAGCAAGACAATACATCCACAGAAAGGCAGGTTTCATTTAATCGACAACCCCCCCACCCCCACCCTCCCGGTCCCCTCATGCAGAAAAAGAGAAGACGGGGAGAAAACCGCTCGGGTTGCGTGAAAACAGCATTCACATATAAGCATCCTCTATCCCCCCCCCATCCCTCCCTTGCATAACAGTATCATCCATACACACATTCTCCACTAATCCTTATCTCCTGCTTTCTCCTTTCCTTGTTCAACAGACATTCCCCTTTTGCTCAATGCCCCCTTCACCCCATCCATCCATCTCATCCTCGGTTGTCTCCTCAAGTTCACTCCTATCTCTGCCTTCCACACTTCTTTTACTAATCTTTCATCACTCATTCTTTCCATGTGTCCAAATCATCCCAATAATCTTTCATCAGCCCTTTCTCGCTCTCCTCCTCACCTTCTCGTTTCTCACTATCCAACCCTGTAACCCCTACCATACTTCTCGAACACATTTAAAAATTATCTTTCTGCTTCCCTTAAATTCCAAGTCTCTACTTTATACAATACAGTCGGCAAAATCATACATTCATATAATCTCCTCTTTGTAGTCATTCCCAGTTGTCTACTTCTTATAACACTTTTTAACCCCCCAGGCATTTACTTGCTTCTCTCAATCTACAATTTACCTCCACCTCCATCCCTCCCTTTCCTGCCACATGCGACCTTAAATACCTAGAGCTATCTACTTCCTCCAGCCTCTCTTTTTTTAGACTTACTTCCAACTCACCGCCAATCTCTACCCTTGTACATCCCATCACCTTACTTTTACCCACATTTATCTTCAACTTTCTCCTATAGCATACTTTCCCGAACTCCGTTACTATCTTCCTTGATCCCTCCTCTGAGCCTGCTACAAGTAGTGTCGTCAGCAAACAACAGCTAGCTCACACTTTTCTCCATTTTCTTTAACAATCTCCAATCCCCTACCTATTCCCCTCACCTTTACCTCCCACACCACCCAGCCATATACACATTCAACAGCCATGGCGACATGACATAGCCTCACCTGTACCTCAAACCACTTACTCTCTCCATTTCTCAATCTATCACAGGTTCTACTACTCTCGTAAAGAATCTTTACTGCTCTCAACAGCTTTTTTTCCTATCCCACATATCTGCAAAACCTCCCACAGTATTTCTGTCTTCCCTGTCATAGGCCTTTTTCGAATCCACAAAGGCCCAAAAAAGATCCCTACCTTTTCCTAATGCTTTTTCATATATCTGTGTTACCAAAATATTTTGATCCATGCAACCCCTACCTTTCCTAAGTCCACACTGTTCCTCACCAATTCTCCCTTTGTTCCTCTCCTAACCCTCTCGGTCAAAACCCTCCCATAAGCCTTTTCAATTACACTCAACCAACCGATCCCTCTGAAACTACTACACTCACACTTGTAAAGTGGAACTATATGGGCAGTCTTCTAACCTCCCTTAGACAAACATTAAACAACCTCACCAGCCACTATTACCGTACCTCCCTTCTTCAGACATTCCGCACGACACCCATCTAATCCAGGAGCCTTACCTGTTCTCACCGTTTTCAGAGCTATTTGCACCTCATTTTTTCCTCTTTCTCCCCCACTTTCCTCTCCCATCTCCATCTTTTTCTTAGCCTTAGCGTCTTCCACTGCTACCACAAATCCTTCCTTATCCTCCCTATTCAGCAGCTCTCTAAACTACTTCGCCCATCTTTCCCTTACCGCCTCCTTTTCCATTAAGATCTGTCCATCAGCGCCTTTGATCTTTTCTTCTCTACTTGACTCACTTCCCCTTCCTCTCCTGATTTTCTTCCAAAACATATTTATATTGCTTTAAAAAAATGTCAGTCATTCTCCTCTCCATTTTACACCTGCTCTCCTTTTTTTTTATCCTTTTATCTTCTCTTTTGCTTCTCTTCTTTGATTCTTTATACTTCTCATACTTTTCTCTCTTCCTACTTTGCAACCAGTCCTTGAATGCTCGCATTTTTATTCTACTATCCTCTTCACTTCATCATCCTACCACTCACTACCCTTTCTTCTATTCCCTCCCGTCCTTCTTGTTCATCATACAATCTTTGGACACCTAGTCACTTCCTCCTTAAAATACCCCCATTTCTCTTCCACACCAACTTCCACTTTGTCCTTCACCACCTCCCACATTTCTCTCAAATTCCCCCTGTACTCCTAATCCTTTTCCTTTTTATTTAAACAGTTTGCTCTAAACACCTCTCTACCTTCTGTCCTTTTCCTCTTTCTCCATCTATCCTCCACTCTCAACTTACCTTTCACAAAAAATATCTAATATTCCCCCAGTCTCTCCCCTTAGAACATGTATATTAAAAAAAAAAAAAAAATCCTACTCTTCTCCTGGTTATCAATATATAGTTCATTAAAACCCTATCTACCACCCTTCCAGACTTTTTTCCTAAACACTGTGTTAGCTATCATCAACACTCTAGACACGTCTCCACAATCAACTCCCCACTACGAATTTTCCTGGCACTCTACACTTCTCAACCACTCCGTCTATTGGTTCATCTACCCCTAGCATTGAGATTTCCCAATACCATTACATTGACATTTCTCCCTAAACCCTCTATGCACTCATTTAACTCTATCCAAAAATCCTCCCTTTCCTCTACACTCTTCTCACTACCAAGCCCATATATACTTACAAAGACCATATCTCCCTTCCCAGTTTCACCTTCATCCACATTAACCTTGAAGAAACAATCTCCCACTTCACCACACACTTACCTATTTCTTCATTTGCTAATATAGCCACCCCTTCTCTCCCTCGTCCTCTCTTCACTCCCGACACCCTTCCAACTACAATCCCAAACTCAAACTATCCCTTCCCTTTCAACTTAGTTTCACTCAATGCCAAAATCTTTCTTCTTACAAACATACTGCCAATATCTTCCCTTTTACTCCCATCCGTACCACACCCACGCACATTAAAAGACTAAAACCTTAGGGTTCTAGTTGGACAACTTGGTAGACTACCCTGCTCAAACCCATCGTTGACATTTTGAATGTCCAAATGTGGTTTGGGAAAACACATCCAAATAACACCCTTCCTGTGCGCACTATCCTCATAACGGGATTGTGGATGGCATTTTGAAAAGTCAAACGAAGTCGGATCTCGTCAAAATAACCGATAGATATGGATATACATTTAGAAAAAAAAGTGTTACAAGGCGTACAGTTTCGTTTGTCCGCAAGGCATTTTCCTTCGCAATAACGTGTGACCGATTTTTATTTCTATTTTTAGGAACTTTGTGGATTGCTATTGGTCCCGTTATTTGTTAGCAATACTCAAAATGTAACACCACCAGGTATTTGTAAAGTTTTTCAATGTTAGTGTTTTTATTGTATATTGTTCTGCTTATGTTTCTTAAATTATCTTTCATACAAGGTATAGTAGATAGTTCGGATGAAATTTCATTGCCTTGTTAAATGTTTTTCTTTTGTTTTCTGGTATATTTATGTAGTCAGATTACAAGTGCTGTTTGCTAGAACGCTAATAATGTGTTCATTTGCACACTGTTTGCGAATAGAGCTTAGTAGTTGATATATCGAGTTAAAGGCCTATTCGTAATCTACAAAAGCTAAAAAAGAAGATTGATTTACGTCAATTTTTTCATTCTAGACGTTTCTCTTGTTTGAAGTTGATTCAAGTTTACTATTTCAGTAACTGGCAACTTCACGTTTTACGTATGTTTTTGTCTTGTCATTGTGAGTACTTTATACTGGGTAGAGTAATATGAACGCGCGCGCGCGCACACACACACACACACACACACACACACACACACACACTAGAGCAAAGAAGAGAGAGAGGAGATTTGATAGCTAGTTACAGAATCATGAAAGGCATAGAAATTATTGATAGAGAGGATCTAATAAAATGGGATGATAGAAATACAATAGGACACGGAAAGAAAATCAAGAAAGACAGCTATAGAAGAGATCTGAAAAAGAACAGCTTTCCTCACAGAGTAATAGACAGTTGGATCAAGTTAGATGAGAAAGTGGTGTGTGCAAAAACAATACATGAATTTAAAAATAGTTTAGATAAAATGAGATATGAAGACGGGACTCCATGAGCATAGCTCCCCTTCCCGTAAAATACAACTAGGTAAATATAACTAGG
>NC_134816.1:26386712-26389212 GCF_046742065.1 Oratosquilla oratoria | reverse complement strand
TGTGTTGGATAAGAAGAAATGAAATAAATGAATTCCATATATTTCGATCACGGACTGTGATCCTCTTCAGTGGAATACAGAAAGGTAGAGCAAAAGGCATGTCTTATATACAATAAAAATAAGGGACAAGGGTAGGACTCAGGTAGCGTCTAGTGCTTTGCGGGGCAGGTCACCCGCCTTCACCAACGATGGTAACAATTTGTTGACTGCCCAGGTGGTAATGCAGTCAGGTGACCACTGCCCATATGATATATTAAAATTTGGAAATTTGTTAATCAAGGATGATTCTATCATTTTTCTTTTAAAACTGCATTTTGAATTAAAGATAATCTTTGCCTCATTCCAATCCATATGATGGCCTTCCTTGTCTACATGTTGGAAGACAGCGGAATTATGTTGTGCGTATTTAATTGAATTTTTATGTTCTTGCATCCTAGTATATAAATCTCTACCTGTTTGTCCCCAATATACATTGTTACAATCAGAGCAAGGGAGTTTATACACACCTTGATGTATTTCTTCTCTAGGTCTTTGATGTACATTGACTATTTTCTTAAAAAAATTATTGGGATAACTAAAAACAATTTTAATATCTTCCTGTGGAAGAAATTGAGAAATGTCATAAGGACCTATTATAAGGCAATTTAATACAGTTTTTGTCCCAACTGAAGTTCTTACTGGAATGGGAAGTGGATCCAAAGTAACTAGTTTTGGCTTTACTTAGGGCTCTGTTTAGAAACCAATCAGGATACCCTATTCTTTTTAATTGATTCCTGATGGTTGTTATCTCCATTTCCAAATAATGTGGACTACATAATCTAAGTGCCCTCAGGAAAAGACCTGAGGCAACACTATATTTAATTTTATCAGGATGGTGACTGAAAAAGTGCACATAACTCCCCGTATGTGTGGGCTTTCTGTACACTGTGAAGGACAACTGGTCCTGATGCCGTATTAATAGGATATCTAAAAATGGTAGTCTATTATCCACCTCCCATTCAACTTTGAATTTAAGTTGCTTAGTTGTTCAAAGAAAGCATCAAAAGATCCCCATTCCAACATGTAGACAAGGAAGGCCATCATATGGATTGGAATGAGGCAAAGATTATCTTTAATTCAAAATGCAGTTTTAAAAGAAAAATAATAGAATCATCCTTGATTAACAAATTTCCAAATTTTAATATATCATATGGGCAGTGGTCACCTGACTGCATTACCACCTGGGCAGTCAACAAATTGTTACCATCGTTGGTGAAGGCGGGTGACCTGCCCCGCAAAGCACTAGACGCTACCTGAGTCCTACCCTTGTCCCTTATTTTTATTGTTTATAAGACATGCCTTTTGCTCTACCTTTCTGTATTCCACTGAAGAGGATCACAGTCCGTGATCGAAATATATGGAATTCATTTATTTCATTTCTTCTTATCCAACACAGTGGGTTTTTGTTGAATCTTTACTAATGTGTTACGACATTACTTTATAGTTATATATATATGTATATGTATATATATATATATATATATATATATATATATATATATATATATATGTATATATATATATATAATTCATGGTGACAAATTTGAGTACAGAGAGGAAACGGAAGCACGATAAACTTTGAGTTTTATTGCCGACGTTTCGACCCTCTGGTCTTTTTCAAGGTAGTACATCTAGAGGATAGATACACAGTTAAATATGTTTGACGTGTGTTGTTTGCTCTTCCTAATTTTTCGTCTCCTCCAATCGTTGATTGCTAGTGATGCCGCTGGCAGAGGCCATGAGATGAATCCTCCTCGGTCATTAGAATTATTTTAACTAATTTCTGCAACTTCTATAATTCTCATTTTCTTTTGAGTCCTTGGTGTAATATTTCTATGTTTTTCCAAACTGGTAGGTGTCCTGTTTTTTCTAGGTGTGTTACAAGTGTGTTGCTGGTTCTGTGTGATCTAACGTCGTTTTTGTGTTGTGTCCGTTTTGTAATTCCTTGTCCACTCTCTCCATAGTATGATTGGTTACACCCGGTACTACAGGGGATTTTGTGTACAATACTATTTTCATTTTTAAAGTCTGTATTTTTGTTATCATTTTTCCTATTCTTTGTCCTATGATTGTTTCTTTTAATGTTTTGTTCTATATATTTTCTTAGTTTTGTGACTGCGGCAGAGGTTAGGATTCTAATATATTGTTCTTATTGTTTTCTTATTCTTCTTTGTTATGTGTTGCCCTTTCCATTATTTTATGCGCTTTCGTTTTTGACTGTGTAATTAACTCTTAGGATACTTTATTTTTTTAATGTTGAAACTATGTTTTATTTCGTTTTCTATAAAATAAGAAAACAGAGTTCAAAAATGAAAATAGTATTGTGTACAAAATCCCCTGTAGTACCGGGTGTAATCAATCATACTATGGAGAGAGAGGACAAGGAATCACAAAACGGACACAACAACACAAAAACGACGTTAGATCACACAGAATCGGCAACTCGTAACACACAGACAAA
>NC_134816.1:25734212-25764212 GCF_046742065.1 Oratosquilla oratoria | reverse complement strand
AATGTTGTTAATGGAATTATTTATTCCGATTCACGAGATCCCTCGAGTAATACCATTTAGGAGAAAGAAAATAAAACAATGGGAAAACAATACAATACTATATGGAAATACCTGGCAATAAATAACCAACAGAATCAGTTATAAATATCATGTTCTTGTCTCTATACAGCCAAGGCCTTTTAGATGCACTCTTTGCAATCACGGAATAATTACAATGATGTAAAAATAAATACATATTTTTCTTGGTTTGCTAGTGTTCGACATGTTTGTTTTCATGTTCATGTTTCGAATTTCAAATTGGTAAAATATTTTCAACCAATAGATGTCTAAAAAATAATAAATCACGGGGTCACGTTCTGTATCATAAGAAATTATGTCAGTCTGCGTTCACCCTGTGAACTGTACTGAGATGCAAAATTAACAAAAGAAACAAGCCGGCATAGTGTCGTCTGCTATTACGTTGCTGGAGGAGAGACGGAGGGGGTGGGAGTAGGAGAGAGCGCAACTGGCGACTGGGTCGGATCAGCAGACATCTAGTCAGTCTCTGAGGTGGTGGCTGTAGGGAAGGACTGACACACTATAGGAGGCATTACCGCTGACTCGGTTGGCTCTGCCTCATCTCGCATGTGCCTTTTGAATAACAAGTTAAACGATTCATTAGCAATAGCAATTGTCTTCCCAAATTGGTGAACAGATATTTAATAATAGACTCACTGTACAAACCTATATCAACAACAGGCCATCTTGAAAAAGATTCGTGGTTCTAGTCAGTATCTGAGATTTCTGCTACTTGTTCAGGACAGTGATAAGCCACTCCAAGGACAAGCGAGGTCGCAGACGTACTGCTATAGTGTTCAGGCACCATGCAACAGGTTGGTCGTGCCCTACGACGGGCGGGCACTACAAGTTCGGCAGCATGGACAGCTACGCGTGTTGAAATAGCCTTACCGATGTCGCCCTGCACGAATGTTACTTTAAACGCTATGCCGGGCACACGGCCGCCGGCGTCGTCGCCGATGCCCGTCCACGCCCTCCTCGGCTGTGCACGGCGCCCTGTACATTCAACATCAGTAAGTCTCCGCACACCAAGTGTACAGGACGAGAGAAAAACATTTCATTCACAGTTGACAAGAAAATGTGTTCAGAACGGTGGCGCCAAATTTAAAACATTCCTGTCTCGCTCACACAACTCCGCGCAAATTACTTTGTATCAGTATGTCATTCACGCAGTCACGTTTTACACATGTGAACAGAGGACCTTTGAAATGTTAGAGGAATGAAATTAATTTTCTATTTCATATAGTTTGCACAGGGATCAGAGTTTCACGTTAAAGCCAACCATATATTTTCAGCAGCAAAGTCTATAGCGCTTTGTTTTGGATTCGCAATAGGTCATGCTGGCTTTTATCCAAAAGTTAATACATTCAACTTTTAGCTGATAATCTATATATATGTATGGGGGGTAAGGATAAGTTAGGTAACATACTTGATAGTGACAGGACCAGAATTTGAGCGGTGAAGTGGAGGGGGCAGACCTAACCAGTGATAATAAATAATGGGAGGGAGAAAACACTTATAGTTCCTGCTAATAATTCCCCCCATCTTGCGTTAACTTTTGCTTGGTTCCCATTTCGCCAAACTACCTTAACTAATATAACTCGACATAAGGGATTTTAGGGGAAATACAAATAATTAAAATGTAAATTGGCGAACTGGGGAATCAATAAAATCTCAAGAGAATTGGAAATGGGTTGCATGTCCTAATGTCCACACGCCTCCTGGTAATACACCTGTGTTGCTTGGTTGTACAGTCGCCATGTATTTCACAAATATCACTCATTTAGGAGGAACAATTTAACTTTGTTATACTGCACGCGAGGTGAGCCAAGATAAGTAGGTTGGTAGAAAGGGAATGGGCGTGTGACTGGGAAACTGAAGCTTTAGGTGATTTAATCAATGTAATGCTGACAGGGTTAAGGTTGAATCTCCCGCGCAAATATATCGGTGTTGCAGCGTGCCTCCTATTTCCTGCCAACGATACACACAGCACGAACTGCACTTGACACTGGGCGCCGAGAATTATTTTATTTTCATTTTAAAGTCAACTTGGCGAAGAGAACTAAGTAGGCGCGCCTTGACTTGGCATTGGGGGGAGGGCAGGGGGGTTCACTTCACCTCCTGTCTGGTTACCCCTCAGCCTCTCTTCTCATGCACAGACAAGAATACAGACTGAATCAAACCTCTCGTAGTTTTAGCCAACACCACGCCACTCCAATGTAGACAAAATGCTGAGCGTCTTTCTCTATTTCCTTACCTCATTTTTATAGACGTCATCCTTTGCAATCCTCATGTTCATCTTTCCCACATCTCAACGCTGGCCTTTCCACCATTTTTCGTTTTATCGTTACCACATCCTTACCTCGCTTCTATCGATCTTTTAACCGTCTGTTTCTGTTGCCACTTCCTCTCCCTACGATTTTCCCGCCAAAACTTTTGCATCCTGATTCCCAGAGCCTCCTTGTACCTTGCATCGCCACTGCCCGCCCCCCTCCCCCGACAGGACAGCTCACATTTCACGCCTGTTCCCTCTCCTCTTTCCTTCCCTCAGTGCCCCTCCCACTTCCCCATTCCTTCGCTCCCTTGGGAGATGTCTTCCAGATTCCTCACATTCTCCCCCATCCGCCCCGGCCTGTGATTTCTCACGGGAACAAATCGAAGCGTTCGAGTTCTTTTTCGATTCCCAGTGACCTTTCGCCCTCCAATACATCTTTACCTACTCGAAGGCGCACACCACCGGCCATCGTAGTGAATGGCAAAGATATGAAACAAATGTATCTTAAAATCTCGTCCTGTATGCTTTATTATTTATGCCTTATTATATATGCTTTATATTATGTTCACATACACACACAAACACTTGACATGTGTGGCCGAAGTCTGGGCAGACCAAATCGTCACCAGATGTAGCTGGTTATGTGGTGCATCGGTATGTCCACCGGTGTTGCCTCTCTTCGAACCGGCGATTTGCTGTGGCAGATATTCTACGACGCACTCTCCTCATTGTCCTACCCTCCCAGTTCCCAAGGGTCACCTTCATGGCATAATGCATCTATTGTACTGACTCCCTTATCTGTGTGTACGTATACATACCGGTTTGCTAACACATGCACTAAATAGGATGCTGCAATCAAGCCAATCACATTTTAGCATATACTCTTATATTGGTAATACAAAGCACTAACTCGTTTCACTGACTTCACTGTTTCAACAACCGTTGCAGGTGACCATGAAAACTGCCCGGGGTGTGAACGGCTTCTTGAAACGTAGATGTTTCACTCGCGAAGACCGTTAGTAAGATTTAATGAAGAAATGGGATTTTATATTCATGTAATGGGTGAGAGTGTGTGTGGCCACTGCCGAAAATGTTCAAGGAGTACAAATGAAAATACATAATTTTTAAAGGAATGCTGGCTTCGGATAGCGTTGCCCCCCGCGAACACAAACCGTGTTTGATCTCGTAAATGGGAATGAGATCATTTTGGTCGCAGTGAAGCGCCTCTTGGTGTAATTCCTCATATTTAAATGTACGTTTGTTTACGTGGAAAAACTTTCAACGGACTGATGGCAGTATAAAGAATCGGCCTCAAATCGTTGTTGTGGTACTTTGTGATGTTTGAAAATCCACTGATCGATGATGATCGACAGGTATTCATTGTCTGCCATTTGCTTTGATGTACTTGCTGGCCATTTGGATGCCTGGAGGGTAATAACGTTGCTATTTTTTAGCCAATTGTTTAAAGAAATGGCAAGCTGTCATTTTAATGAAGAAAGGCCATAGTATATTTTTATACTTTATTCGCGCGCGCGTACACACGCACACATGCATACAGATATTAAATACACATTTACCAAAGATAAGTTTTATTGTTTTAAAAACTGTTGATTTTATATATTGTTTTGTTATTACCTTTTTTCTTAGTCAAATATTATTCTATAATATCACCATTTTCGTTCTGAAAACGCCTACAGTGTTTATTTTGTCCAATTCATAATGATTTTATTTTCTGTGTTTTTATTTGTTTACTTTAGATATTATTTAGGAAGTGCGGGGACATGATATATATTTGTTGTTTCAGTGTTCCAGTATATTGTAATGTAATATCTTATTGTGTATTTTTAGTCTCATTTTCTGTGTTAGCATGGTTCTTTCGTAGACGAGTCATTGATGTCATTGAATGAAATTGTAATCATTCCGTATTATAGTGCATTGCATATTACCACAATGTCTCATCGTGTACTGTGTTTTAAATACCCTTTTTATTAATGTTTTGGAATCAATCCTTCATTGATTAGACTGTATTGTAGAGCCAAGATGCATTTTCCATATTGTCGTGCTTTACGCAGTAGCGTGTGCTTAGCAAGTTTCATGTCAAAGTAAAAAGTCCAATTAATTTAAAATTGAGATGTTTTTTAATCTCTTTTCTGCATCTATTGTCTCTTATATCATGTATGCGTCTGGCGACATGTGGCATGTTATATAAATACATGAATACCTTCCATGCCTGTTGGCCCTCTTCATTTTAATGTGGTTGCTGACAAATGATTCTGTTCAATTCCGTAGAAGGTGGAAAGATTCCATGCCGCCTACTTTGCATGCTGCCAAATCCTCATCCTTTCGTAGGATATGATATGCATGTGTCGTCTGCTGTTGCCAAATCCTCTCTGACACATACTAACCAGAAATGTTGTTTTATGTTTTATTTCAGAGAAAAACGAATGTGGTCGCTACAAGGTTTTGATCGAGTTTGGGAGATAATAATCGTATACGTCGGCAGCTTACATCATAAATACTAAAGGACGACTTGTGAGCTTGATATTTCATATGAGCGAATGATCGTGAAATTCATATCGTGGAAGTAAACTTGTCTGTATATCTTCACTAGATACCCCACATTTTTAATATTATGAATCAGTCTATAATATTGTTGCAAGTATTCAGCAGAAACACAGAAAGGGTTAAAGGAATGTATGCATCTTATTGATCTTTACAAAGCACAGTCAAGCAAAGCGCATTGATGTGTTTGAGCGCAAACGCAGGGACGGTAGTGTCAAAATAAAATCTTCATTGAAAATTGTTGATGGCTGAACACTATCGATGTCAATAGATATTGCCGGGAAGATATTCTCTGTTTTCAAATTATGATTTAGTTATTTCACTTTTATAATATCTTAACTCTTAGTGTGACGTCATAACGTATTCAGAAACGAAATATATTTACTAGTAAACTTTTTAGGTATGTTGTTTTCATAACGTGGTGTAATTATACATTATTGTCGATCTTAATAATTTAGAATTTGCAGTTTGGTGATCATGTTGCTCGTCATTGCTCTGATAAATTAGTTATTAAAATTATATGGAACAACAAAGGTACAAAGATGAATTGATGTCTGGAATAAGAACTACAGGTCACAATTAAGATTTATGTACACTAGATTTTTCAGCTGAAGTTGCAAAAGAGTGATGAAAAAGTCATTATTGAGAAAGCATTGTCTAAATCCAAACTTTCAAATACGCGGGGAAAAACAAGTGATAATGGTACTAAAGTATCGAACAATATCAATTCTTCCACTACTATAAACTCTTCAGCTTCAATAAAACAAGTGCTATTTACTTGTGGTGTTCCAATAATTTATTACTTAAATTAAATTCAAACATCGGTACTCTGAAAAATGTCGTTGAGCAGCATCTGCTAAATAAATGACGTGATGATATAATCAATCATCAAGAGTCGATTGTACTTTTGTCAGTCATGCCTTTCATTTATGAACTCTGGAATTATACTTAACAGAAATTAAACAAACAAATTTTTTTAACCCCGTGTTCATGCTAATATTGTTCATGAAAATTAATTCTGATTATTTGATAAGTACTACTATATTGTATATGCCATGTGTGCAACAATTTACACGATTTTTCATTTAAATTTTAGATACATTTATGTGTTTCAGTATTTAATTATAGTTTCGACTTTGCAGATTAACACTTTCGTTGTTTTTGACGACTTGCCTGTTTGTTGTTGATGGGATTTTTTTCAAGCGAAAGAAATCCCCAACACATCCCATTAAACCTCTAACATTTATTCGCACATCTAAACCCCTATAAATTTTAAGGGGTTTGGAATAGAAGCGATTATTTTTTACAGTTATTTCTGTCTACTGAGTCGCATTGCCAACCCCTGGTCTTCCCCAGATACTGGCTAGTGATACAAAGTTTTGTTGCAGAGAGAGGCAGTACTCGCGGTCGTCATGACCACCAAAGCGAGAGACGATTCCCCACGCCTACCCTAACCCCCTTGCAGGTGTTGAAACATGTCGTTGTATTGGCAATGAGCCCAAACCTCCCAATATCTTACGCTGGTCGGGGCGGGGGTTGTGGTGTCTGTTCACTGTGCCACTAGATCAAGGTTGCATTCTTGAATCGCACTGGTTGCCAGCCAGCGGCATTGACAATGTACTGTATGCTGCGTTCACATCTTTTCACGGGCCCCAGTGCTTCTGTAATCTGATCTAATATTTTTACTCTAAATTCGAAATATTGAATCACGATTCATCCCGACATATTGTAGTTTTCCTCTTTACGGATCGCAAAACTTTCCTGTCGTATTAATAAAAAAAAATTCCAGGTTTTGCATGCGCGGCTGCTTTTGACATATACTTTTAAAAAAGGAAGTTGTTGCAGAGAGATGGTATTCTAATTTGAAAGTCATTACCCATTGGTATGAGAAGCACTAATCAGAATTCGGACTTGAGTGAAGTCACCATTGTCATATGCCACCGGGGGGGGGGGGTCGCTTAATTCACATCCGTATATATATATATATATATATATATATATATATATATATATATATTGCTACTATAGCGTGAGATCTACCTCCCGTTAGCAGTATATGGTAGCTTGAGGTCTACCATTTCCATACATTTATTTTAGCGATAAACACATATTTTGTACATATCCTAGGAGTGACTTAGATAATTTGATTTCTAATTACATTCATATTAAAGGAAGAAATGTAAAAATAAACATGTTATCATATATTTCCATACATTTATTCAAGCGATACACACTTCGTACATCGTCTAAGAATGACACAAATAGGTTAGGTGGATATGTCACGTTTTTTATGTATTTGGGCAGGACATGTTTGATGGATAGGTGTGGGGAGCGTCCCGAAGGAACGCGGGTCACGCAGTAGAACTCAGGCTGCACTTGTGGGCGACATATGGCGGTAGACCTCACGCTATAGTAGCACCATATATATATATATATATATATATATATATATATATATATATATATATATATATATATTTTTTTTTTACTCCCACCTCCAATTACTCCAATTAAAAGAAATCTACTTACTCCAGTCATGAGTTCTGTCGGCGTGTCCTTTCTTTATGTCTTCTACATAGGGTTGTATCATGTGAAGACAACCCTGTGAGTGGTCTCGAATTAGAGAAGCGTGCTACATGCCTACCATAGTGGTCTCGACTGCCTCATGGAGCGGTCGCTGGTTTGATATTTAGTTGTTCCAGCGATAACATACAATTCTCCGACGGTAGATACCAAAGGCGTCAAGACGTCTCTTCAGGTCGGAAATCGTTGTCCATGTCTCACATCTGCAGAGCAAAACAAAGGACCACAAGCGATTTAAAGATTCGGAGAGTAATCCTTCAAAACAAATGTCAACGACGCCGTATACTATGGTTGAGCGAGCCCAACACACCACGAACCATGCCAATCTTGCCAAGGACTTTTTAACATTACCCGCCGCAGTTATGATCTACACTATGAAGGTATGTGAGGCTTTACCAAGACTTCGTTGGCCTCACCAGATATAAAGGATTACAAAGGCGGAGCATGCCGACAGGAGACCTTTTGGTCCATATCTAGGTCGGATGCGAAAAAATCATAATGATAACTAGATAAATGAATAAATAAAGAATTATAATGTAAATAATAAATAAAATGCATAAACAAATGCATAGGTATAGTTAAATAATAAACAGGTAAATAGTAAATAATAATAAATTTACATAACTAATAATAAATGAAAATCAAACTAAGAATAAACAAACGAACAAATGATAACAAAACAAATAAAGAGACTGGGCTTCGTCTTGGCCCAGGAGACCTGAAGTCCAAGAAGTCTATCCTTCCTTCTCTGCTGTGACTCCATGGCTGCAACAAGAACCCCCAACGGATCCGCACGAAGTGCAGCATCATCGGTAACGGCAAGGTCAGAGAACTTAATGTTGCCAGTGAGGGTTTTTTTTTTCCGTAGTGATCATTGACCCGACCAGTCCGTGTAATACATTGTCGATCTAGAAGTTTGAAAAAACGTTTGGGAGTATGCCCTACCTTGCTCGTGAATGAACAGGAACCCAGGCGGGTATCCTCCTCTACAACACTTCGCCCCAGGACACAGGCCAGTCATCAGGTCGATAATCCTCTCAGGAATCTCACGGAGACGCAAACAACCCCGAAGTACCTCACAAAACACGTGAACAAACGCTTTCTTGAGATCAACATAGTCTACAAGCTATCTCCGTGGAAACTCACGTGGGTGCTCCTTAAGATCATGAAGCACTAGGATCCAATCAGGAGTTGAATTATCGAGCATGAACCCGGAATGTTCAGATATCTGAAACTGGAAGTTGGAATCGTACCTGCTCTAGCTACAGATGGAGGCCTATGCATTTATACTGACTGGCCCCGTGATGATTTTATTCAGCCAAAGTGACACCTTCCCCCTGACACACACACACACCCCTTGCGCATGGAATGAGAGAGCGAAAAGTGAGGTACCCATGCAGTGACGCTTCAAGACCCGTATTTACTAAGTCTGTATTAAGTGATTTTTCAATTTCTTGTTGTTCAAGGTTCCTTATTCCATGTAATTTACATCCGTTCCTCCTCTCAATCGTTGTTAGAGAAAATATACTTTATACACACACACACACATTCATATATATATATATATATAACTATATATACAAATATGTATATGGCCTGCGAACAGCAGCAGGTAACGTTTCTGCCTCGGAAGGCCCGAGTTCGATCCCAAATAAGTGCAAAAAGTACTTTCATGACTTTCCAACCCCTCTCCACAACGTCGGACATCAAAGGTGTATATATATGGTAGCACCTAATCAGGATGATCGAGCTGATTATACTTCAGATTTCATTCGCGACCACAGCCATTCAAAAATAAATAAATAAATAAATAAATAAATAAAATTATGGACTTCTCATCATGCATACAACCTTACCATGAAGGACAAAGCCAGCGTGGTGAGGTACAGAGCCTGCATCGTCACTCAGGGAGCTTCAGTGGAGATCCATCTCATCCGTGTCAATAATGGACAAAATAGCTTCAAACATTATATATATATATACACACACACCAAGGGCTTTTTCCCCCTTACGAAGGAGGTAGCCAAAGTCAAAGGCATAAATCCACTCCCACCCACTTCATCCCCACATGCTCTACTCCAATTCGCCACCCCTCCCTCTTTTCTTCGCTACTCTTGGATGACGGGTCATCCCTGCATCTCGCCCATTGCCCTTGATCAGAAGTAATGCAGCAAGACACAACACATCCACAGCAAAGCAGCTTCACTTAATCGGCGAACCCTCTCTCCGTCCACTCATGCAGAAAAAGAGAAGACGGGGAGAAATCCCTTCGGGGTGTGTCAAAATATCATTCACACATACTCCCATCCCCACTCGTTCCCTTCCATACATCACAGCATCATCTTTACATAACCATTGTCCACTCACCCCTCTCTTTTGTCTTCTCCCTTCCTTCCTCAACAAACATTCCCCTTTTTCTCAATGCCCCTTTTACCCCATCCATCCCAGCCTTGGTCGCCTCCTCATATTCACTCTCTCCACCTCTGTCTTCCATACCTCTTTTACTAATCTTTCTTCACTCATTCTTTCCAAGTGTCCAAACCATCCCAATACTCTTTCATTGATCCTGTCTTCCAGCTCCCTTTCCACCTCCGCTCTCCTCACCTCGTTTCTCACTTTATCCATCCTTGTAACCCCTACCATACTTCTCGGTCATTTCATCTCAAATACATTTAAACTCTTCCTCTCGTATGTTCCCTGTTTCTGCCCCCATACAGTGTTGTCGGCACAATCACTCCATCATACAATCTCCTCTTAGCACCCATTCCCAAATGTCTATTTCTCATTACACATTTTAATCCCCCAAGGCATTTACTTGTTTCTTTCAATCCACATTCTACCTCCACTCCTCCCTTTCCCGCCACATTCACACTCAAGTATCTAAAGCCATCTATTTCCTCCAGTCTCTCCCTTAATACTCGCTTCCAATTTTCTGCCATCCTCTCCCCTTGTACACCTCACCACCTTTTACCCACCTTTATCTTCAAACTTCCTTCTTTCACGTACCTTGCCAAACTGTCACTAACTTCCTTAATCCCTCCTCTGATCCTGCTACAGGCGCACTGTTGTCAGCAAACAACAACAACTGGCTTATCTCCCACTTTTCCTCCATTTTCTTTAACCATCTCCAATCCCCGACCCATTATCTTTGCGTTTACCTCTCGCACCACCCCATTCATGTATAAATTGAACAGCCAAGGCGACATGACATATTCCTGGTGAAGGTCCACCTTTACCTCAAACCACTCACTCTCTCCATTTCTAATTCTAACACAGGCTCTAATACTCTCATAAAAACTCTTGACTGTTCTTAACAGCTTTCTTCCAGCTCCATACATCTGCAGTACCTCCCACAGTGCCTTCCTGTCTACCATGACATAAACCTTTTCCAACTCCAAAAAAGTCCCCCCCCCAAAAAAAAAAAAAAAAAAAAAAACTTTTCCTAAAAGTTTCTCACATACCTGCCTTACCACAAAAATCTGATCCACGCAAATCATACATTTCCTAAAACCACACTCTTCTTTACCTATTACTCCCTCTTTTCCTCTCCTAATCCTCTCAATCAAAACCCTCCCATAAGCCTTCCCAACTACACTTAACAAACTGATCCCTCTGAAACTACTACACTCACACTTATCCCCCTTTCCCTTGTAAAGCGGAACTACGCAGGCATTCCTCCAGTCTTCCGGTACTCGACCCTCTTTTAGACAAACATTAAACAATCTCATCAGCCAGTCCACCATCACTGTACCTCCATTTTTTAGACACTCCGCATGACACCCATCCAACCCAGGTGCCTCACCTGCTCTCCTTCATTTAAATAACTGTTTTCACCTCATTTTACCTTATTTCTCCTTCATTTTCCTCACTCATCACTGTCATTTTATTAGCGCTTCCCACTGCAATTACCTTTCCCTCCCTATCTTCCTTTACATTTAGCAACTCCCTAAAATACTCTACTTATCTTCCCCTTACTGCTGTCTCTTCCATTGTCATCTCTCCATCTGCACTTTTTACCTATTTTTCTTTACTTGATTCGCTCCCTCTTCCTCTTCTAATTGCCTTCCAAAACATCTTTTGACTTTCAACTTTTTCTGTCGTACTCTTACCCCATTTCACATCTGCTCTCCTCTTTGCCTCCTTTATCTTATGCGTTACTTCTCTTTTCTTTGTACCTCTCATATGATTCTCTCGTCCTATTTTGTAACCAGCTTGTGAATGCTCGTTTCTTCTCTACAACCTTCTTTGCTTCACCATCCCACCACTCGCTACCCTTCTATTTCCTCCCGTCCTTCGACACACCATCTTTGCACACCTTATGACTCCCTCCTTGAAACATCCCCATTCCTCCTCCACTCCTAGTTCTACTCTATTCTTCCCTCCCACCCTTCTCTCACCTTCTTGTACTCCTTATCCTTTTTTTTCTTATTTAAGCAGTTTACTCTAAGCACCTACCTGCTTTCTATCCTTTTCCTCTTTTTCCATCTATCCTCCACTCTCAACTTACCTTCCATCAAAAACTTTTCTGATATTCCCCCACTCTCCTTAGAACATATACTCTTCCTAGTCTTATGGTTACCACTATATAGTCCATTAAAGCCCTATTTACCATCCTTCCATCCACCGCCCTCTCCCGTGTGTACTTATGCTTAACCTTCTTCCTAAAAGCTGTATTTACTATCATCAACTCACCACTACGATTTTTTCTTGGAACTCCACACTTCCCAACAAAGCCGTCTTTTGGTTCATATACTCTAGCATTGAGATCTCCCAATGCCACTACATTGATATTTCTCCCTAAACCCTCTATGCATTAATCTAAATCTATCCAAAAAGCCTCCCTTTACTCTCTTCTGACAACCTACCAGGCCCATTTGCACTTAAACCCACATCTCCCTTCCTAGTTTTACCTTCATCCACATTAACGTTGAAAAAACCTCCTTCTCCACCACACGCTTACCTATCTCTTACTAGGATAACCACTCCTCTCCCTCATCCTCTCTTCACTCCTGACATCTTCCCAACTCCCAAACTCAAACTCGCCCTTCCCTTACAACTTAGTTTCACTCGATGCCAACACGCTCATATTCTCACAAACATACTGCCTATCTCTTCCCTTTTACTTTTATCAGTACCACATCCACACACATTAAAAGACACAAACCTTAGGGTTCTGGTTGGAAAACTCCCAGACCTTCTTATGCCTTTGCTTTTTTTTATTATTATTATTATTAATTTTTTTTAGGAATGTCCTCTTTTTCTCTATAGTGAGTAGGATGTCTAGTCCTATCCCCGTCCCGTTTTTGTCGCCTTTTACGACTCAAATGGGAGCACTCGGTGGCATTATTCCTATTCCCCTACCACAGGGTTCGGCGAAAAGCGAAATGAATATTCAGAGAAGTGGTACAGGAGAGTAGAGTGAGTGGACAGCATAACAGAGGGACAGTCGAAGTATAAAAGTATCATCGTTTCTCTATGAATAGAGATATCCTCTATCACAGGCGAAATTTGGTGTGGCTCTGGTCCATAGGGGCGCCCCATATAGACTCTAAAGTGTCAGCTGCATGCTACTAAGCATCTTTTATCCCCACGATAACATGCAGCCAATACCCCAGACGGGATGTGAATATATATATATATATATATATATATATATATATATGATCAGTAGTAGAGCCCCCCTCACACACATACGCTTGGGGTGGACATTCTACGTTGGTTATGGCTCGTGATACATAACATAACATACCCTTTGTTAGGGTGAAGAGTCTACAGTTGATTAGTATGTGGGGATTCTACAATTGAGTGTAGTTGGGGTGGAGCTTCTACAGTTGATAAGTGTGGGATATTGGCTGCTTGTTAGTGTGGCGAAGTAGCATGCAGTTGATACTTTAGGATCTATATGGGGCACTCCTACGGACCAAACCCATACATCATTTTGTGATAGAGGAAGTCTGTTCATAGAGAAATTATGACACTTTTATTATACTGCGACTGTTCTTCCGTTATGCTGCCCCCCGCCCCTTGTTACTGTTCTGTACCGTTTCTCTGAATATTCATTTCCTTTTTCGCCTACCCTGTGGTGGGGGAAAAGGATGCTGCCACCCTACCAAGTCTTCCCACTTGAGTCGTATGAAGCGACAAAAAACGGGACGGGGATAGGACTAGAAATCCTACCTGTAGCCCCAAAGGGGACATTCCTAAAAAAAAAAAAAAAAAAAAGAGAGAAAAAAAAAGTAAAGTAAAGGCATAAGAAGATCTAGGAGTTTTCTAACCAGTACCCTAAGGTTTGGGTCTTTTAATGTGTGTGGATATGGTACAGATGAAAGTAAAAGGGAAGAGATAGGCAGTATGTTTGTGAGAAGAAAGATGGATGTGCTGGCATTGAGTGAAACTATGTTAAAAGGGAGGGGCGAGTGTAGTTGGGAGGTTCTCAGGAGTGAAGAGAGGACGAGGGAAAGAAGGGGTGGCTATACTAGTAAGTGAAGAGATAGGTAAGCGTGTAGTGGAGTGGAAGGAGGTTTCTTCAAGGTTAATGTGGATGAAGGTGAAACTGGGAAGGGAGATGTGGGTTTTTGTAGGTGCGTATGGGCCTGATAGTGAAAAGAGCGTAGAGGAAAGGGAGACCCTTTGGATGGATTTAAATGAGTACATAGAGGGATTAGGAAGAAATGTCAATGTAGTTGTATTGGGAGGCCTTAATGCTAGGATAGGAAATGAAGAAATAGTGATTGGGAAGTATGGAGTTCCAGGAAAGAAATCGTAGTGGAGAGTTGATGGTGGAGATGTGTATCAAGAGTTGATAGCAAATACAGTGTTTAGGAAGAAAGTCAAGCATAAGTACACATGGGAGAGGGTGGTAGATAGAGCGTTAATGGACTATATAGTGGTAACCAGGAGTATAGTAGGAAGAGTTAAGGATGTACATGTTCTAAGGGGAGAGAGTGGGGGAATGTCAGATAATTTTTTGGTGAAAGTTAAGTTGAGAGTGGAGAAAGAGGAAAAGGGCAGAAGGTAGGGAGGTACTTAGAGTGAACTGCTTAAATGAGAAAGGAGAAGGATTATAAGAAGCTGAGAGAGGATTGGGAGTGAGTGAGGGATAGAGTAGAACTAGGAGTGGAAGAGGAATAGGGATGGTTCAAGGAGGGAGTCATAAGGTGTGCAAAGATGGTGTGTGGAACAAGGAGGACGGGAGGAAATAGAAGGAAGGGTAGTGAGTGGTGGGATGAGGAAGCAAAGAAGGGTGTAGAAGAGAAGAAGCAAGCTTTCATAGATTGGTTACAAATTAGGACGAGGAAATCATATGAGAGGTACAAAGTAAAAAGAAGAGTAGTAAAGCATAAGATAAAGGAGGCGAAGAGGAGAACAGATGTGAAATGGGGTGAGAGTATGACAGAAAATTTTGAAAGTAATAAAATGATGTTTTGGAAAGAAATTATGAGAGGAAGATGAGGCGAATCAAGTAGAGAAGAAAAGGTAAAACGTGCAGATGGAGAGATGATAATGGAAGAGAAGACAGTGAGAGAAAGGTGGGCAGAGTAATTTAGGGAGATGTTAAATGTGAAGGAAGATAGGGAGGGAAAGGTAGCTGTAGTGGGAAGCGCTAAGAAAATGACCATGATGCGTGAGGAAAATGGAGGAGAAATAAGGAAAGATGAAGTGAAGGCAGCTGTTAAGATGATGAGAGCAGGTAAGGCACCTTAGTTGGATGGATGCCATGTAGAATGTCTGAAAAAGGAGGTACAGCGATGGTGGACTGGCTGGTGAGGTTATTTAATGTTTGTTTAAGAGAGGGTAGGGTGCCGGCGGAGGAGTGCCTGTATAGTTCCACTTTACAAGGGAAAGGGGGACAAGTGTGAGTGTAGCAGTTTCAGAGGGATAGGGATCAGCTTGTTGAGTGTAGTTGGGAAGGATTATGGGAGGGTCTTGATAGAGCAGATTAGGAGAGGAACAGAGGGAGTAATTGGTGAGGAACAGTGTGGGTTTAGGACAGGTAGGGGTTGTGTAGATCAGATTTTTGTGGTAAGACAGATGTGTGAGAAAGCTATAGGAAAAGGTAAGGATGTTTTTTGGGCTTTTAGGATCTGGAAAAGGCTTATGACAGGGTAGACAGGAAGGCACTGTGGGAGGTATTGCCAATATATGGGATAGGAGGAAAGCTGTTAAGAGCAGTCAAGAGTTTTTACGAGAATAGTAGAGCTTGTGTTAGGATTAGAAATGGAAAGAGTGAGTGGTTTGAGGTAAAGGTGGGACTTTGTCAGGGATGTGTTATGTCGCCCTGGCTGTTCAATTTATACATGGATGGGGTGGTGCGAGAGGTAAATGCAAGGGTAGTGGGTCAGGGATTGGAGATGGTTAAAGAAAATGGAGAAAAGTGGGAGATAATCCAGTTGTTGTTTGCTGACGACACTGCACTTGTGGCAGGATCAGAGGAGGGATTGAGGAAGTTAGTGACAATGTTTGAGAAGGTGTACGAAAGAAGGAAGTTGAGATAAATGTGGGTAAAAGTGAGCTGATGAGATGTACAAGGGGAGAAAGTGGCAGCAGACCGAAAATGAGTATTAAGGGAGAGAGACTGGAGAAAGTTGATAGTTTTAGATACTTGCGTGCGAATGTGGCAGGAAAGGGAGGAGTCGGGGTGGAGGTAGAATGTAGATTGAGAGAAGCGAGTAAATGCCTTGGTGGATTAAAAAGTGTAATGAGAAATAGACATTTGAAAATGGATGCTAATAGGAGATTGTATGAAGGAGTGATTGTGCCGACAACTTTGTACAGGGCAGAAACATGGAACATAAGAAAGGAAGAGAGAAGGAGTTTGAATGTGTTTGAGATGAAATGCCTGAGAAGTATGATAGGGGTTACTAGACTAGATAGAGTGAGAAACGAGGAGGAGAACAGAGGTGGAAAGGGAGCTGAGAGATAAGGTTGATGAAAGAGTATTATAATGGTTTGAACACATGGAAAGAATGAGGGAAGAATTATTAGTAAAAGGTGTGGAGGGGAGAGGTAGAAAAAGTGAACATGAGGGGTCGACCTAGGATGAGATGGATGGATGGGGTAAAAGGGGCATTGGGAAAGAAGGGAATGTCTATTGAGGAAGGACGGAAGAGGACAGAAGATAGGGGTGAATGGAGAAGGGTTGTGTACGGATGATGCTGTGATGCATGTAAGGGAGTGGATGGGGGATGCGGGGTGATGGAGTATGCATGAGAAATAAAATGACGCAGCCCGAAGGGATTTCTCCCCGTCCTCTTTTCTGCATGAGGGGACGGAGAGGAGGATCGCCGACTTAAAGAAGCGGCCTTGCTGTGGATGTTCTGTATTCTAAGACACTGCTTCTGACCTAGGGCAGTGGACAAGATGCAGGGATGACCCGTCATCCAGGAGGTGTTAAGTTAAGAGGAAGGGTAAAAGGGAGTGGAGTATATAGGGGATGAAATGTGTGGGAGTGGTTTCTGTGCCTTTGTCTTTTAGCTACCTCCCCTGTAAGGGGGGAGAAAGCCTTTGGTATATGTATAAGTATATATATATATATATATATATATATATATATATATATGCAATACAAACACTAGGAGCGTGTGTTCACAAATGCGTAAATAACCACTAGGAAAAGTAAACTAACGAAGCAGAGCGCTTTCGTGTAATTACATCTTCAGTGCATCTTTGTATCTGCACTGAAGATGTAATTACACGAAAGCGCTCTGCTTCGTTAGTTTACTTTTCCTAGTGGTTATTTACGCATATATATATATATATATATATATATATGTATATATATAATCAAATGTTTTGTATATTCCAAAATCCAGTGAATCGCAGCTGTATTACACAAAACATTTGCAGCGGGTAACAAAAAGAGATAAATAGATGAATAAATGAAATATGGTCAGAGGAGTGAGTCATTCAAGTGTTTTGTTCTTGCGTTGACATGGCCCCTGGCTGAAAGCCACAGATACAGTCGTCAGTCTTCAATTTTTGCTCAAGATTGGCCATAGTTGAACATACGCAAGAAAGTCGTCTGCATTGTCGATGTACTGTACTATATATGTCTGTTGCATCACGTTTGGCTGGGCGCGAAACTGCCTCGGCGCAGTCGCAGTCGAGTGCATGTGTCAACTACATGTCGACGATATTCTTGGGGCATTTGCCCAAAGACTCACGATAGTCTCTGTACCTTCAAATTACAAGGCGTGGACACGTAGTAAGACTGAGACGAAACTTTTAAAATTGGCCAAAACACTTGTAAGTGAGCAGAACCTGTCAGACATCTTGAGCATTCAAGCCCAACCCGAGGTACGGATATGACAGTGTATTATTGTCAATGATACCCAGCGCTTTGCGCGCTCACAACTCCGTATCAGGAATATATAGATAATATGAAATAAAATAAGATGTCACTGGCAGGCCAAGGCTGGAGTCAGTAGACTCGCTCAAATAGATAAATGTATATAAAAATATATATAAACAATTTAACTATATAAGAACACCAAACAGCATGGGAAATACAATGTTTGCAGCCATGATGGTGTGGAATATGAACATTTATGAACTAGCACATTATGGAAAATGTGTCACAATATGATCGTCTGGCTACATTCGAATGATGCTGAAACGTGAGGGCTGGAGGTACTTTTTATTATTTGCATTAGTACCGTGGATGCTCGGTGGCTAAGGGGGTTCGAATTCTGTCACCGGCGAGTTGAAGCAAAGGTATGATTCATTAAATTCCACGCTACAAAGTTCTCTGTAAGGGGTACCGTCGTAGTGATAGGGCGAAGTTAGGCGACGTTGAACCGGATCGTCAATCATTTCTCTGTCTTCACAGCGTTCATCCAACGGAATTGTCCTAAGTGGTCATTTTTTTTTATTATATATTTTTTCTTTGTGGCGTCAAGTGATTCAATTCGGCTCTGTACATTGTATACCAGGTTATTTTATTAAACTGGCCGGAACAGGAATGTGGCAGAGATATAGTAACTTGTTTTCTCTATTTACTTTCCTTGCAGGTCCGGATGACGTCGGTACCTTACGCAACTCTGCCATTAATTTATCACTCGTGTTCGGCAAGAACAAAACTGTTTATGAATATTGATTACATTCTTTAGACTATTTTTGTTTAATTGTTGAGTTGTTCATATATATACTATTATGTATGTATTCATTAATCTATTCATGTATCGTCACTTAGTAATGTGTTTACTTTCCTCACCGTTTTCTGATTCCCCAATCCCCACTCACCTCTTCATAAACTTTCCTGAACTTAATCTGTGTACTTATTTTTTAACCCAGATTTGAAACATTTGGGAGTGATCTATTTATGCAAGGCTAGTGGAGAAGAAGAGTCAAATACGAAACAATGACTGTTTTGCTCGCCAACATTCTAGTTCTGCAGAACCTAATTCCCATTTTGTTTACACCATCAGTCGGACACCTCGTCTTGGCGGGAGAGCATCTGCATATCTGTGGACTGCGACGACGACAAGTAAGTACTTAAAGAGGGAGGGAGGGGGAGAGGTATTTTCTCTTTGAGTGAGACGGGGTAGGTTTATCACTTTTTTCTGATGATGATGTCTGTTGTAATGAACTACCATTTTTTTTACGCTTATGAGTATGTGTCTAATTATTAGACAGACTCAAATGCACGTCAGTATCGCACCACGCTATTAGACTCTAATAGTTAACTTGCATTTCGTCGTGTTTGTCAAACGTTGTCGACAAAATGGACCCATTCGAATATTACTTCCATTTCTTTTTAATCTTAATAGGAGACACCATAGTTGCGTCACCCAGGCTTCCCACACATAAACAGGACATTCCAATGTCGAAAGACCGTCGCTGACTTTGAATAACTAGAATGACTTCGCTTAGAGAAATCTAGACTTATATAGGAACGTTTCAATATTATGCCTAACATTCTATATATGACGGAAAATATATTTGGAGATTTGAAAAATAAAATATAGTAACCGAAGTCGTTTTTACTCAAACAAACTCTCAACGGTCGGCTCTGGTGAAGCCCGTGGAAGCCCATTGTGATAACCCAGGAGTAATGTGTGTCGAGGGTTAGTAAAGGTTGGACGTTATGTAACCGTTGAAAACCTTTGGGGGACATCAAGACGTCAGAGATTTGACAAGCTTCATTGGATATTAACGGATATTTGACCCTCCTATCTTGTAGTGCATCACGGATATAAACACACCGGAAATAGGCCAGTCAAGTGGCATCAGCACAAGGGTTCGTGGGTGGGGGAGGGCAAACGGATGTCCAAGGGTTGTTTCACACGTACCGACTTTTCGCCGTCCGCCGTCCACGACACGACGTCGTGTCGTGGACGGCGCACGGCGAAAAGTCGGTACGTGTAAAATGAGCGTAAAGACCCAAACTCTTTCCAGACGTCCTCCATATTGATTTTCGGAAGTTTACCTGATTCTCATTCACACAGTCCTGTCCATTGGTTCTAAGCGACTTCACGTCGTCAGTAGATCGTTTATTTTTCTACGGCAAAGTCTTGGTCTCGTATGTTCATAGTCTCGGGCTCGAGTACAGCACTCCTCTCTGATTTCAGCCGCAGGTACTCCTCGCTCCCCGGTGTATGTTTTCCACCAGACACTGCCTCCATTTGGCCTTTCTGTCATCACTCCATCTATGTGTGTATTATACAATCATGATGACATGACACCCCAGACTTCTCCAACCCCACCCAAACGCCTTTATACACTTTCTTTCAAGCTTTCAGTAGCTTTCTCCTAATTCCACAAACCTCCAGAGTATCACATCTACTTTGAATGTTTTTCCAGGTTTACATATGCTTCATAAGGATATTTTCCCCTGTTTTTGTCTATGTACTAAGGGCCTTCCCCCTCTTAGCTGCTTGTGTATGAAGGATCCCTGAATCGTGCCCACTGCCAGGGTCAAAACGAATGCAGTAAGGCACAGGTCCTCTTCACCTCCGTCTTTGTGATGATTATGGTGATTCGGTTTGACGTCGCGAATCCCTCCCCCTATCAGGAGGCTAGGACTGTGCCCCTTAGAGGACTTTGTTGCGTGGAATTTAATAAACCATGCCATTGGTCCAACTCGTTGGCGGCAGGGTACGAACTGCCGTCACCTCGACCTCCGCCGCAAGTAGCGACGCTCAAACCTGTTTGACCAGATAGTATACTACCGTGTCTGTACCTCTCGAATATTTGTCTCTGGAAAAACTCCTTCATTAAGAAATTCATTGATTCTTCCCTCGATTTTCCGGACTCGTCCGGAAAATACTTGACCAGTGTTCTTCGCCAAGTCGCGGGGGCATTTTTTGTTTACGTGTTTGTTTTCTTTCTATTCGTTTATCTACTTTTTGTCTTCTTGCAAATTATTTATGTGAATTACCTCATCGTGGGTGCCCAGGGAGCCGGCTTTATCCCCCCTCTCCCAATTATGTCTTTCTCTGTTTGTGTAATTATTGATCTGTCTCTTGTTTCTCTTGCAATCGTTTATGCATAACATGGCGATTTTTGCACTTGCGTGCCGCATTCCTGGGTCACGGTTTTAGGTCAGTGTTACGCATGTGAGGTAAATGTTGAATGGTCGGCTTTTGGCAGCCGCTCAACACTACGAGGAAGAGACACATATTGTTCTGTCGGAGGAGGAGGAGGAGGAGGAGGGGGAGGTTAGGCTTAGGGTTGGCAAAAGTGTTATTTATTGTTTGTTCCTTGGTGTCGATTTCTAGGGCCCTGCTGCGCTGCTGACAGTGTATGCAAGGCCCCCACCTTAGCTCTTCTTTTTAGCATTTGTAGTTCTTTCCAATGCTCCTTTCGTTTAGACCGTAGAATTCAGTGAATAGATGGGTTTTCATTTTTTCTAAACATCGCTATACTGTAACTAATAGTTATCTCATCAGGGAACCTGTTGTACGGCCTCAGTGCACTTCTGGCAAAAAATCTAAAACCAATTTCTAAGTTACTCCTCGGCTCATGTAATCAATACAGGCCTAGGCAGTGCCTCAGCATCATAGATGTCTCTTGTTGGAACCTTCGTGGAAGGTAGAAAAAGGGAAGGAAGGGGAAGATGTAGAGCTCGTGTACCCTTGAATGAAACCGCTTGGCGGCAATCAACAGATGTATGAATCATCACCAGCAGTGAAAAGATTGATCTATTTGGCACCATTCTTCACTGCCGTTTTTTTTTTCCAGGTGCTGAAGAAGAAGAAAATATATTCCCTCATGCTTGTGACCCACATGGCTGAGATGCACGTGTGGAGAACTGCCCACTCAACTTACTTTTGTCTTGTTGTCGTTCTCGTTTTTTATGACCCGACTTGACCTCATTTTGGGCAACGCCTGGCAGCCTCGTTCATCACTGTCATGGACTAATTATAGTCGAAGATAGGTGGGCGTCGTCCGCCGAAAGTGTGGCGGGTACAGGGATGACCCTTCATCCATGAGGTGCTGAGAAAGGAGTTGGGGGCTTTCAAAGGGTTTTAATGTATATGTAATGCGTTTACTTTGACTCAGAGGCCACCCTTCTAATAAGATGGAAAGGACATTCGGTGTGTGTATATATATATATATATATATATATATATTTACATATATGATATATAATGTATATATATATATATATATATATATATATAAGTCTAGATAAGATATTCTAAAAACGCTGTGGAAGTCGGGGACAGGTGGTATTACGGTGACACTTTCTCCTAAAAATATTCTTGAAAAAGCGCTTGGGTAAGTTGGGGTCAGGTGGTCTTCTTCTTCTTCTTCTTCGCGTTCTTCTTCTTCTTTGCGTTCTTCTTCTTCTTCTTCGCGTTCTTCCTCTTCTTCTTCTTCTTCTTCTTCTTCGCGTTCTTCTTCTTCCTTGCGTTCTTCTTCGCATTCTTCTTCGCGTTCTTCTTCTTCGCGTTCTTCTTCCTCGCGTTCTTCTTCGCATTCTACTTCGTGTTCTTCTTCGCGTTCTTCTTCGCGTTCTTCTTCCTCGCATTCTTCTTCGCGTTCTTCTTTGCGTTCTTCTTCGTGCTGGGGATCCCGTGTTGGGGTTCCGCCCCGAGGCCGAGGCCGAAGGGGAAAACGAGGGATTAGAGCGCGGAAAGCTGCGGCCGTAGGCCGCTGTTTGCGCAGCCAAGCCCCCGGCGAAGCCCGCGGCTTGTATATATATATATATATATATATATATATATATATATATATATATATATATATATATATATATATATATATATATATTACATTCACTAATCACAAATCACTTAATTCTAAGCCATCAACATCGAGACACTCGAGGAGGCATAAATGCAGAAATTAAAACGTGGTACAGCCAAGGACTCGAACCTGCGCGCGTGCGTGTGTGTGTGTGTGCGCGTGCGTGCGTGCACATTATATACCAACTTTATCGAATGTCTCTGGGATCGTCCGTGATGGCACATCGTAGACTTGTCAAAGATAACTTGAACGTGGCACTAAAGTTGTTCACATTATTTGTGAAAAAATGAACTCTGCCTTTTCACCAGTGATGAGATGAACAACAGGGATGTTCCCCATCTGAATAAAGTCACCTGACACTTCTGCGTCTCCTGAGTTTCCATGGTAACCACATGACAGGCGTGAGATGCAAATGTGAACGTGATGGGACATCCAAGCGGGCAGGTCATCTCAGCAAACGACAACAACAACAGGACTAGGGTAGGGAAGGGGAGTGAAGACTGGGAGTCTTGGTTGGAGGTTGGGAGTGTGGAGTGAGATTGGGATAGTATGGAATGGAAGGCAATGGAAGTTGACAGATGGAAGGTTCGATGAACAAGTCTCCTGTCCATGTCTCCTCAGCCACGATACAAGTCTTAATAAACATTCCCTAAAAGTACTCGGTGGCAGTAGCCCCCTTTTATACATGACTATCGTTTGCTTTTCCTGCAGACCTCTCTCTCTCTCTCTCTCTCTCTCTCTCTCTCTCTCTCTCTCTCTCTCTATCTATCTATCTATCTATCTATCTATCTATCTCTCTCCTTCCTGTCTATCTAAAAAAAATTACTATCGTTTGATTTTCCTACAGACTTCTCTCTCTCTCTCTCTCTCTCTCTCTCTCTCTCTCTCTCTCTCTCTCTCTCTCTCTCTCTCTGTCTCTCTATCTCAAAAAAATTTATTATCGTTTGATTTTCCTACAGACTTCTCTCTCTTTCTCTCTCTCTCTCTCTCTCTCTCTCTCTCTCTCTCTCTCTCTCTCTCTCTCTCTCTCTCTCTCTCTCTCTTTCCTGTCTCTCTATTAAAAAGAAATCCCGCACGAGCTGGTGGTCTGTACTAGGTAGTCCATAGTCCATAGACAGATATAGTCCATAGATCTAGGCATAGATAAAAACATATGCATAGACAGACATGGGCAGGCTCGTTTGCGTGGCTTGAAGATCGTACAAGCAGATGCATTTGGTTTTTACTGGTGATTATGAAACGAGTCTTCTGCCTTGTTTAGCAAATGACTTAATATTTGTAACTCCTACAGTTTGAGTTAATATTGTTACATGAACATAAGTAATTTAAATTTTATTTATTTATCTTAGACTATGTACTTTGGGTTGGAGGGGGAGCTTACTTTAAAAGTAAAACCGCAGCCCCACAGTGGGTGGCAACGGTTCTCCCTCGAAACCTCTTCCAGATATCTGTGTTGTATCAGTGTGGGACTGTTTCTATATCACCTGCTCACTGTGGTAAGGGGAGGAGACCTGACGTCAGTCGTCAGCTCTCCATGTGTTAAAAGTTTAAGAAATACAGTTGAAGTTGATAAAGAGATCTGCTGTTCGTCTTCTAAGACCACCATTGGGTACAAAAGCTGAGTATGTCGACAGGAGACCTTTTGGTCCATAACTAGGTCGGATGCGAAAAAATATAATAATGATAAAAATAAATAAATAAATAAAGAAAACAAATAAAAATCATAATAATATAAATGATAATAAAATAAATGCATTGGTATTAGTTAATAATAAACAAACAGGTAAATAGTAAATAATAATAAATTGACAGAAAACTAATAATACATAAAAAACAAGCAAATGATAATAAACAGACAGATAATACAAACAAATAAATAATATAAGATAAATGGCAGTTATTACAGCATCTTGGATGAAATTACCTATTGTGGTCATTTCCTTCAGGATCTCTAATCTAGTTCAGTTCAAAGCTTTAAGAATCATTTAGATAAACACCTAAGCAAGATGCTGTAATGACTATCATTTATTTTATATATTTTTTTTTATTTGTTTTGTTATCATTTGTCTTTATTATTATTTGCTTGATTCTCATTATTAACTATATGTCAATTTATTATTATTTACTATTTACCTGTTTGTTTATTATTTAACTATACATATGCATTTATTTATGTATTCTATTTATTATTTAGATTATTATAGTTTTATTTATTCATTTATGTATCATTATTGTGAATTTTTTCGTATCTGACCTAGATATGGACCAAAAGGTCTTCTGTCGGCATGCTCCGCCTTTGTAATCTGTAACAAATATCGTGTTCATTGGTTCAAATTGGCCATTGTGATTTTAAAGGTGAGTAGGCCGAGTGGGTTAGGGCGTCGTTACTTGTGGCGAAGATTGAGGGGATGGCGGTCCGAACCCTGCCACCGGCGAAGTTGAACCAAGAGCAAGGTTCATTAAATTCCATTCTAGAAAGTCCTCTTTAAGGGATACCGTACTAGGCGGGGGGGGGGGAGTTTGTAACGTTAAGCAATGTAATCAAGTATTCTAGATGTAATTTTGTGTCGAGTACTTTGAATCTTCATAATATGATAATTTTATTTTTTCATTTTACTTTATGTATTCATTTATTTGTTTATTTATCTATTTATTCGTTTATTTATTAATTTATTTATTTAGCCATGGTAATAGGGAAAGGTAAAACGAGTTTTTGATGCGACAAAGTCGTTAATTTTTTGGGAGCGTCGAAAGTACGCCCAATTTGTTCCGACCCATTTGTGATGTACTTTTATTATTATTATTGTTACTATTTTATCACGCTTGGTTATTTATTTTCACACAAAACGAGGCCTTGTTCGAAGGTAGGTTATGAAGAAATAAAACATCACTGGGTCACTTATTTGTTTATTTATGATTAATTTGTTTATTGTTCAGTTGTTCAATATTCAAAGTACTTCTTTTGTCATTATTAACTTTATTTGTTTATTTTTAGTTTGTCATTTATTAATTTATTATTTAGAGTACCTATTTATTATTATTTTTTTTTTTATTGGTCACTGCCCATTCGTGACTGTTTCTGTGAAGGTTGCTTGTACTGCACTCTTCTAGTATGTCATCAGACAAAAAAAAAAAAAAATAATAATAATAATAAATAAAAAGAAATAAAATAAGACAAGAAATAAATCAATAAAATTGTTTCGATGTGTGTGTGTGTATGTGTGTTTATCGATTACAATCATAGTACATTCTTGAGGTTGAGTCTCTTAATTCATCCACTGATCAGATTTGGGATTTATGATTTTCGTTTGGCATTTTGTAGTCCGTCCTTTAGAGATTTTTTTTTTCGCATGACCTAGTGACGCGATCTCGTTTGTGTGATTCACCACCATGGTATTTGGATAACGTGTTGGACTCGTGATCGACAGCTGTTTTCCTTCCGGAAGAGAGCTCAGAGCTCGTATGTGACCGATCTATGGGTAATGCTCTGACCTTACACACACACCCAAGAGAGTTGGAGTAACAACCCGCAGCGCAGCGATACTGAAATTATTTCAACCCTGGGCGGGATTCGAACCCGGACCTCCGTAGTGGCAGCCGGGAACTCTATCAACCGCGCCACGAGTTGAGTTGTGTGTGTTTGTGTGCCCGTGGTCACGTAATTTGCAGGTGGTCGTTACTGAGCGATTGCCAAGAAGATCAGTTAATCGCTTCCCGTCATTTGGGGTTGAAGGGAGGGGATATCTTGATGGGATATCTTGATGGAATTATAATGAAGGAGTGAATAGGCACGTACCAAGACAGAAGCTAGAGAGATGCAGTGAGGCAAAATATAGAAGACACAGAGCTTGAAAAATATAGAGAAAAGATAAAAAAAGGAAAATGTCAAATATATATATAAAGTATAGAAATGAGTATGTAAAAGTGCGAAGAGAGGAAAAAAGGAACCATGAAAAAGACATTATAGGCAAATGCAAAGAGCAACCCAAACTATTTTATAGATATGTGAATAGTAAACTTAACAATAAGAAGGAAATGGTGAAACTACGCCAAGAAAATATAGAATACACAGAAGATCTAGAAATGGCTGAAGTCATGAATAATAATTTGAAGTCTGTTTTCACTAGAGAGAAGGCACAGTATGGGGACGAAGGAAATGAAGTGCGATCTCCCCTCATGAGCGAGATAATAATAACAAAAAGAAATAATGGAACATTTATCAAACCTTGATGTCAGGAAATAACACGGCCCGGACAGAATTGCAAATTGGATTCTAAAGGAATGCAAAGAACTAATGGACAAAATACATAACATGATAAGTTGCTCACTTAAAGAAGGAAAAAATACCAAAAAACTGGAAAAATGCTAACATTGTACCAACATATAAAGGAGGAAATAAGGAAGAACCAACCAACTATAGACCGGTCTCACTAACAAGTACGATAGCCAAAATTTGTGAGAAAATTATCAAGAATAGATGGGTAAAACACCTGGAAGAAAATAATATGATAAACCCAAGACAATTTGGGTTCAGACAATGAAGATCATGCTCCACAAACTTAATATATTTTTACTCAAGACTAATAGACATAGTGCAAAAAAGGGATGGATGGGCTGATTGCGCTTTCCTGGACTTACAAAAAGCTTTCGACAAGGTACCACACAAAAATTATTAAAAAAAAAAAAAAAAAATTGAACATATGAGGGATACAAGTGAACCTACTAAAATGGATGGAAGATTTCCTAATTGGTAGAAAGATGAGAATAGTACTCAGAGAAAAATATTCAGGTTGGAAAGAGGTGATCAGTGGAGTTCCACAAGGATCTGTATTGGCTCCAATAATGTTTGCTATCCATGTGAATGACATGGATGATGATGTGCAATGTTACATGAGCTTCTTTGCAGACGACGCTAAATTGTTAAGGAAAATAAAAAGCGAACTGATTGTAAATCACTACAGGAAGACCTTAATAAGGTATGGAACTGGAGTCAGAAATGGGAAGTAGACTTCAATATTAAGAAGTGTAGCATAATGAAGTTTGGAAAAAGTAAAAATAGAATACCAGGACAATATAAAATTGGAATTAAGGAGTTAAAGAAAGTGGGATCTGAAAAAGATTTGGGAATAATGATCTCAAACGACTTGTCCTATGATAAGCAAATAAACAAAATTGTCGGCGAATCCTATAACTTGCTAAGATCAATAAGCGTGGCATTGACATATTTGGACGAAGAAATTATTTTAAAAAATATTAGTCACACTGATAAGGCCTAGACTAGAATATACGGCGACATTGTGGTCACCCAGTACCCAAAAGAATATAAAGAAAATAGAAAGAATCCAGAGAGCAGCCAGAAAAATGGCTCCAGCACTTTCAAACTTACCATATGAAGAGAGACTGGCTAAATTAGAGTTACCGACTCTGGAGCAAAGAAGAGAGAGAGGCGACCTACTGCCCATCTATAGAATAATGAAGGACACAGAAATACACGAAAGAGAGGACTTGTTAAACTGGGACAAAAGAAACGCAAAAAATATAGTTATAGAAGAGATTTGAAGAAGAACAGTTTTCCACATAGAGTGGTGGACAGTTGGAACAAACTGAACGAAAAAAAATAGTGTGTGCAAAAACCATTCAAGAATTTAATAGCAAATTAGACACTGCGAGATACAAAGGCGGGACACCACGAGCGTAGCTTCCCTTCCCGTAAAATATAACTAGGTAAATAAACACACACACTCACATTTGTGGACTTAACAACAAGAAATAACAATGTTGTACAACACGGCTATTCCTTAGCTTCCTGTTTTGTTTTTAATGCTTGTAACATCTTTTCACTTATATTTTATAATTTTATAATTCTGTAGACTGTATATTTTCAGCAGTAATGCTGCTGTACCCAATAAACCGTATTTTGATATTATTATTATAATTACACACGTGGCTCGACGGTGCAGTGCCGTTCTCGACCGCTAATTCAGTAATTCAGTAATTCGAATCCCGCCCAGGGCTGAAAATAATACATACATACATACATACATATAACAATGGTTTTTCCCCCTTTACAAGGGAGGCAGCCAAAGTCAAAGGCATAAGTCCACTCCCACCTATTTCATCCCCACACACTCCACTCCCAGTCACCCCACCTCCCTTCCACCTCGGCTCCTCCTGGATGACGGGTCATCCCTGCATCTCGCCCACTGCCCCCCCCCCCCCACCTCTCCGTCGCGTTGCCCCCGTGCAGAAAAGGAGAAGACAGGAAGAAATCCGTTCGGGCTACGTCATAACAAAATAATATTATCAATAATGGTAATAAAAATTATAAAATCAATATCACTGCACTGCGAACCGGCACTCCAACTCTGATGGATATATATATAGAACTGCCTAGTATAGGCATTGTGGTTTCTCGCAGTCTCCTTCATTCTTATGAGCTCTAAGATCTCATCCGGTAGGGTAATTGTTGTATATCACGAGACCAACACGTGATCCAAGATAGAGGGGAAACACACACACACACACACACACACACACACACACACACACACACACACACAAGTCGAGGCTACGCACGTTTGGCATTGTCCAGTTAAATGCCGCTTGAGTTTTGGGAGTCAACGTTATTTTCGAGATTTCTGGGAAATGAACACACACACACACACACACACGACGGCGCAGTGGTAGCGTTCGCAACTATTGCTACAGCGGTCTGAGTTCGAATCCCGCCCAGGGCTGAAATAATTTCAGTATCGCTGAGCTGCGAGTCGTTACTCCAATTCTCGTGGTCAGGGAGTTGGGGATGTGTGTGCGTGTAAGGTCACAGCATTACCCATAGATCGGTCATACTCGTATATGAGCTCTGAGCTCTCTTCTGGGAGGGTAATAGCTGTCGATCACGAGTCTAATACGTGGTCCAAGACCATGGTGAATCACACACACACACGCACACACACACACACACACACACACACACACACACACACACACACACACACACACACACACACACACACACACAGTACAAGGCTGTTATATACCCGGTTGGACGCGTTTCTTGATGCACAGCCACTTGCTCGACGGTACGAACAAGAAAGACATGACGAAGATGGCTGGCACCACGACCTGACACCAGCGTTTTCTTTGGCCAGAACTCTTGATTATTTTATACTTAAAGGTGCTGCTGCTGCTGCGAAAGCGGTGCTAAACCGTCCCTCGTGCCGCAATTGGCTTGTAAAATGTAGACTTGCATATCTTTGGATTTGTGTTTTAGGTTATAAGCAAGGGCAGTGTTGTGGGTGGACACATATTTTCTATTCCTGAATGATATA
>NC_134816.1:25629212-25731712 GCF_046742065.1 Oratosquilla oratoria | reverse complement strand
AGGAGGAGGAGGAGAGGAAAGCCGGTGAGCTGGCCTGGGTTGCTGCCTACCACGCAATGGAGTATTGATCACCGTGCTGGGCGTCCTTCAACAGGGAAGAACAGAACCATTGTGTAATATGTCACGATTCTTGAGAATATACGAGTACGCACCCGCAGATATACGCGTACACACGCACACACACACCATACACACACACACATACACACACACACATACACACACACACATACACACACACACATACACACACAGACACACACACACACACACACACACACACACACACACACACACACACACACACACACACACACACACACACACACACACACACACACACACACATATGCGATGGTTCTTATGAGACAATTCGCTCGAGTCTGTAATATTAAGAAAAAAAAAACAAAAAAACTTTTAAGCCCCTTTCTTGTAATGATCCAGCAGCTGGACTGCCTGGAATGGACACTAGGGAGTGAAACGGAAGCCTTCAAGTTACATTTCTAGAGGAAATGGGAGTGTTCTAAAAGGAACGCAAACTAAAATCTAGGATCTGGGTCACATGAAGAATTGTCACTCCAGAATAGCCCACATGAAGAATCGTCACCCCATGAGATCCCACCTGAAGAATTGTCACCCCAGGACGCCGAATATCAACAGTGGAATAAAGATTAGGTTAGGTTGAATGAGGATTATGTTTATTGTCATCAACTTGTACAACCGAAGAATCGTAAACCCAGGATGGCCCACATGAAGAATTGTCCCCCTAGGATAGGCCACATGAAGAATTATCACTCTAGGATAGCCCACATGAAGAATCGTCATCCCATGAGATCCCACCTGAAGGTGTCACCCCAGTACGCCGAATATCAACAGTGGAATATAGATTAGGACGATGACTGGTTATGAAAATAAGGAGCTTCGTTGACCATCTTGCAGGACCACCATATACAGGCAGATACTCGTCATTCGTTTGTTCTTGAGGTAATGCCCTGTATAATGAATGAATAAATGAGATAGTCACATGACACACAGGCGCATGTTCATGTTAATGAGTTTCTTAACCCTTATGCTGCCCCCCTGTTTAAATAAAATCGTCCTGCGGATGCTGGAATAAGACGTACAAGAATGTGGCAGTTCGAGAGTGGATGCTACCTGCTAAAGTGTAGAGCCCCTGCCATTCTTTGCCCGTCACTTTCCTCGGGAGGAACTTGGCTCCTCACCGTCTCCCCCTTCCGAAGGCAACCCTCAGCTTCTTAGGGGCACACCATCCCCCTGGCGTTGAGGGGTGCCCACCCTTTCTGATTAATTGACTTACTTCCCGAGATCGACCACGCCGCGGCCTCTGAGGGATCTCGATGTTCCGCGCACGTAGGTCCCTATCCCGAACGAAATAGGACATCATTATTTTATATCACCCGCGGCCAGGGATGGTATCTCCGAGGGTGAGGGTAAAATGGAAACAAGAGGGCTGGAAGATAACCCTGACCCCTGACCTCGTCACCCTGATTGACCTTTGACCTCGTCCCCCATCATTTGCTCTCCTGATAGTGTGGCAAAAACGTCAGTTTTCGTTATGCCTTTTCGCCAATTCTTCATCCACACCTTTTCCTTCTCTTCTTTGGTTCCGTGGTCTGTAGGGCAAGGACAGTGGCAAAGCTCTCCTACTCACCTTGACTGGACGAATCACACACGACAACCAACGATTGCACTGTCTTATTGCCAGTGTGTGGCCAAAACTACATACAAAAACACACACGCGAGCACTTCTGGCTGGCTGGGTGGTGGTGTCGTCTGAATAGACGGCCCCATTTCCTTGTGGTCACTTCTTTTCTCCGCCGTTTTCCTTTCAGGAAACTGTGGGAAATTTCCAACCAGGGTCCTCTTCTTCGATGCTTCTATTCAGCTCAACACCAAATGGTTGCGGCCAGCTAGTTACTTTGCATGCCAAGGGAGGGGTTGGGTGGGGGGCATTCCACTGAATAAAATTGCCTACAATAGGTACAGTATAAGGCTTCTAAAGAGATTTATCTTGGGGTATATGTATTTTTCCTACATTTATTACTAGTAGTTAAAAGAAAATTGTTGCTTTGAGTCGACCCGCATCCACCTTAAATGTAGACAGGAATGCAAGGAAAAGAAAAAAAAAAATGAAAAACGGAGAAATAAGAAGAAAAGGAAATGTGGAAACAAAGTGGAATACATTGTGACCGTGAGACTAAAACGGAACATTTAACATTTGATAACCAGGGATCTCCACTAAGCCCCCTCAGATAAATAAAATCACCTGACGGCACCAGAAGAAATTTTGAAGGAGCTCAGAAGAACCCCTGGCCTTAGACCAGCGTTTCCCGACCCCTGTTCTCATGTTGAAGCAGTCCAGCACCCTAGCACCCCCTAATAATTAATATCTTATTACTAGAAGGATAAAGGAAAGTGTATGTATAAATCGCTTCCTAGCAACTCCTGTCATTGATTTCAGCACTCCCAGAGGGTGCTAACACCCAGGTTTGGAAACGCTGCCTTAGGATGAAGGTTGGGTTCGATGTGCGTCGTCGGTCGATGCGTGTGTTCGATCGCGCGCACTTCTGAGAAGAGCTAAAGAGAGAGAGAGAGAGGGGTGTAGTGACAAAACATACAAACGCATGTGTCCCAATGTGTGTGTGTGTGTGTGTGTGTGTTTGTGTGTACGTGCAGGACTCGCAGTAATGGACCTGAATTGGAAAATTTTAAGTTTAAGAAGGAAATAGACAAGAACCGATTTACCAACAGAGTGGTGAGCGAATGGACGACTTGGTAACCTTGTAGCGAGCGCTGAGACCATTGGCTGTTTTAATAGAAGATAACTTTGGACAGGGATAATGTGTGGTAATGGACATGGAACTGCCTAGTGCAAGCCTTATGGTCTTTTGCAGTCTCCCTTCTTCTGATGTTCTTGTGTGTGTGTGTGTATCTACCTAGTTGTATCTTAAGGGAAGAGGAGCTATGCTCGTGGTGTCCCGTCTCAGTATATCGCAGTATCTAAATTGTTCTTAAATTCGTGTATGGTTTTTGTACACACCATCTTTTCGTCCAGTTTGTTCCATACATCCACAACTCTGTGGTGTGTGTGTGATTCACCATGGTCTTGGATCACGTGTTGGACTCGTGATCGACAGCTATTTCCCTCCCGGAAGAGAGCTCAGAGCTCGTATATGACCGATCTATGGGTAATGCTGTGACCTTACACGCACAAACACACCCAACTCCCCGCCCACGAGAGTTGGAGTAATACTCCGCAGCCCAGCGATACTGAAATTATTTCAGCCCTGGGCGGGATTCGAACCCGGACCTCCGTAGTGGTAGCCGGGAACTCTAACCAACTGCGCCACGAGGAAGATCCATTCGGCGACACTGTAGGAGGCGAAGACAGAGCTCTCGTCTTGTCCTCCACCTTTAACGGAAGCGTGGAGGGCGAGGTCACGGTCGAGGACAAGGTTTGAGACGTCGTTGGTCTCCTGAGGCTGCAAACGCTTCGTTTTTTTTTTTTTTTTTTTTTTTTTGGGGGGGGTGTTGTTTCCCCCCTGTGAACCCCCCGGGGAGATCACAGAGGCTCCACAGTGGGTTTAGTGACTGAAAAGTAGTGGGAATGTGTGGATGCTGAACGATATAAATCGATGTTTTATGTGCTCCCCGAGAGCCAAGAGAACAGCAGTACATAGTGTAAGTCTCCGGTCTTACCGACAAAGTTCACTTTATTTTTTCTTTATTCTCCAGCTGTTTGAGGTCGTATTTTTCTTGTTAGTGTGTACATTTTATGAAAGGAAAATATGTGTGTTGGCCTAATTGTGTTTAATTTTAGTTTACAGAAAAAAGAAACTCGTGGAGTTTTGTGGTTGATGTTCTAAATTTATCATCTGGTGGCGTAATCTCATCTCGTATTCGCGTTGTTGTGGGTTCGAATCCCGCACTACTCTCAGTCCAAACATATAGGCTTCGGCCGCAGGTACTCAGCGCCTCCTGGCGTAGGCTCCTAGGATCCTCTTTTTTTTATTTTCATAATTTATGTCGTGGTTTTCTTCAAACTATGGATTCTTAAGTTTCTTACCTTGCCCTCTTGATGTTCTTGAAAACGGTCCATAGTAATGGATCTTATTTGTCAGTCTTGTGTGCTTGGCTCTAAAGACAGTAATTTTGTCACCTCTTTCTGCTCTTTCTTCCTGTGTGGACAATTGGAGGTTGTCTTGCCTCTCCTCAGAGTTGTCCGACTAGGATAGGAATAACTTTTACTATTACCATTGTATTATATATATATATATATATATATATATATATATATATATATATATATATATATATATATATAGTATATATATATTTGTATGAGGTTTACATCACTGCCTCATCTTCCAGTTTGGGGCAGATAATATTTTTAATTTTGATTTTTCCTTTTCTTTTTTTTTACATAACTTCATGTACCCATTTCCAAAATATTTTTGGCATTAGATTTAATTGTGTTTACGTCTTCCTGTGTCAAACTTCCTCTTTTTGCATTCTACCGTTCCTTTCTCTTTTCTCAACAATTTTCAGACTATACTAGTTATAGACTATTATAGTTTGACCTTGGCTGCTGTCGCTTATGTGTGCGTGTATTTGTTAGAGAGAGGGAGAGCGTGGGGGTGAGAGATGTAATGATTGAAGCAAAGTGATTCAAGGGTGTGATTACTGTTAGACAGCGAGAGACCTCGGAATAAAAATTCCACCCTTTGTTGAAAGATTGGTTTGAAATTGTTGATCACTGTTATTTTGAGCAAGTGAGACGAGCAGCTCGTCTTGTTATTCCTCATAACTTACTTTTTTATTTTCATTTTTTATCTAAATTCCCCTCATTGCAAAGTTTCCAAATGTGTGTATATAGACCCCGAAATCTAGGTAGGAATCTAGGTTTCCCAGTTACAAACAAAAATTTATCCCCATGGCGCATGACGTAGAATATAAGCCAGCCAATCATCTGAAGGGGCGGGGTCAATTGAGCGCACGAGCCAATGAGATTCTTCGTCGACATGACGTCACTAGTGGTGCGCAGCGGAAGGCCTTCTTTATTTTGAGTGTGTGCCTGGAAAGATTGTAATTGTGTACCTACAAACAGAAACTTCTCAAATATGGTATATTTTGATAGTGCGGTTTTTTTTTTCTTATCCTGTTACAATGACAGTTGATTTGGAGTTGAATATAAATAACGTTTATAATTTAAAACCCTTCTTTATTTTTTTTTATTCATTATTTTTTGTGGCTGAGATGAGTACCATAGATAGCGGCCGAGTTGCAGAGTACATTGTTTTGTGATGTTATCTACAAGTCATAAATTGAGGCAGATGTTAAAACGCGCTAGCACACACACACACGCTCGCGCGCGCTTTTTTTTTTTTTTGTCGCTGATGTCCTGTATAAGAGAAATGGATGGTTTGAATCTATGGGTACACGGGATTCGAACCACCTTCCATCTTGCTTCTGGCCTCCAGAGTTCACATTGACTCAAAGGAGAATAAACAGATAGATGCAGACAAGGTTATCATATTAATACACCAGGTCAGGACTCGTAGTAATGGATTTAAATTGGACAAATTTAGGTTCAAGAATTAAAGAGGCAAGGACTGATTTACATATAGGGTGGCTAAAGAATGGAATAGACTTACAAAGGTCGTTCCAAAAGTAATGCCTATTTTTTAACTAAAAAAGTTGAAGAGCTACGAAGACGGGAGTGGCACCATTAAAACAAGCGACATTTTGTGCTCCAGAATTTATATTTCTACATAGTCACCACCATTCTCAATGCACTTTTGCCAGCGATGAACGAGAGCCTTGATGCCTCGGTCGTAAATGTCAGCGCCTGCCGAGGCGATCCATTTTTTCACGGCTGCGATTACGGCGTTGTTGTCAGGGAGACGCTGCCCACGTAATGCGTCCTTAAGAGGTCCGAACAAGTAGAAGTCTGACGGTGCCAGGTCGGGACTATACGGTGGGTGAGACAGCACCGTCCAGCCGAACTTTGTCACACATTCCGTGGTCTTCAAACTTGTGTGTGGCCTGGCGTTGTCGTGTTGCAAACGGAATGTTTCCCTTTTCTCTGGCCTTACACGGGCAATCCGGGCCTTTGGCTTGGTCAACGTTTCAGCGTAACGGTCAGAGTTGACATTCGCCCCTGGTTCCAATAAATCCAGGAGGATGACACTTTGTCACTCACATCTCTCGCCACTCTAAAATCGACGAACCCATCTCCTAACTGTGCTGACATCAACTGCATCGGCTTCGTAAACGTTCACCAGGCGCCGGTGAATGTTGATTGGTTCAATTTTTTCTGCATGGAGGAATTCAATGACCCATCTCTGCATCTGACACACGTCCATGACAGGGGTTGCTTTCTTAGAGTTTCACACCATCAATATCTGCAACAGAGAGATGAAGCTTTCAGGTCACGAGTGCAAGTTCAGTCATCATAACAATGCAATTTGCAATCACCTTGGATCTCTTCGGGCGGAATGAAATAAATTAGGAGGTATTAGTTTTGGAACGACCCTCGAAGTAACTGTGTTGTGAGCACTGAAACAATTGGTTGTTGTAATAGGAAGTTAGATGATTTTATGGATGGGGATGACATGGACAAAGAACTCCCTAGCGCAAACCTTATGGTCTCTTGCAGTCTCCGTAATTCTTATATTCTTATATGGGGAGACTAGCAAGTTGTTTTTAAGTTGACTTAATATTTTTCTTTCTTATTGTTTTGATGTTGGGGGAGACTAGCAATTCGTTTTAAGTAGACTTAAGATTGTTCTTATTGTTTTGATGTTCCTGGTGTCAAAATTTACATCTCAGTAGGAGTTGACTAACAATGTAAATTTCAATATATATATATATATATATATATATATATATATATAATATATATGTGTGTGTATATATATACATATATATATGTATATATATATATATATATATATATATATATATATATATATATATATATTTTTTTTTTTTTACTTCATGTTCATAAATTCTTTTTTCTAATCCTCTTGACGATTCGCCAAAATAAGCCATTGAGCAACTATTGCACGGGATTTTGTATACGACGCTGTTTTCGGAATTGGTTCTCTTTTCAGAAGTCTTTATTAAATCACCTATCCTCTTGTTAGTTATTTTAGCTATGTTTATACCTGATTTTGTTAAATATTTGTCTATTATTGGTGACATTTCTGAGCCAGGTACTGATATAAAATTTGTATTATTTTTATCATTTCTCTCTTTCTTTCCGCGATTGTAAATAGAAAAAAAAGAAAAAAGCAATAAATATTTACAATCGCGGAAAGAAAGAGAGAAATGATAAAAATAATACAAATTTTATATCAGTACCTGGCTCAGAAATGTCACCAATAATAGACAAATATTTAACAAAATCAGGTATAAACATAGCTAAAATAACTAACAAGAGGATAGGTGATTTAATAAAGACTTCTGAAAAGAGAACCAATTCCGAAAACAGCGTCGTATACAAAATCCCGTGCAATAGTTGCTCAATGGCTTATTTTGGCGAATCGTCAAGAGGATTAGAAAAAAGAATTTATGAACATAAAAATGACATAAAAGCACATAGGACATCTAATTCTTTAGTAGTTCATGCGGAAAAATTCGATCATTTACCAAACTGGAGAGAAGCTGAAGTGCTACATAAAGGTTTTGATAAATTCACTAGAAGAATTGTTGAATCAGCATATATTTCAACTAATAATTCATCGAATCATCGAGGAGGGTTTTATCAATTTAGCTAAAGAAACTAGTATTTTAATTCTAAAACACGCCAGAAAAACGACCTTTCCCAAGTGTCCGAAAAGATAATTAGATTTAGTACATAAACTTCAACTGCAGTTCTACATACACTCTCTGAAGAAGTTCTACGCGAACGAAACGTTAGAGTGTATAGGGTTCCGAGCCTTCCCCTGTGTTTATGTTCTCCATCATCCAAATAATTTGTCTAAAATACTTATCAATATATATATATATATATATATATATATACATATATATATATATATATATATATATATATATACACCCACCCACACATACACATAAGTAATCAATCTCGCAGTGAGTGCACATTTCGATGTCACTCGACTGCTCAGGACAACAGAAACTCACCGGCGGGGCGGACAGGACCCGGCACTTCACAACGTTCACAAGTATCACCTGTCACAGAATACAATTCGTTTTTAAGTAGACTTAATATTTCTCTTCCATTCTTATTGTTTTGATGTCGTTCCTGTCTTACAGCCCATCGCCCCAGAATGTGGAAGATCTCCTTTTCAACCTCTTCCGCGAGGACGTCGAGGATAAGATGCACGTGGGCAAATTCCTGGCGGTGAGTTGCCAACTACTCTTTTATTCTGATCATGTATGCACTCTTGGCAAGGTTTCAGTACGGATACCCCTCGTAAAGGGGGAAAGGGTATTGGGGATGACACTTCAACGCGGCCCAAAGGATGTCCCTTCGACCTTTTTTTGATGAAGCTGTGGGGGTTAACCATCCTCTTTTTTTTTTCTTTTGTAGATACTGTGCCTTGCTGCACTGCTTCTGACGTGAACAAGGAGCTAAGATAGAAAGGGACATATTTTGGGTTTTGGATGGGCGGAATGGGTGAAAAGTGGGTGCTGGGAAAAAGGGCCTTTTGATGTCTGTGTGTACTATTGTTATTATTACTGTTAATGTTATGATTTTTCTTCTTCATTATTATCATTTATTATTAGTAGTAGTAGCAGTAGTAGTATTAGCAGTGTTTATTATTATACTAAAGCGGGCATTATTCTTATTATTATTTTTCTTGATTATCATTATTATTATTATTATTATTAGTAGTAGTAGTAGTAGTAGTAGTAGTGTTATACTAAAGCAGGCATTAATCTCATTGTTATGATTTTTCAATATTATTATTAGTAGTAGTAGTAGTGTTTATCATTATACTAAAGCTGGCGTTAATCTCATTGTTATGATTTTTCTTCATTATTATTATTTTCATTAGTAGTAGTAGTAGTAGTAGTAGTAGTGTTTATACCAAAGCAGGCATTAATCTCATTGTTATAATTTTTTCTTCATTATTATTATTTTTATTATTATTATTAGTAGAGTAGTAGTAGAAGTAGTGTTTATTATTATACTAAAGCAGGAATTAATCTCATTGTTATTACTATTATTAGTAGTAGTAGAAGTGTTTATCATTATACCAAAGCGGGCATTAAACTCATTGTTAAGATTTCTCTTCATTATTATTATCATTACAATTATTATTAGTAGTAATAGTAGCACTATTATTTATCACTATATCAAAACACTAAAGTGTCTTTCATTCATTTCTTTATGTAACGTTTTGCTCCTTTTCCTCCATTTTCCTCTTCTTCATCTCCAGCTGGCTTAGTTACTGTACCTTGTGATTTTGTACCTGAGGTATCTTGTTATAAAAAGATATGATGCTACAAGCAGCTCACAATCCTCATCTCTATTATCAAGATTGTATGGGGCTCATTGCTATGTAACACAACTTACAATCAGGCAAAATGGAAAATTCTCCTCGGTCACGACTTAAAGTAATAGAAAACGGAGCTACATGTCATAAAAACACGAGCGGGTAAGCCTGTCTTCGTGACGTCGAGGGAGGGAGCTGGGAGGGAGGGGGGAGGCCTCCAATGGGAAATGAACGAAAGTGGTTCAAGGGCTGATGGGGGACTGAACACACACACACATACATTTATGGGGAGTACTCCTCATTCTCTCTCTCGCTCTCTCTGTCCCTCGCTCCCTCTCTCTGTGTGTCTCTCCCCCTGCCTCCCCCCCCCTCTCTCTCTCTCTCTCCCTCCCTATCTCTCTCTCTCTCTCTCGCTCCCTCTCTCTGTGTGTCTCTCCCCCTGCCTCCCCCCCTCTCTCTCTCTCTCTCCCTCCCTATCTCTCTCTCTCTCTCTCTTTCTCTGTCTGCCTGTCTGTCTCTCTCCCCCTCCCTCCCTCTCTGTCTATCTGTCTCTCTCTCCCTCCATCTCTCTATCTCTCCCTTCCTCCCTCCCTCTTGCTCTCTCTCTCTCTCTCTGTCTGTCTGTCTGTCTCCCCCTATATATAAATGAGTGTGTGTCTGTGTATGTATACTCGTATATATATATATATATATATATATATATATATATATATATATATGTGTGTGTGTGTGTGTGTGTATATATATATATAATATATATATATATATATATATATATATATATATATATATATATATATATATATCTTGTAGACAGACGAGGTTGAAGGATATTGAGGATTCATTTTTGATCAGTTTCTTCCGTATACTCCAGGGGTTCTCATTAGGGGTGAAATTCACCCTCAGGGGGGAATTTTGGGTTTTCTGGGGGGGAATTGTGACCACATTAAGTTTACGGAGTGAGGAAAGCAAATATAGGCTCTGGCCTGTCTGGCCTGTCACCTGGGCTGGAATTATACCAGTGCTGACCCAGGTTAATCTTAGGATTAGAAAAGTGTTACGCTGTGCGATAATATCTGCATATTATTTAGAATGCACCTTTTGAAACAGGCAATCTTGGAAAGGAGGGGGGAATGACATTCTGGCAAATGGTGAAAGGGGTGCATGAGCCAAGCAAGGCTGAGAACCCCAGGTATACTCTATATACGACGCACAATTGACTTATCTTGTTCAGTAAGTTTGCTCATTATTTCTCTAATTGTGGCCGACGTTTCGTAACTGTCTTGTTCCATCTTCAAGGACGAAGTATGGTGTCTTATTGTGTATGCTGCTTATATACGGGACGTCTAGATCATAAGGATTGTAGTGGGGCTGAGGTTGTCGCTGATTGGCTGAAGCGGGCCAATGAGCGTGTGGGAAATTTTATCTCCGGTTACCTCTCCCGGTGATCAAAGCATTGGGGTCCATCGATCTTCTTGGTGTCATTCTTTTGACTTAACCCTTTAAACTCCGATGACAAGATGTCTTGTCATTTGGTCAAATAAAACAAAAAATCATAAAACACCAAAATGTTTGATCAAACACCAGAAAAATATGACGTCAATCCTCGCGCGGTTAAGCCGCAATAGATGATATTCGGATAAATGAGCCGGCGCGAGGCCTACCATATCCGGTTTTTCGTATCTACACCACAAGCGGCTGACATGAGTTGAATGGGTTAAAGGCAATGTTTGAAGAGCTTCCACTTGAATATTAATTAATGGCTGCTATATTTGGATATGTAGGGCTTCTAGGATTAGCAACCTGCGGGGATCCTGTTCTCTGTCTATTACGGTGGTGTTCTGATCAAGGTCCTTCCTTATTAATGATCTGTTGTGTGTGGAAGTGAAATGGGATTTAATAGCTCTATTGCTAAAGTGACATGTCAAGCGCCTTGTTGGTTTTGTGATTGTCATACCAATATATGAGTGGGACCCACATTCCACACTGTTGTAATTGTATTGGTAAACAACGTAGTCTTCTTGTAGAGGTGTTTTCGTGGTGTTGGGGCGATTGCATATAATTGGCTGTGCGGTCTTCTTTGTTCTGTAGTATATTATGAGTTAGATGTACTTTGCTGAGTTGATTGGTTGTACATTTTTTAATGATATCCTTGACAATTCTTTCTTCTGACTTATATTCCGTGGACATGTAGCTCTTATAGTATATCTTGATGGAGTTTTCGTTTGGTGTGTTATTGTTTCCATTGTTATACCATTTGTTAAAGTATGATTGAATTGTCTGAGAGACATCTGAATTGGTGTATCCGTTATTGACAAGAACTTGTGTGACTCTATTTCTTGATGGGTTTGAGCCCAGGTGGAACAATGAGAAATGGCTCTTCTGACATACACGATGATGGTGGACCGTAAGTAGCACATAGGACATTCGCTGTTCCCGTTCAAGCAGAGTCCAGCATTGGTTGGCTTGGTATATACTGTTGTCAAGAATCCGGCATTTCGGGCGGCGACAAGGACGTCTAGGAAAGGGAGATGTTCATTATTGGCTTCTTCATACGTAAAATTGAGATCGGTGGCTGTAATGAATCGTCTCCATAAGTCTTGCAGTTCGTCGGGATAACTTATTTGTACGAAAATATCGTCTACATATCTGCAGTATATAGAAGGCCGGGCTGCTGTAGGAACTTCGGTTTCGATGGTTCCCATGTAGAAATTGCTAGTCTTAGAAAACCTACATATCCAAATAAAGCAGTCATTAATTAATATTCAAGTGGAGGCTCTTCAAACGTTGCCCTCATTCGAAAGAATGACACCAAGAAGATCGATGGACCCCAATGCTTCGATCACTAGGGGAGGTAACCGGAGGTAAAATATCTCACACGCTCATTGGCCCGCTTCAGCCAATCAGCGACAACCTAAGCCCCACTACAATCCTTATGATCCACACGTCCCGTGTATATATATAAGCAGCTTACACAACAAGGCCTCATACTTTGTCCTTGAAAATGGAACAAGGCAGTTACGAAGCGTCGGCCACAATTAGAGAATTACTGGACAAACTTACAGAAAAAGACAAGTCGACTGTACGTCGTATAGAGAGTACACGGAAGAAACGTATTAAAAATGAATCATCAATATTCTTCAATCTCATCTGCCTACAAGAAAATATTCTACCTGGCTATGCCAAGAAACCACAGGGAAAATACAGCCGGAATACTAAACGTTTTCGTCTATTACGACATCCTCAGAGTAATAGACGAAAACGTTTAGTATTCCGACTTTATTTTCCCTGTGGTTTCTGCAAGATTATTTAGTCACGCGTTATTGTGATTATTTTTGCATTATATATATATATATATATATAAATATATATATATATAAATATACATATATATATATATATATATATATATATATTTGTATGTATATTATATTTATATATATATATACGTTTGTGTCGGTATGTATATATATATATATATATATATATATAATATATATATATATATATATATATATATATATATATAATATATATATATATATATATATTTGTTGGTATATTATATATATATATATATATTTATATATATATATATATATATATATATATATGCAAGCAGTTACATTACCGTGATACTAAAATGCAAAATAACCACAGAAGAGAAACTTGTAGACAGTAAATACTTTCGTATATTACATCTTCAGCCTGAATATGTAATATACGAAAGTACATACTGTCTACAAGTTTTTCTTCTGTGGTTATATATATATATATATATATATATATATATATATATATATATATATATATATATACATATTTTCGGGTTCAGTGAATTTACCGACAATTCATCGACTAGTTCAATTCATCACTTCATAAAAAAAAATCACCGAATTAGTTTGGGTTGCAAAGTATGTGGCTGAGGTAAATAATTAAGACCATGGTAGCACACTTGTTCGTAATTAGCCACTAATTAAGTCTGAAATTGCCGAAGCACTAAATCACCAAGTAGTGATTTTGTGTTATCAGAAATGTAACGTAATCAGTTTACCAATATTTTCGTTGATATGCCCACCGCTCCTCTATGTTATAATTTATCATGTTTATAATTAGCCACCAGTCAAGTATGAAAATGCATGTGGTGATTAAACTTTAACAAAATCCACTTTTATTCAAGGAAAACATTGAAATGCCGCTCATTTCTGCCTTCCTATCTGATAAATCGGAAACGATTTCCCAAAAACAAACAATTCGCTTGCAGGATGTCGTAGGGCATTTTATGACAACACCCTGATATATGGGAGTTTTTCCATCGCCTGCAAAAAGTACAGAATTATGATGTCAAAGGCAATCTATATTTGACTTGTATATCATCTGAACCTCAAAGAAAGTAATATCGTGACATCTGAACGAATAAAAAAACATTATAGAAAGTTATCGTTCTTATAGCAGCGTCATTGATTCTTTGTTATTTGTAAGCAACAGCCAAACCTAGCTCTCAGGTCCTAAGTGAACCAATTTATAGTTTTATGTTTAGTTTAAACTAATTTGTCAATTTGGATAGTTCTGTCAGTAAAAAAAAAATAATAATTTGTTTATTTTGGACTATTCATAGATACTATGAAAAGGAAATTCTACCATGTTTTTGTAATGTTCTAAATAAAATATTTAATTTTCGATGAATTGTGTATAACGATAAATTGAGCGTGTTAATGAATTGTTGTCGACAAAATCGCCGGATCCCTATGTATTCAGTAAGTTGTCTACGTAGAACACGCGAATAACTTTAGCATGGTCACGAAGGATAAAAAGGATACAGTACTATATATATGCTCAGACATTCTTACGTCATATATGTATATATATATATATATATATATATATATATATACACATATATATTTACACTCATAAAACTGATAATCTTGTTTGTTATCTTGCTTGCTTGAAACCGTCACCCAGCCAATCAGAAGAAGAGATATGACGTCACGACTGAGGACCAGCCAAGCAGAAGAGATATGACGTCACGACTGAGGACCAGCCAATCAGAAGAAGAGACATGGCGTCACATCATATGATGCGTAGTTTTCCAAGCAACGACGACATGACGTCACGACATCATATGATGCGTAGTTTTCCAAGCAACGACGACATGACGTCACGATCTTCTGCATTTCACTTCTTATAACAACGTATCATTTAAAATTTTATTTGACCCAACATACATGTATATATCTATCTATATATACTTATAATTTTTTCATATTCAGTATTTAAAAGTATAGCCAACTCCTGAGTTAGCATCTATGAGGCATAATGAGTTTATTAGAATATTACGAACCCTATAAATCATATGATGCGTAGTGTGCCTAGCAACGACGACATGACGTCACAATCTTCTGCATTTCACTTCTTATAAGTAATCAAGTCACTGCCTTCGTCTACTAAGTAGAACATTGTCTTAATAAAGATTTTATTGACCATTTTATTAACAACGTATAATATAAAATTTTATTTGACCCAACGGGTCACGGGTGGTCTAGTATATATATATATATATATAATTTTTAAAAGAAGATCAATGTCAAAGATGATAAGAAGAGTATACAGTACAATTATACGTCCAATATTACTTTATGGTTGTGAAGTTTGGGCGTTCACAAAGGCTTTAGAAAAAAAATTGAAGCTTTTTTGAAATAAGATATTAAGACGAATTACTGGGCCTATATTTGATCAAAGAAATAAAAACTACAAAAACGAAATGGTTAGAATAGGTTAGATAGACCTTTTAAATATAAGAGTCCCAGTTTTGCCTTTTTGAAGAACAAGCACCCCCAACTCAAACGGGATCCACATTCTTCAGAAACTTCGATCCTACTACATTAGAATGAAGGACAAGACATAACGCGAAAGTTAAAAAATATGTCAATTACCCATAAGCCAAGTCATAAGATCAAGACTGTTTCAGTGGGCAGATCACGTGGCTAGAACGAATGAGGAACGAATACCACGACGAATACACGATTGGACAAAGACTGCACGGTAGACCCGGGAAAGACTGGAACCGATGATTGTGCGACTCGCCTTCTCTTAAGTTACCAGAAGAGGTTGGATGACCGCATCGCAGATAACTGTCCAGGATGTAACAATCCACCCCCATACTGTGCAACACGTTATGGAAGACTGCATTCTACACGAATGTCAGCAACACAATACATACACTCTATAAAGGATTTGTGAGGAAGACCAGTTACAGCCGTGGTGTTTCTCAGGGAAACGGGGCTGCTCGGCCAGACAGTCTAGGGAACAACAACAGCAACAACAACAACAGCCGATGCTTGAAGGAAGACATCCAAGAATTGGGACAGGAACCAGATGAGGAAGGACTGGAAGTACGGGCATAGGATAGAGGAGAATGGAGAGGAACATTTTAAAAGTGTTTATGGGACGCCATATATATGTGTATATATATATATATATATATATATATATATAAAAATGTATATATATATACATATATATATATATATATATATGTGTGTGTGTGTGTGTGTGTGTGTGTGTGTGTGTGTGTATATATGTTTGTATATATTTATGTATATATATATATGTGTGTGTGTGTGTGTGTATGTGTATATATATGTGTGTGTATATATTTATATATATATATATATGTGTGTGTGTGTGTGTGTGTGTGTGTGTGTGTGTGTGTGTGTGTGTACAACACTGAATGGGTCCCAGTGCACAGGTTTTAAATTGATCAACCACAATTCACTTTAACTCTAAACCATCAACCTCGAGAAACGTTTCAATTTCTGCATGTATGCCTCCTCGAGTTTCTCGATGTTGATGGCTTAAAGTGAAATGTGGTTGATATATATATATATATATATATATATATATATATATATATATATATATATATATATATATATATATATGTAAGTCTTGCTGTCGCCAGGCGATTTTATTCACCTTATATAGTGAAGTGGGACAGGGTTTCATGAAATTAAAGGGTCCCCCCCCTCCGCTGCGCGTGAGTAGATTGAAAATTGAAACTTAATGCGCAGGTCACCGTCTACGTCATAGTTGGAGGCTGTTCTTACGTTGTTACGTAAAAGCAACAGTTCAGTCCACGGGATACGTTTGCCCAAAAGACGATTTTATTATTATTATTATTATTATTTTATTATTATTATTATTATTATTTTATTATTATTATTATCATTATTATTATTATTATTATTTATTGTGTATATTATTTTGTTTATTTTATGTAGAGGTCGCACATAGAAAGATGACAAACCGGCGACTGCTCTCATCTTCTTGCCACTTTAGCTCGTCCGAAGACCGGTAGGTTAGGGGGACCGATGCCATTCTCTACAGGGCTGCGGGTTTTGTACTGTAAAACTCAAGGCAGTTATTGTACTTTGTATATAGGGTTCCTCTTCGTTAGTAAATATACAGGAGATGGAAAGGACTCCGTGATTTTGTCCATAAATGCGAGATTCTTTAGTATACATTCGTCCTTGTCGCTTTCATTTCGAGACTGATACAGAACAATGCTTGGCGAGGAGCGGTACGCGCCCAGCGCTGCATTCGATAAAAAAAAATGAAATAAAATAAAATAAAACAAAAGAAGCTCATCTTATCTAACCGTCGCTGAACTCTCAGCCTTTAAAAAATGCAATATCTTTTTCACTCGTGTGCATTAATCAAATATTTTTGTTCTCTGTGACTGCAGTTGAAATGGGGGTTTCGAAGGTGTGTCGACGTCAGCTAGGGTTGAGCTTTATGGAAAAGAAGAATGCAAAAATAGTACTCTTTATCACTAGGTCCTTTCCCCGACTTGGAGACCACTAAACGAACCTGACTTGACTGAACCTTCCTTGGCATATTTTCAAGTCACTTGGAGTGAATGACCACAGACGACGCCTGGATTTGGCGGGAAAATATTATCATTATTATTATTATTATTATCAATTATTATTGGATCACATGAAGAATCGTTACCCCAGAATTCGACAAGGTAACAATTCTTCATGTGAGCTATCCTAGGGTGGTAAATTTTCTTGTGGGCCATTCTGGGTTTACGATCCATCGGTTGTATAAGTTGATGACAATAAGCATAACCCTCATTCATCCTAACCCAACTTAACGTAACCTAATCTTTACTACACTGTTGATATTCGGCGTACTGGGGTGACGATTCTTCAGGTAGGATCTCATGGGGTGACAATCCTTCATGTGTGCGTTCTGGGGTGACAATTCTTCATTTGACCCTTATTATTATTTATTATTAGTTATTAATTGTTAGTTATTATTAGTAGTAGCAATAGTATTTATTAATAGTTGCAGTAGTACGGGGGCATTTTGCAAAAATATATATTACATTTATTCAGAATTCAAATGAGTAAGAATGAACGTCGACGGTGTTGCCACATGAAGATCATATATTTCATGATAAAAGAGAAGAAATTCAAGACTATTCGGGATCTGAAATCTCTCTCACTCGTGCAGCTTTAACATGGATAAGGTTGCAGGATTGATGAAAATGAGAATTGTATGTAGAACATGCTAGACAGCAGCTGAAATTATGCTAGATTGAACAAAAATAATGGTAGATCTTTTGTTCTACGTTCCCTTTCCGTTATACTTTTTAATTGATATAATGTTATATCTGGGGGGGAATATGTTAGATTTAGCATAATTATGCTAAGTCCGGTCACCCTAATTGTACGAGGTGCATAGAATGTGCACATATTCGCCCGCGTTCAATTCAAAAATTGATATGATAGCTGGAGAAAAAGAACGTAACTCCTTTCCTGTATGATACAAATAGGTACGCGAGGAAGAAGATGCGCGATAAAACGAAGAATGATAAAGATTAAGAAAGATGACGTAGAAGGTCACAAAAATGGAGGTAAAAATACTAGTGGGTGACGGGGGTGCATATACTGTATGAGAGACAGGGAGTGGAGTTGGGAGAATCAGGGTGAGGGATTGGGGAATGAAAATACGAGGATGTTCATCTGGGGTAAAGTGCAACCTCGTGAAGGAGATGCGATCGATGGAGACCGTGTCCAGGGCACGGAGTTCGACTCTTTGGCCGCTGCGTGGAAGGGGTTGGAGTGTACGTTAGCAATTGGCGAAGTTGGTGACGGGTTCATTGTGGATTCCAGGCCACGATGCCGCCGACATGACGTCATGACGCCCGCCGTAGACTGTATTCGGTGTTCGGAATTATTGGCTAAAGCTTAAACTTCCTTTCGGTGGTGAAGACACGTTGTAGTGAGGCAGTACAGTGCTGCAGGGTTTCTGGTGCGCGTGAAGAAGCACTGCACCTTTCCACGTCATGGATCATTTGATTGCGAGATCGAAAAAGAATTTTTCGGTGGGTTGGATGGCTAGCGAGTGGAGAGGGTTGCTGGGTGTGTTTGGACGTGGCAAGACCGTTACCATGGGAACTCAGATTTGTGCCAGATCCTTCCGCATCCTATGGTGCGGCACTGCCTCGCGGTGCTGGTTTCCAGTGCCAATTAATCTAACATTAAAATTAATACATATATATGTATCCATATATATATATATATATATTGCAGAAACCACAGGGAAATTAAAGTCGGAATACTGAACGTTTTCGTCTATTACGACATCCTCAGAGTACAAGAAAGAAAAAATAGAACACAATATTTATACAGAAGAAAGAAAACTGGGAGAGGTCCTAGCCACATAAAACCTTCGGACATTATACATACAGCACATTCAATCACAAATAGAAATGTTAATTTTAATAAAAAAAAATACATATACATTCATATACACATGGAAATAAGAATGGTAATAGTAACAAGAAAAAATAAATAAATAAATAAAAATAAAATAAGAAGAAACAAAATCCATGTGGCCGAAAGGTCCATAGGACAATTGGTACAATTAGGAAACTAGGTACTGCTTTACTATCCTATCCTATTTATGTCCGAAGGTTTTATGTGGCTATGACCTCTCCCAGTTTTCTTTCTTCTGTATAAATATTGTGTTCTATTTTTTCTTTCTTGTACTCTGAGGATGTCGTAATAGACGAAAACGTTCAGTATTCCGACTTTAATTTCCCTGTGGTTTCTGCAATATCTTTTCGTCACGCGTTATTGTGATTATTTTTGCACATATATATATATATATATATATATATATATATATATATATATATATATATATGTTCTGGGTATAGGAATAGGCCTACATTTGAGTACATACATGCTTACATACATGCATAAGTACAAATACAGACTACCAAAAGGAAATAGAAACGGTCGACTTTTTCCATTTTTTTAATGGCCATCTGTATATTTGTTCACCAATCGTTCAAGTAAATTGCTGCAAGTGTACTCATATTACTCGTGGCGCGGTTGGTAGAGTTCCCGGCTGACACTACAGAGGTCCGGGTTCGAATTCCGCCCAGGGCAGAATTAACTTCAGTATCACTACTCTGCAGGTTGTTACTCGAACTCTCGTGTAGTGTGTGTGTGTGGGTGTGTGTGTGGGTGTGTGTGTGCGTGTTAGGTCACAACATTTCCCATAGATCGGTCATGTACGAGCTTTGAGCTCTCATTTGGGAGGGAAATAGCTGTCGATCACCAGTCCAACACGTGATCCAAAGACAATGGTGAATCACATACAACGTACCTACCATTTTATTTATCAATCTATGCATTTCCACACGGGAGATGTGAGAAGAATGACTGATAAAAGAAAATCATAGGGCTATAGGAGAAGAGCTACAAAAAACATTGAATGTGATGACATTTGGTAAGGCGCCTGGGTTGGATGGTTGTCATGCGGAGTATCTGAAGAGGGGGGTTGGTTTTAGTGGACTGCCAAGTGAGGTGTTTAATGCAGCGTTTTTCAAACTATTTTTTTTTCTACTGCGACCCACAGCAAGAACCATAGTGTACTTCGCGACCCATAATACTTAGGTGTAATAATATATATATATATGTATATATATATATTATATATATATATATATATAATATAATGATATATATATATATGTATATACATGTATAATATATAATGTGTGCGTGTATTTATATATAAGCACACACACACATTATATATATATATATATATATATATATATAGTACGATATCTAAAAGTATGGAGAGTAAGTCTTGAGTTCACTAAAAATAGTAAAGACTGACAGGAATATAAAATGCAAGCATATGAAATTAATAAAGACAGGGGAAAAAAGATGTTTGGTACGGAACTGTCGACAACTAGCTATTCAATCGTTACTCATCAAATAAGGTTGATCCGATATTGGAACAACCTTATATATATATATATATATATATATATATATATATATATATATATATATATATTATATATATATATATATATATATATATGATGAAGGTGGAAAAAGAAGTCACGGGTCTAACTCCGAGATTTGAGTTTATTCCTGACCGGTTTCGCTCTATGCTTCTTCCTTTGAAGAAGCATAGAGCGAAACCGGTCAGGAATAAACTCAAAAACTGGGAACTAGACCTGTGACTTCTTTTTCCCCCTTCATCAACTTGTCACAATGTCCCAGCATATATATATATATATATATATATATATATATATATATATATATATATAGAGAGAGAGAGAGAGAGAGAGAGAGAGAGAGAGAGAGAAGGAAAAGGGAAAAGAAGGGGAAAGAGAGAAAGAAATAAGAGAGATATTTCAGTAAACGTTCATTTTTCACCATCATCTCTTTCTCCTCCTCCACCTTTCTCTCACTTGCGTATTTTGTATTTCCTTTCTTTTTTGTAGCGACCCATTTCATTTTTCACGCGACCCACTGAAGGTTCGGGACCCACAGTTTGAAAAACACTGGTTTAATGTGTGCCTAAGGGAAGGGAATGTGCCGTAGGACCGGTGGAGTGTTCGTATAGTTCCGCTTTAGAAAGGAAAAGGAGACAGATATGAATGTAGTAGTTTTAGAGGGGTCAGTCTATTGAGCTTAGCTGGAAAGGCTTATGGGAGGGTTTTAATGGTGAGGATTTGGAAGGGGACATTGCGGATGTTGGAAAGCAAGAGGATGCGTGAATTATATATATATATATATATATTTATATATTTATATATATATATATATATATATATATATATTTTTTTTTTTATGCAGATATGGGAGATGTTGTCGAAAGGTAAGGCCGTCTTTGGGCTTTTTATGGATCTGGAGAAGGCCTATGACAGGAAGGCATTTTAGGAGATATTGCTGATGTATGGGATTGGGGGAAATTTGTTAAGGGCAGTCAAATATTTTTACGTGTCTGTGTATGTGTGTGTAAAATACATATGTGTAGGGGTATTGGCTTTCGACACTTATAACTAGAGTTTCTATCCTGAAAGTCAGAGGTGGTAGGGGCTAGATTTAAGAATGCTGCGTGACTCTGGTCCATAGGGGTATTTGCGTGTGTGTGATTCACCATGGCCTTGGATCACGTGTTGGACTCGTGCTCGACAGCTATTTCCCTCCCGGAAGAGAGCTCATATATGACCGATCTATGGGTAATGCTGTGACCTCACACACACGCACACACACACACACACACACACACACACACACACACACACACACACACACACACACACAACTCCCCGCCCACGAGAGTTCGAGTAACGACCCGCAGCGCAGTGATACTGAAATTATTTCAGCCCTGGGCGGGATTCGAACCCGGACCTCCGTAGGGGAAGCCGGGAACTCTACCACCGCGCCATGAGTCGTGTGTGTGTGGGCGTGCGTGTGCGCGTGTGTTGGGGTTATGCATGGGGGTATAGGGTAACTTCATAGAGAATTAAACTTAGTGATGTTAAGAACAACGTTCCGTCTAAGCTGTTATCATGTGTGCGCGCGCTCACATGATTTACAAGTAGCGCACATAAAAAAAAACGTACGCACACAAGTTTTTCAAATGATATTAATATCCATTCAATAAAGAAGTTCCACCTAAACATCAACTTATAATTTCTCTAAAAAAATAAGGTAACTCTCCAACTGTCAAACCAATAATTGCTTGGTGGAGGTAATATGTAATACAAACTTACAAATTGTGCGTATTTGCTTAAATGATCAAATGGTCACTCGGATGGGTGCGCACATACTTTCCGGAGAAGGCAAAGTTTGCGCACAAACAAATTTCTGCTCAGACTCACAGTAAAAAAATAGAAGGAACATTGGTTACGAACTCACTTCGAGAATTGCAAAAGTCGATCTCGAGTTCGCTGTATTGAGCTCCTTGGACTCGAAAGGTGAGGCTCCATCTTTGACAGATCGATGGGCTCGCTTCGAAAAGAACATTCTCGAGACAAGGGCATCCGGAGGGGGAGAGGATAAGGGGGGCAATTGCACCCCTCCGTATAATTTCGTTAAAATTTTAAGTTAAACAACATCAGTATATAATTGGTGAAAGTCGAAATGTAACTCCTGTAGATAATGTAAAGATATCCCTATGGAGCTAATTTGAAGTGTGTACCTTGATATAACTTTATACCAGGTATCATAAACCATGTACTCATGTGTATATTATCTTTAATTTTGCCCTCCCCCCTTAACAATTTTTTTCTGACACCCTCCTCGCTACAAAAATTCCTGCGGACGCTCCTGTCTCAAAAATAGCTACTGCCCCCCCCCCCATGACTCCAGACATCCAAATGGGGAGTTGGGGGGTGGGGTCATCCAATCAGATTATTTGGGGGAAAAGACCTTAATAAATTTGGTTGATTTCTATTAAAATCGAATAAAGAGTTTATGTCTCATCTGTATTTACATATACCAAGGGCTTTTTCTCCCCTTTCCACGGGGGGGTAGCCAAAGTCAAAAAGCATGATTCCACTCCCATTTCATCCTCACCCATTCCACTCACATCCACTACCCCTCCCTCCCATCTCGGCTCCTCCTGGATGACGGGTTGCCCCTGCATCTCGCCCATCGCCCTTGGTAAGAAACAATGCAGCAAGACATAGCACATCCACAGCAAGGCCGATTTATGCAGAAACATTGAAGACGGGGAGGAATCTCTTTGTGTTGTCAAAATATCATCCACACATAACCACCCCCTAACCCCCCATCCCCCACTCACACCCTTCCATGCATCACAGTATGATGTATACACAGCCACTCTCCATTCACCCCTATATTTGCCCTCTCCCTTTCTTGCTCAACGCCCCTTTCACCTTATCTATCCCTCTCATCCTCGGTCGCCCCCTCATGTTCACTCCATCCACCTCTACCTTCCACATTTCTTTTACTAATCCTTCTTCACTCATTCTTTCCATGTGTCCAAACCATCCCAATACTCTTTCGTCAACCCTATCTGCCATCTCCTTTTCCACCCCTGATCTCTTCCTCACCTCCTCGTTTCTCATTCTATCCAACGCTGTAACTCCCACCATACTTCTCTTTCGCTATAAATCTGTATTTACATATTCAAAATATCTTCCTTTCTCATAATATTTCTTATACTTGAATCTTTAGGGCATACAAACAAGGAGTTGGCCTCTGACCACCACTGCAGTTATTCTTTAACAACCCCCACTATTGTCCTTCTTTCTCCCCAGGCTCTTACGGACACAGGCCTCAGGAAGACGGATCCTCGTCTTCGGGAGATGAGGCAGAACCTGATGGCAGTGCACGCCCAGATGGAGAACCGGGAGACGACGACCCCGACGTCGCTCTATCTTGATCGGGAGACCTTCAAAGAGTAAGTACCAGGTCACCAACAGCTGATTTGGTAGCTGTACATTTCGAAGTCAATACTGAGCACTGAATCTTATGTATTAGCGGTCTTGGTAGATGTGTATTGCCTAGCTGACCTGTCCAGAAGTGATTAATGCACCATAATGGAAATGCAGAATGCTGTGGAAGAACTGAAGGACCTGTTCGCGGGGGTCATCAGAAAGACACGAGATGTCATGTGTCCCAATCTATCTAATATTGCTACAAGTCTCAAACTCATATCGTGGAACCAGCACCGGGTATCTTCAAGTGGCGGCTCTGCAAAATGGACCCCAGAGAATATTTTCTTTCAAAACTTCTTAAAACCCGTCAAGGATGTCCTCGACTTCTTTTGGAGATGCAGCACCTCGGAGGAGGTCCCATTGGCATTGCCACTCGTTCTCTCGACACTGAAGCGAAAATCTCTTTCTCTCTCTCTCTCTTTCTCTCTCTCTCTCTCTCTCTCTCTCTCTCTCTCTCTCTCTCTCTCTCTCTCTCTCTCTCTCTCTCTCTTTCTCTCGCTTTGTATGTGTAAGTTTGTGTGTGTTTCTATCTCTTTCTGTTTCTCTCTCTTTTTGTCTCTTCATTTCTCTCTCCCTCTGTCTCTCTCTTTCTATTTCCCTATCTGTATGTGTGTGTGTGTATGTGTTTCTATCTGTCTCTTTCTATTTCTCTCTCTCTCTCCCTCCCTATCTCTCTCTCTCTCTGTCTCTCTCTCTCTCTCTCTCTCTCTCTCTCTCTCTCTCTATAAAAATCTATATATATAATATATATATATATACATATATATATATATATACATACATATATATATACATATATATATATACATATTTATATATATACATATTTATATATATATATATATATATATATATTCTCTCTCAATCTCTCTGTGTTTGTGTGTTTCTCTCCTCAATTTCGACCGCATTTCCTTCACAACCAGTGACTGCTTTCCTTATTCTCCTCCACTAAGGCTCGTTTCACACGGATCGACTTTTCGCCGTGCACCGTCCACGACACGACATCATGCTCTCAAATAACCATCTATAGACACTTTCACAAGCAGTCGTGGATGTGACATGTGAAAGCGTCCATAGACACCCATGGTGATATGAGACCACGACGTCGTGTCGTGGTCGGCGCACGGCGAAAAGCCAATACGTGTGATTCTTCCCAGAGAGACCTGTGGGAAAGCCTGAGTACCGTTGCCAGCTGCTGTGGGGCTGCGGGTATGTTCTGGTCCAAAGAATCTAAGATATTTATCACCAGTGATATTCTAATTTATTTATTTTATTTATTTATTAATTTTTAAAGTCTGCGGGACTATTGCTCACAGGGAAATCAACTGTTAAATGTAAAGGCTTGGTTTGTGGAACGCCTGTGCTTGGTAAAATCGAACTAGCCATTGTTAGTGTTATATGGAGGAAAGACCTTAATAAATTTCATTATTATTTTATTTTATTTTATTCATTAGTCCACCCATATTTCGAATGCGTTTCCCTGTGGATCCCAGATCTCACTAAAGATGTTCACAGAGTACAGGAGTGATCTACAAAATTAATGAGAGACAAATCATACGAGAACTGCTTAAAACATTTTAAAGTGGAGACAATTCGTCAGGATCTTGAATCTCGCCAGAGCTCTGGCCTCAAGTAGTCAAGACGTTTGAAGCCAACAAAGAATCTAACAACTGGGATAATATTCACGGCAAAGCGTTTAAATGTTGTCATCCATTGTTTAGGTGGTGGCACACATGCTACTTGCTTTTGCTACTTCGTTTGAGTACAAACGACTTCGGTTACAACATTCTAGACTTCCGTAAGTACATCTCGACATTGTGTCTAAACATTCGTATTCTATTTTTAACTTCTCTTATTTCATCATTCAGCTTCTCACTCTATGACGTCAGCAAGAGTAATTTGACATTTGGAAATTTGAAAAACAAAAGATCATAACCGAAGTCGTTTCTGCTTGAACGAAGGAGAAATAGCAAGTAGTTTGCTAGTGAAAAATGCCTAGTGTGCCGCCATATTTAGACTGTCTAGTGGTTTACTTGCCTGTTTGTTTGCTCGTTTATTTTTATTTGATTTTAGGTTCATGCATCTGAATTCGCTATGGGCCAAAAGGTCTCCTGTAGGCATGCTTTGCATCATGGTATGGACCGCATGGTATGCTGTTCCAGGAACTGGTGCATTCTCGTTAATTATATTTTTTGTTTCCAGATGTACATGCATCTCAGTTTTTTTTTTTTTTTTTTTTTTTTTAATACATGCTTTGTGGAAGATGTTATTGATCATTTGCATCATTCCAGTGTTTGTTTAGCTGATGTTTGGTCTTGTAACTTATCGATATCCACAAGTAAAGATAGACATGTGATGTGTTGTGGACTGAGGCCTGTGACAACACCTCAGCCACAGCAACCCAACCTCTTGGCACCTGTTTGACACCTTGTTGCCGCTTCCTGTAGTTCGAGGAGGGATAGAGCAGCGCGGTCCTCCTTGGAACGAAGTTTCAACATGTTCCGAGCCCCAGTCACGTCCCTGACTTCTTTGAAGCTATCACGAAAGGAATTCAGGAAGTACGTGTTGCGTGTGTGTGTGTGTGTGTGTGTACGTGCGTTCCCCAAGGTGGGTGCCCGGGAATCCCCCCCCTCCCCTCCCACTGTTCCTGCAAAAAAAAAAAAAAAAAAAAAAATATCGACACCACAAAAGATAACGAGTGTTATAGTTCGTACGCTCCAAGAAGTCCTGTCGGAGTGGGGGCAGAAGCGGGAATTACCCTGAGTGCGACGTTGCCATTTTGACCACCAGTTGATCGGATCCTCACTGTTACCTGTCACCCAGCGAGACCTCGGTGTGGCAACATGGGGAAAAAGCGCTGATGCCACGTGTCAGGATTTATTCAAATTGGGTTTATAATCCTAAAAAGTTATAACCATTGTACTATGTAGCTTCATTTACTATATACAGAATAAAGAAATAAAATAACAGATAGGAAATAAGAGAAAGAGTCATGTCATAAGGTTAATTAGGCAGATTGGCTCATGAAGTAGGCTACGCCACACCCTAAACGGTCTCCTGGAAGCATAATGACTAGTAGTAAAGCTTCGCACGTAACCAGTACGTATGTTTGCGCCTTGTCAGGCCCATATCCTGGTGCTTCATACTGACAGTACCTGTGCATACACACATAATTCGTGGCGGAGTTGGTAGAGTTCCCGACTGTCATTACGGAGGTCCGGGTTTGAATCCCGCCCAGGGCTGAAATAATTTCAATATCGCTTCGCTGCGGGTTGTTACTCCAACTCTTGTGGGCGGGGAGTTGTGTGTGTGTGTGCGTGTAAGGTCACAGCATGCCCCATAGATCGGTCATATACGAGCTCTGAGCTCTCTTCCGGAAGGGAAATAGGTGTCGATCACGAGTCCAACACGTGATCCAAAGACCATGGTGAATAACACATACACAGAAAAAAAAATTCTTCCACGTGCTCAAGCAACGGTTCTTGGCGTGCTTGCATACAGGAAAAGCAGTGAGTCGAAGCAGGTGGTTCAGACCTGCTCCCTCTGTAGATGGCTCCTGTAGGGGTCACTAAAGTTTTTCCACAACCGTCCAGATAACTAAGAGAATGACGATTGCGGGCCGCAATACATTACACTGAATATACAAAAGATAAAGACAACGGGCATATTTGCCAATACACAAAATATTAAATACATGAAAAATAAAGACAAACATGAAAAATGAAGACGACAGACATATCTATTTCCCCAAAAAGTTTTTGAGATTTTATGGTAATTATAGTAATAATAATAATAATGACAGTAATAATTAATAATAATGATAAAAATAGTAATAATGGCACATACAACCCTGCGCAGGTAAAATTGTTCGCTTTTTGCGCGCGCATTTGTAACACAGATTGAAACTAATAGATAAACGAACAGTACCTGCGACAGTTTGCAGGCAGGCAGGGAGAGGGGGAGGGGTGGGATATACCTTAAGCAGTAACACCCTATTACGCTTCTCTCACTGACGCTCCGTGCCAGACAGGCAAACACGCCAAAAACATGTAATGAGTTATGGCTGTCCAAAGTTCGAGCAAACGGGGCGCTCAAAGAAAACGTGTTTTTGAGGCTCTGGCGCCTTCGCCTGTGTGGCTAGCGAGGTCGCGTGGAACTGAATGGAATAAACTGGTTTAACCACTTCGGTACGATGACGACTACGGTGGCGTCATGACGCCCGAGTGGCGCCTTGAAATACAGCAGTGACTTTGTATCTTATCATGTGAGTAGTGTGATGAATCGTACATATGGCAACCGATGTTGCGCGTGAGAAGTTGACTCGTACTGAAGTGGTTAACAAGATTGATTGAGAGGTTGAGAGATAAAAATCGTGTGGCGGCAGGCAGAGTGGAAGTAAAAGTGCCACCCAGTACGGAAGGGGTGAGGTGTTACCTTGCTGATGATTCCTTTTATCCGCCTCGGTGTGATTTTTCAAACTTTCGCGGCTTCGGTATTTCGCCGGTGTAAACTTCCGCGATTTTGCCGTTTAACCGGTTTAAACTCTCGCAATTTTACTGTTGAATTTGTTTAAACTTTCGCAATCACATTATTTAACGGGATTCAACTTTAGCGACCTTTCTCAGTTTTGTTAATTAACCGGAATAAGATATCGCGGATTTGTTATTTGACCGGAATAAAATTTCGCTGTTTTGCTGTATAACTGGGAGAAGTTGTTATTTAAGTATTTAACAAAAATAAACTTCAGCGGTTTTGCTATTTAACTCGAATAAAATTTCGCAGTTTGAGTATTTAACCGGAAGAAACTTTGCAATCTTGCGATGTAACAGGAATTAACTTTCCCTGTTTGAACATTTTATTATCGAATTAGCTTTCGCGATTTGAGTATATGACCGGAATAGACTTTCGCGGAGTTTATGTTTTACCGGTTTGAAGTTTCACGATTTTGCTGTATAACTGGAATAAACTTTCGCGATTTGAGTATATCACCGGATTAGACTTTCGCGGAGTTTATGTTTTACCAGTTTAAAGTTTCGCGATTTTGCAATTTAACCGGAATAAACTTTCGTGATGTGAACTAACCTGTGAATGTTACTGTAGAAACTTTTGGTGTGTGGAATTGTTTCCTGCATTCTGTGACATGTCAGTGTCGATAACTTAAGGCATTGTGATCCAATAAACTAATTAAAATTGCCTGCCTTCATTTTGATCCATTTGTTTACTTATTATTATTTTATTTGTTTAATTATTTGTTTTTGCCAGTGATTCTGTGCTAGTTATTTTAATTGACCATATTCGATATTTTGCCTGACAAGTCTTAGCGGAAGTTAAACTTGTTCATTCGTGAATGTATTTTATCTACTCCCTTTTTTCAGAGGGAAGGGGGGTTTCCACTGGGAATGCCTTCATATATTTTTTATTAAGGGGAGCCTTCCTCTCACGCTTTCAGTAAAAAAAAAAAAATAAAAAAAAAATAAAAAAAAAACTCAACGTATTTTCCTCCTACAGAGTGGTGAAGGACAACATTGTCCTCATCTCGAAAGCGCTCCGCAATCAGTTCGTCATTCCTGAGTTTGCCGACTTCTGCAAATACATTAACGACTTCTACTACAACTGCAAGGAGATAGAGGAGGGGAAGGTGAGTGGCTACCGTACTCAGAGGCACTTTAGCCATGTCCACAAAGTACAGCAGGTATGTACACACACACACACACACACACACACACACACACACACACACACACACACACACACACACACACAAAGGACTTTTCCCTCTTATAGGAGAGGTAGCTAAGTCAAAAGGCACATACCTCCCACCCATTTCACTCCCATCCGCCACCCTTTCCTCCCCCCTCATCTTAGCTCCTCTTGGATGAAGGGGTCATCCATATATATATATATATATATATATATATATATATATATATATATATATATATATATATATATACACACACACACATTTTTATCAACCACAATTCACTTTTATTCTAAGCCATCAACATCGAGAGACTCGAGGAGGCCAACATGCAGAAATTGAAACGTGGTACAGCCAAAGACTCAAACCTGGGTTAGCACGTGACAAGTGATAGTGACTTACCCGGTTGAGCCATCAAGAGAATCAAAGTGAATTGTGTTTGATGAAAATCTATCTGTTCACTAGGACCCATTCAGTGTTGTACATATATATATATATATATATATATATATATATATATATATAGATATATATATATATATATATTATATATATATATATATGTGTGTGTGTGTGTGTGTGTGTGTGTGTGTGTGTGTGTGTGTGTGTGTGTGTGTGTGTGTGTGTGTGTGTGTGACCCTTCATCCACAAGGATCGAAGACAGTCTTAACCTTTTTCATTGTCCGTACCCCTTGATTATCTCAAAGAATTTTCTCCTACCCCCATCCAATATAAATACAATGCAAACATATGAAAAGGATTAGTGATACAAACCTTGCTGAGAAAATAGATGTATTCAATTACTGAACAAAGGTACTTTTTATTTCAAATTAGAAATGTCAATCAGTAGGATACAGTGAATGTACATTGGTACGTATACATTACCATTGCACTGGCTATCATGTCTCGTACCCCCAGATTTAAGATTTCTCACCCCAATGGGGTGAGGAATCCTATTGTTAGATATATAAGAGTATATTGCATATATACAGAGCAGTAGAGCAGGATATAGAGCATAGATGGCTACAGGCAAAAACGAGCATAAAAAGCACTGGAGATAGGTGATTGGCCGAGTGGTGATGTAAACACAGAAAGCAGTTGAAGCTTGATTCCTGTAATTTTCGTTCGTGCCAAGAATTCCCCCCTAACATTAAAGACGAAATATTATGGAATAATTGTTCCATTTTTCTCTTTACTTTTCGTCCGTACCAAGGTTTCCTTCCCGTAGTGAAGACGAAACATAATGGAACAGTTCCAACGGTTTTTTGTGTTTACCTGACTTTCATGCTTCACTAAACACGGGTTAGAAAATGCAACTAAAACGAAGGTAGGCTTAATGTGGCGGCACAGTATGCATTTCTCGCTATACTCGTTGCATTGAGAAATGGCCGTTAGGGCGGAGCACTGGGAGTCCCCCTGTGTTGCCACATATAATTATTTTATAATTTTATTTTATTCTATAATTTTATTTCATATTTTTATAATGTTGCCACATATAATCATATTCCAATTTTTTGTCACACACCACCACTGAGGTAAAAATCAAAGCAATGTTTTCTATACAAAGGTTTCGTTTCCTCGAGTCAGACATGGCATATGAGCAAGGGAGAGCGACGTTGCCCTACATTTATTCTCTGGCCCCACCCCCCTCACACTGCATTCAGTGTGAGCCGTGCGGGCCGTGTTATCTGTGGAGAAGTGGCAACACCGGGAAATCTCCTAACCCCGCCTTAGCGGTCACTTCTCGTTGCGCTGACTATAGCATACTACTTGCTTTTGCTTCTTTGAGTAGAAATGACTTCAGTTACGATCTTTTGTTTTTCAATTCTCCAATTGTCAAATTATAGTGAAAAGTAAGATAAATGCGTGTCGATGAAAATTGATCAAAGGGAGGACGAAGAAAAACAGAAAGTTATGTATCAGAAAGGTGGATTTAGACATGTGGAGAGACGAAAAAAAAGGGCAAATTTAAGACTATGCGTCCAGATGATGAGCAAGTTCAGTTAACTTAATAAAATCACAAGGCGAACTTGCACTACATATAACAATCACCATCCCCCCATGGTTGAAATATTATCTTTTGAGTTTTAATGACAACGTGTCTGAATCACAATAGACCGACAAGGCATGATAAGTTGTAAACAAGTGCTTCAAAAGGAAAAGAAAACGATTAGAAGTTAGTATGTCAGGGCAGGGTGGAGAAGATTAAAAAATGTGAAATGGAATAACACAATTCTCCATTTAATGTTTTTTTTTCTGATGAATCAGCAAGATTCGGCCTACCCTGGTCTTTCCCTTTAGTCTTAAGATACTGGTAAGTATGATAGAAATGTGGCTCCCCTTGGATCACGTGTTGGACACGCGATCGACAGCCATTACCCTTCCGGATGAGAGTTCAAGAGTTCAAATATTTCCCCCGATCTATCGGTAATCCTGTGACATTACACATATGCATAACCCAACTTGTATGTGTGTGTATGTGTGTGTGTGTGTGTGTGTGTGTGTGTGTGTGTGTGTACGTAAGGTGTGTTCGTTTGTGTGCGTGTATGCGCTATCCTTCGTTCTGCTTCTCTGCCTCAAGTGTGTGCATTTCTTTGTTCACGACGGTTGTCTCGTGGGTGGGCTCAGTGAGTTGGCATTCATCATTATAATCTAAATTTTTTCCTTTATATTCCCTTGTTCGTATAATCACTTCTTCCTCAAACGAAAATTCATACTTTATTTGATGTATATATATTATATATATATATATATATATATATAATATATATATATATATATATATATATATATATATATATATATATATATATATATAAGATTTTCTTAATTCAAAGTAGTCCTTGATGCTGGCTTTTTGATTAGCTGTCAGTGTATTAATGCCTTAGTATGTGATTTTTATTGTTATCATTTGTTCAATAATTTAATTATATGATTATCTACTTATTATTTTTATTTATATTTTATTTATGATTATTTTTCAATTACCTTGGTTTCATCTTGTATCCTCTTTATCGCATGATCGTGTTTATAGTATTTTGAGTTATTTACTGTATATGTTTGTTTAACTTATTTATTATTTATCTTATTTTTTTTCTGAGTGTTGTATGGATGTATGAATATTGTGATCAGGGCAGTGTATGAGATTTTCCCCTAAAATTCAGAGGGTTAGTATTTACTTAACTTTTGAGTTTTTACACTACCGTGACATGTAATTTGTTTTAATGAGTTACTGAATAACTGCAGAATAATTACTTTTTTAATTCCCCAAAATGAGTCTGGCAAGGCTTCTTGTCCTTCCCGTAGTCACGCCTTTTTTCTACGTTTTATTGTTCTTAAATTTGATATATTATCATTATTATTATAACGATTATAATCATTATTATTATTATCATCATCATTATTATTATTGTTACTGTTATTATTACTATTATTATTTTTTGTCCACGTTCTCTTGTCACCATAATCTTTGTTCGGCCCAAAACCTTGAGTTCACTTCGTAAAGAAAGCTGGCGACATGACGTCAAAAAGCCGTGGAAGTTGCAATTATGACGTCATATTGTTTTATTTTTTCGAAATTAACTTACACATACTTATCTCGTAATTTTATTTTCTCTCCCTTTCCGGACCCGCCACTTATATTTACTTCTTTGTTCGCAACTTCGTCAGTTCAGAAAACCTTTCTCTTTCTTCGTCATATCTCAATGGATCCATGTCTTATTTTTTCGTTCACATCTATGTGTTAAGTTTTCTTTATGTCTCATCCATCATTTCTTATCTGCATACTACGCGTCTGTTCCAATGTGATCTGCTCAGACCAAGATCTAAGAATATAAGGTCTAACCACTTCCGACCGAATTTCGAGGGAGTTGGCGCAGCGGGCACGTGAACGTCACCTGGCTGTTCAAAGTGGGGTTAGCGGGTCCTATAGCTGTCAGTTGAAGCTGGTCCGTCGTTCGAAAATGACGTCGCCTTCGCTCGCACTGCTTCACGCAATTAGTTATATTCTGACAAATATTATATAAAATATATATATAAATATATATAAAATATTATAGTTCCTGTCTATATATATGAATATATAATATATATGATATATAATATATATATATATATATATATATATATATATATAAAATATTATAGTTCCTGTCTTCCTTGGCGTTTCACAGTTTTCTTTAGTGTATCACAAAGAGAAAATGGACTCAGCCAAATGACGTCAGAAGCTGCGCAGAAGAATGTAAACGGTCTGACCTGTATATTTAGACCTTGGCTCAGACATTGTTGTTGCTCCTCTCTTGGCGTTTCATTTTTTTCTAAATTTGGGATTAGGTGGCGTACAACACCTAATCCTGAACGAGATTGATTGATTTATTTTTATAGTCCAGTTTTTTTCCCTGCTGTTACCTTCCCTGTTGGTGAAATTGGCCCGTGTGTGTAATGCCCTGTTGTTTCCGTTATGCTGCATCAGATGTTCTACGAAGGTCAGGTAAGCTAGTGCAACTGTGTTTTTTTTTCCTCTCTAATCTCGCTTGCACACACGCTCACTCGCTTGCTAAAAGTGGGGGAATATCTCAATAGGTTTGTTTTCATGTGACCGGATCTTTTGCTTCTTTTCGTCTGATTTGCTAACGCTTCACTCACACTGGGAGTATTTACATTAGGTCTGGCCTGAACGCTGTTTAAATGAGTTCTACCCATGCTTCTCAGGGAATATGCTTCTTTTTGAAGTTTTGATAAGTTTATGTTATTTTTCTGTTATAGTGTTGTGTCGTAGAGACATCTTTGAATGTTTTACCGTGACCGAGTATTTGTGTAGCCTACATAGCAAAGAATTTTTCATAGCACTTTTATCAGTCATGATAGGAAGTTGTGTTCAGACCTGACCCGTAGTATATTTAGCAAACGCGTCAATCACTCTACTTAACCAAGGAAACCCTCTCGGTTCTTTACTAATGAAATATGCACTATAACGAATTAAAGTTAGATAAAACAGAATGAAATGCATTTTGTTCAATCATTGGTGTAAATCAAAGAAATGAATGAAGTGAAATGAAGAGAAATTGAACAAAATAGAAAACTTGTACTACACCAACGGACGTCTTGGAGAGGGGAGCTGAAGATGGAATGCTACATCAGAAATGGAGGTTGGGAATGTAGTCGCCCCTTGTCAACCGTACAAATGGATTTTATTTGAGATGCCAGGCTTATTTCTTATATATCTTAAGTTTCTGTATTCTATATAAAGTATATAATAAATCAAGTTTTAAGTTTCGTGATTTTATACAAAGTATATTATCCAGAGATCATATAATGCAGTAACTTATTTTTAATTTTTAGAATGTTGTATTACTTTAATACAACCTGATGACCCGAAAGAAACCAGAGAAAGGAGGAAACCAATGTAATTTAAATGTTGTAGGAGAGAGCATGGATTTGGCACATAGCCGAGGCAGGTGTTGAAGTTCCCGCAGTCGACACGATTTTCGTTTTAGATAAACATACTAAGCAAGATGCTGTTATGACTGTCATTTATTTTATATTATTTGTTTATTTGTTTGTTATTATTTGTCTGTTTGTTTATTATTTGTTGATTTTCATTTATTAATAATTATCTGTCAGTTTATTATTATTTATTATTTACCTGTTTATTATTCAACTATACCCATTAATTTATTTATTTTATTTTTTATTATTTTTATTTATTTTTTATTTATTCATCATTATTACATTTTTTCGTATCCGACCTAGCTATGGACCAAAAGGTCTCCTGTTGCATGCTCCACCTTTGTAGTCCTTTGAAAAATATAAGGACTCTTTAAGAAACCTTATGGGTTCAGGATTTATAGCCCATAATTTTAAAAGAGAGCGGCTCCATTTGATATATATATTGATGAAGCGTGGTGGAGAAAATTCAGACAGAAGAAACAGAAAATGGGAAATATTTCGGGAAAAAAACCTTCAACATAACCATTCAACAAAATGTGGGAGAACAGGGGTCGGCAGGAATTTCTGTAGGGGGGGGGACAATCATTTACACATATGTGATTAATGGTACAGGCTTATATCAAAATGCACATTTCAAATTGGCCTCATAGGCTTACCCCAAGAATGGATACAGAGCCAGGTGAAGTCTGTACTATGTGTACAGCGGGCTTTCAGGGCAGCCACGAAAAAAAGTTTTTTTCACCCCTGGAATTGTGATATTAATGGTCATATATTCAATATCAAGTATAATATCAGTATGCACTTAAGTTGCAAGTTTGCAGTCGAAATTCAATCGCACACAGGTATTTAACTTGAAAATTTAACGAATTTATACGTGACGACCGGCAAAGTCTCAAGCCCTGGATTTGTAAGGGGGAGAGCAACTGCCCCCCCCCCCCTTTCCGGATGCCCTTATTGCAAACATGCTAGAAACAAATGCACGGGAATTATAAGGAAAGAGAGCGTCACTGACAAGTGCATAAACGAAACAAAGTTAATGGTCGATTAAATAGTAAATGTCAATAGTTACAGTAGGGAGTGAAGAGAAATGCCATGCCCACGCGTTATGTATACGAGCAGAATATATATTTACTTTATAGTTTATTTCATGCAGAGTATGAACATTATATTTTTTAACTATGTTTTTGTGTGGGAGTAATAAACTGAAGCGATCTTGAAAAAAAAGGGAATTGTTGTTCTTTGCTAGACTGCTCTTACCTAGTATATGCTACAAATATAAACATTCATATAGACACCCACAGTGTAGCGCCTTCCCTGTAATTATCCTAAGCTTGAATTATACCACGGTGGTAAAAATAGATAGATAAATAAAGAATAAGTGTGACGTTGTCGCCTCATCTCTGCCTTATCATGTGTCACTGGCTTAACATTTCTTGATTAACTGATTCCTCTTTTAATTTGTTCCAAAAGTTGGTGCATCTCTATAGAAAACCATATTTCCACGACTCTGAAGTATTTTTTCTGAACTGCTTTATCTCCCACCTCTGCCAATTTTGTTCAAAACATGAAAACTTAAATTTGTTTTGATACAGCAAATGTATCAGCTCTCCTGCTTCTGTGGAGAGAAGATGTATTTTTTTTCTTTCTTTTTTGTCTGCTAGGTTGGAAACCATTTTGGATGTTTCTTGTATTTTTTTTTTTTTTTGCTAACATTATTATTATTATTATTATTATTATTATTATTATTTTATTATTATTTTATTATTATTATTATTATTATTATTATTATTATTATTATTATTATTATTATTATTATTATTATTATTATTATTATTATTATTATTATTATTATTATTATTATTATTATTATTATTATTATTTTGGGGTAGCCAACACCACTGCTACATATTCCAGTCTGGGGGTGGATTAAGTTCTCTTGAGATTTTCCATGTTCTTTATTCGTATATATGTACTGTATATATATATATATATGTATATGTATATATATATATACATATATATATATATATATATATATATATATATATATATATATATATATATATATATATATATATATAACGTATGTGTGTCTCCTAAAAAAAATCTTATTAATCGCTTTTTGGATGATTAGGTTTCTGTGACCAACATGCACACACCACTTTCATTGGTAGCATCTTTGTATTTATGCTATTTCTAATTGCTCTTATTACCATTGCAATTAATTTTCCACATTTGGGTTCAGTTGTTAATTTTTTCTAGTCTGTGAAGAACTTTTTGTAACAATTTGCAGTCTTCAATATCTTTTGTTCTTCTGAGGATTTTTGCATCATCCACAAATAGAAGGGAGGTAGGCAAGTGAAAGGCGGACACTCATTCCCACCCATTCCATTCCCATCCACCATCCCTGTTTCTCACTCATCTTAGCTCCTTGTGGATGAAAGGTCATCCCCGTCTCCTGCCCACTACCTGTGTCAGATTTAATGTAGTAAGACGCAGCACATCCACAACAAAAATGTGCTGTCTGTGCCTTCCATGGTGTAATTTACATAAATCACAAACATTGTGGGTCCCAGTACTGACCACTGTGAGACTTCACTAGTTATTTTCTTTCATCGTGACATTGTATATATTACTTCTGTTCTACTATATCAGTTTTTTAGGATTACCCCCACCCCCACCCCACACACACAAAAGGCATTGTGTGGTACCTTGTCAAAGTCTTTAATGAAATCTGGGTACCCACAGTCCCCCCTTCATCTGTCTACTTGTATCATATCCACTACCCTTCAATAAAAACTTTACAGAGTTGAGACATGTGATGTTCTTTTCTGAATCCAAATTGGTTGCCTGCCAAATCCTATCTGCTCTAGATATTTAATCCATCTGTTTTTCATGATTCTTTTTCACATTTTGTCTCCCAGGCTGGTCAGAAACACTGATCTGTAATTCAGGGGTTCCTCCTTACTTCCCCTTTTATAAATTGGTACCAAATTGGTTCTCTTTCAATCCAGAGGCACTATCCTTAATAAGCTGTGATTCTTGTCTGTCAGTTCTTTATACATTTCTTAAGCATCCAGTTGGAGATCCCATGAAGCCGAGGAGCCCTCCTCTCATTTAGTGTTTGTAGTAGTTTTTATATTTCTTCACTTCCACATTTTTCTCTTGTAACTTGACATTCCTGTTCTCTTCCTTCTCATCCACAAAGTAATTTTCTTAATTGGGAACTGACTGGAAACTTGTGTTTGCATGTGCACAGGAGTGTATCTGTATGTATACATATGTATGAATGTATGTGTATTGTGTATGGGTTTATGTATGTGCTTGTAAAATACATGTATGTGATTGTGGAGTATGTGTGTTTGTTGCTTGTGTGTGTAATGAAATTGCATTAGTGACACAAAGTTGGAGCCTGATTTGTATGACACAAGTGACTATATTCCAAGTTTTAACTTTGGTACCAATTCTTTTATCTGCTCAAGATATTTGTGCTGTCACCATCAGGCAGTGAAATGGCAGTCATAACAAATATAATATCCCAGTAATGATATGCTTTGTTTCATGGTCAAAGTGTTTACCTTGAGAAAATTTCTAGGTTTTCAAAAGATATATTAGCCAACTAGTGATATAATACAGACACTGACTCCCAAGATATAATGGTAATTTTTGCAGTAATTGTCACAAAGGCATTAGTTGTGATAACATAGGTAATAAGAGAAGATCTAATAACAGTCTAACAAATAGAGTATTTGCATTAATTAGTGCACCTACGGTGGTATGGGTGTTGATAACCATATTTAAGTGGATTTATTATTTTGATAATGTAAAGGAAAATGAATTCACAATAACATGATATTACATTGTATATTATGTAAACATTGCTTTTTCCTCACAGGTGCAAAGAGCAGTTACTGAATGCCACTCATTATATTATTTGCTTTGTTAATATAAAGGAATGAAAAAGTAAAGATGTTATTTTATCCTACAGGTGGCGTCCTACATTCCACAGCTTGCACGATTCAGTAAGGACCGTTGGGCTGTGTCTGTGTGCACTGTGGATGGACAGCGATACTCCGTAGGGGACACAGGCACTCACTTCACCATGCAGTCATGCAGGTGAGTGAGCCAGTGCATAGTGGCAGTCTGGTACATATGAAAGAATTTTTGTAGTTGATGCAACAAGGAAGACCTTTTATCAAAATGGATGTACAGTACTACCTCTCATTAACGGACTAAAAGGGGGGTAACGGTGTCCATTGATGTGAATAATCCATTGATTTGGAGTGGTTTTTGGGTGGCATAGTGATTGCACAGCACTAAACAACAGCACCAAAAACACCGAAAACACAGCGAAAACACCGCAAATACAGCTAATTAACGTTCATCAATGAGAGGTAGTACTGTATTGGGCCTGGTGATGCAGCTGACTATCATCAAGAAACTGGGAAACTTGCACTCAAAAGGTTCTAGCAAGGCATCAAACTACCTAGGAAATATCTGTGCCCCATAGCAATAAAGGCCCTGACTAATATATTCAACCATTCCTGGTCACAGAATGGCAACCCAACAATTTAAGAAAGGGTATTAAAACCAAAGAAGTCACAGGCAAACCCAGCATCCTACAAATACATCACTCTCCTCATGTCCATATCCACACTTATGGAGAAATTGGTCCTAGAAAGAATCAAAACACACACACTGATACCTACCTTGCTGAATCAGCATGAATTCATAAAGGCTAATTCACCAACACAGTACATACAACCTTATCCAATAAGTCTTTCAGGGTTTCAGCAAGAAAGTTTGGGTCAGAGGCAATTTAGCAAGACAGCACTTCTGCAGCAGGATCAGAGAGCCAAAACTAGTTTACCCCCACAACTTCATTACATGGGAAATATCCATTCAAGTAAATGAAGAGTAGACAAGAAAAAATCTCTGGGCCACATTTTTCTTCATCCATTTACAGCCACTCTCCATTCACATCCATTTCTTGTCCTCTCCATTTCCTGATGAACAAACATTATTCTTGCATCCAGTGCCCCTTTCACCTCATCCATCCGCCTCATTCTCAGTCTCCCCCCCCCCCAAGTTCATTCCATCCACCTTTCCTGCCTATACTCTTTGGTAGTTTTTCTTCACTCATTCCTTCCATATAAAGTAATGAAGATAAAAGTGAAAACAAATGGGTATGGGATGGGTTAAAGGTGGGTACATGTCTTGGCTGTCCCTTTTCCTATAAGGGAGAAGAGGCCTTTTGATATATGTACATTTCTTTTTTGTTACCTATAAAAACTATTTGATTTATAAGAGGTATGAGGTAAAGGTGGGGCTGCATCAGGGATGTGTCATGTTGCCATGGCTGTTCAATGTGTACATGGATGGGATGGTGAAGGAGATAGATACAAGGGAAATGGACAAGGGATTGGAAATGGTTAAAGAAGATGAAGAAAAGTCAGAGGTGAGCCAGTTGTTGTTTGCTAATGACACTGTGTTTGTGGCAAGGTCAGAGAGGGGATTAAGAGAGTGACAGAGTTTGGGAAGGTATGCAATAAGAGAAAGATGAAGATAAATGCGGGTAAAATTAAGGTGATGAGATGTACAAGGGTAGAGGATGGCAGCAAGTTGGAAATATGTCTGAAAAGAGAGAGGCTGGAGGGAGTGGATAGCTTTAGGTATTTGGGGTCACATGTGGCAGGAAAGGGAAGAGTTGAGGTGGAGGTAGAATGTAGATTGAGAGAAGCAAGTAAATGGCTTGGGGGATTAAAAAGTATAATGAGAAATAGAGATTTGGGAATGGATGCAAAGAGGAGATTATATGAAAGGATGATTGTGTTGACAGCACTGTATAAGAGAGACTTGGAATTTAAGAGAGGCAGAGAGGAAAAGTTTGTGTTTGAGATGAAATGTCTGAGAAGTATGGAAAGGGTTACTAGGTTGGATAGAGGGAGAAATGAGGAGGTGAAGAGTAGAGTGGGTGTGGAAAAGGAGATGGCAAATAGGGCTGATGAGAGTATTGGGATGGGTTGGAAGGAATGAACAAAAAAGGATTAGTAAAAGAGGTGTGGAATGCAGAGGTAGAGGGAGTAAACTTGAACAAGGATGAGATGGATGGGTTGGAAGAGGGATTGAGCAAGAGGGAAATGTCTGTTGAGCAAAGGAGAGAGAAGGAAGGGGAAGAGGGTGAGTGGAAAATGGCTATGTATAGATGATACTGTGATGTAAGGATGGGAGTGGGTGGAGGATGTTATGGAGTGGTTGTGTGTGAATGATAATTTGATGCAGCCTGAAGGGATTTCTCCCCATCCTTTCTTTTTCTGCATGAGGGGATGGAGAGCGGGGTCGCTGATTGAGTGAAATGGCCTTGCTGTGGATGTGCTGTGTCTTGCTACATTGCTTCTGACCTAGAGCAGTGGGCAGGATACAGGAATGACTTATCATCCATGAGGAGCTAAGATGAGAGGCAGGAAAGGATGGTGGATGGGAGAGGAATGGATGGAAATGAAATGGGTAGGAGTGGATATATCCCATATGATTTTGGCTACTTCCCTTGTAAGGGGAAAAAAGTCCTTAGTATATAGGTAGAAAAAAAAGCTATGATAGACACAATATATGTGTATGGTACCAATGACAGGTAGCTGCATGTGGTAGTTATGTGAGATGGATGTCAGAATAATCTTCTTGTCTGTCTCTATATCATATTAACGCCCAGACTTTCATATGGAAATGCAGCCTGAGGAATTGATTTCTCTCTGGATGAGATTTAAGAAACGGTACCAAATTAATAGAACATGGACAACAGTCCAAAGTTTATTCTCACAGAGTATATATGGAAAGGCCTCAGGACCACTGCCATCCACTGTGGGCCTTCAGGATTTCAGTTATTGAGCAAACAGTCAGTCCATTGCCCCAGATCTCTCTTGCAGGATAGCTACAGTTCCCAAATATTGTAATTAGCAATAGCTTCTGGATTGGCCCCACAAGTCATTCTTGGAAGTGCTATGTTCATTGAAACTATGAACAACACTTATTATTGTTATTATCTTTATATATAATTGGATTGAAAGTTCATGTAATACATTTTTAGGAGTATTAGCGGTAATAAGTATACTATCAGCAGTAATAATTATAGATGTTACAACCTGCATTACTGTTATTGATCAGTTTTGTTCTAATGTTTTTATTTACAGTAAACCCATCATGTATGCCATTGCCCTTAATGAGTTGGGGGCAGACACAGTCCACAAGTATGTAGGACAGGAGCCAAGTGGTCGCATGTTTAATGCCCTCGTCCTCGATTACAACAGTGAGTGATACCCAATTTGTTTATTTCATCACTATAGGAACAGTAAGGATTTTTTACTTTATGGTTCATCAAAAAGCTTGTGTATAAATGACATAACATATATATATATTTTTTTATGATCATAATTGTTTATTAATACTGTGATTATTATTAGCCTTACAAATTTTGGAATTATCTACTATAGAGAACGAAAGAAGAGAGTTATAGCCACTATTTGGAAGGTGATATGGGGTTCGTTTCTCCATGCTGCAAGTTTACTCTAGGTTTTCGAGTGCTTGACCATGTCAAGACAGTGATTGTATTGGTCATATAACACCTAAGGAAGTTAAGAATTATGTTCACCTAAACTCTCTTGCGTGCATTGTGACTGCTCCGTTGGCTGGCTCTAGGCACTTCCGTCACAGCTTGGCCCTCATGTTCATTTTCTGAACTTTGCACGTCTTTATTGTTCTGTTAACCAAGTTTAGCTCTTTGTTCAGATAATTACAAGAATTCCCAGATTTTTAATTCACAGTTTCATTCTATAGTGTCTTTTATAAGGGTTAAGCACCAATCATCTTACATTTTTATAATAGTGATTTTCAAGAAAGCTTTCCGTAACCCAGCTTTTTGCTGCACCTCATTTTATCACATTTCTTTTATACATTGAAATATGCCTTACAGATTTGCTAAAATTATGCAGTCGACTATGCTAATGATGTTCTATTTATAGATAGAAAATCATTATCATGTTTGACTGCATAAATAGGAAAATTTGCAAGTCAACTTAATTTGATCACATTTCTCTATACTGTATATTGAAGTTTGCCTTGAAAATTTAAATTTCCCTAATTATCCAGTTGAATATGCTAAAGATATTAGTTTACATCAATGCTTTAATGGCTGAGATACCTATTATTCTTCACAGTTTGCAACAAAATTTCTGTAATCTGGAAAAGAGCCCATATAATACCCATACCAAACCACCAGAACACCCAGCATCCTACTGAACAATCTCATTACTATCCACTGTATCCAAGGTGATGGGAAGACTAATCACAGAAAGAAAGATAACTAATCTTCCCACCTCCTGAAACCAACGTCGATTCAAGGAAACCCATTCCATCTACACACTTCTCACAAGCATCACACAAGATGTGAAGAAATACAGTTTTCCACATAGATATATAGATATTTGGTGTAGCATAGAAAGTGATATAGCCCAAGCTGAAACAGCACATAAATTCAAATCTAAATGTAATAATTGGAAATCAAGGATATAAATTAAGTTCGAACTGTACTTGAATTTGTGGCTAGGTATGATAAATTGGAGACTAGGATACTGAACTCAATGGGTGTTGCTTCTTTCCTATATACTACAATTAGGTGAATGCATATATACTCATTTCATAAAAAAAAACACTCCAAAACTGACCCCTAAATTCCATATTCCACCCAACTCCCCTATGCTACTCCACTTTGACCTTACTGGGATCTTGTGGCTGTTGATCACTACCTGGGACCTGTTGGTTTCATACAAGAGAGACCTAGGGTAAAGGATTGATTGACTGTCACCCATTTAAACATCATTTGACATCAATACATTATTTTTGAGCCCTTGAAAGCCTTTTTTTTTGCATAACATTTCTTGTATGTGTTCATTGCTTCTTCAATTTTATAAAAATACTTACTCAGATTAATTTCTTAAATGGCCAATACTACTTACAGGTTACTACCTACATATTATTACAACACTTACTTTTACATACCAAAGGCTTTTTTCTCCTCTTACACAGGGGGGGTTAGTCAAAAAGAAAAAGGCACAGAAACCACTCCCACCCATTCCATTCCCTACATATTCCACTCCCCTCCACCCTCCTCCCTCCCTCTCATCTTGGCACCTCCTGGATGATGGGTCATCCCTGCATCCCGTCCACTGCAGGTGAGTAGGTTTAGTAGGAAAAGATGTCACTTCTTTTTCCCAGGTGGTGGTGGATACTTTCTGAAACTAGAGTTAGGAAGATACCTAACCATCCCATTTGATTTCTTTTTATTTGAAATTTATCCAAAAAATAACTGTGAGTACCTGTATATGTAGGTAGGGAATGGGGCGGAGGGTTAGGGAGTATGTGTTAATGATATTTTGACACAGCTTGAAGGGATTTCTTCCCATCTTCTCTTTTTCTCTATGAGGGGACAGAGAGGGGGGTCACCAATTAAATGAAGTAGCCTTGATGTGGATGTGTTGTGTCTTGCTGCATTGCTTCTGACCCAGGGCAGTGGGCTAGATGCAGGGATGACTTGTCATCCAGGAGGAGCCAAGAAAAGAGGGAGGGAGGGGTGGTGAATGGGAGTGGAGTATGTGGGGGTGAAATGGATGGGAGTGGATTTATGCCTTTGACTTTGGCTACCTCCCTTGTAAGAGGGAAAAAGCCCTTGTTATATGTATGTGTGTATATACCTATACATGTTGGTCCTGAGAGGTAGTCACTGAGGAGAAGAAGTCTTGGTATATAGATAGATCATTCATCTACACATTCCATCAACATCCTCACCTCTGTAGAGGTGTAACCCCAAGGGGCTGGCATTTGATCTCCAGGTCAGGCCTAAGAGACATATAAATTATCTTGTCCCCCATTTGTATGGGTAAGGAGTGGTTACTCCCATTCTTTTCTTACTCATTCCCTTCCTCCATCTCCTCAGCATCCTCCACATTTTTGTCCTCCTTCTACCAGCTAGTGACATAGAAACAGACTTACACTGGCACTGGAAAATTTTATTTCTCATGAAGAAATACAATTTTCCATATAGATGCATAAATACTTGGAATAGCTTAGGTAATACAGTCCAGTCTGGAATAGTACATGAATTAGAATCTAAATATGATAATTGGAAATCAAGGATGTGGACTTAACCTCTTATATATGATGATGCCTACATAGGCATCATGAGGCACGAGTGGGTATGTGAGGATACTAGTGTTGGCGTCTTGATTATATTTATTTTGTAGTTGTAGTTGAGTGACCCCCATATTTTGTGAACTGGCTTGATCATATTTTCTGTGGTTATTAACATTCAGAGGGAATTACAAAGGATTACAAAGGTGGAGCATGCCGACAGGAGACCTTTTGGTCCATATCTAGGTCGGATGCGGAAAAAAAATCATAATAATAATAAATTAATAAATAAAAACTATAATAATATAAATAACAAAATACATGTACATAAATGCATAGGTATAGTTGAATAATAAACAAACAGGTAAATAGTAAATAATAATAAATTGACATATAACTAATAATAAATGAGAATCAAACAGACAAATGATAACAAAACAAAAACAAATAATATAAAATAGATTATAATCATTACAGCATCTTAAACAAGTAGTACAACTGTAACTTTATATCTTAAGATATGAGTATTATGATGCATCATTGAATCATCATACATCAGGCACCTATTGCTGCCTGTTAGAATTTGACTCATATCGAAGAGATTAAGTTGGAACTGTAAATAGATATAAGGCTATGTATAATAAATTGTAGAGTAGGAGATGGGATCCAGTGAGCTTTGTTCCTTTCCTGCATACTGTACCGCAATTAGATAAATACAACAGACATCAGTCCACTTCTTCCTGAAGATGTCTACAGGAGGGTCCAAGTGTCAAGGGTATTGTAGAATTCCAATCAGTGAAACTCAAGACAATAGTTTTGCTTTATTGTACTTTATTTATTAATTTTTTTAATTCAAGTCTGGAAGATGAGGCTGAATAACATTGTTTAGCAGCAAGTACAGTAGAATAAAGATATTGTTATTTTTAGCACTGGATAGGTTAAGTGAGAAGGGTGTTTTCTCTAGGCAACAACCAGATGAAAGATACTAGTCATCAGTAGTCAGTAGTCATATATATATGATTCACCACAGTCATGGAAGACATGTTGGACTCATGATCCAAGACTGTGGTGAATCATGGACCACATGAATGTTAGTAGTGGAGTCACCAGTTTTATTGTAGGAGTGATCTTTCATTATCACTTGTGTAGCAGAATTAGTGAATTGCTGCTTGCAAAAAGACAAAGTGGAATATCCTCTAATTAGGACTGCATGGCCAAGCAGTCTAGGGAATGACAATAACTAATAAAGTAGCAAGGACCATGTTTTCCAGACCTATAATTTCATGAATTGGCAGTGGTGTGAGTACCATTCAATAAAAAAAGAAAGGGAAGATAGATTTGTCAAATGTCCTAGGTAGAGAGAGTGTTTGTTGTTCATTAGGTAGTTGAGATAATCTAGTTGAAACCTTTCAGGCATTGAGGGCCATTGCCATTATAAAGGAATGTGAGGAGACATCCAGTGAAAAAAAATGTGTCAGAGGATTAGAAAGTAAACTCACCATCCCATTTCCACAAAATGGGAAGTGAGAAGCTTCTAGTAGGGCAAGCCTCGTATTTTTTCGACCCATGTTTGGGTCACCTTCCTGCCTGGCCAGGGCTGTCGGGAACTAACTCAAGAAACACGTAATAGATCCTGGGAAATGAACTCATGACTATCTGCTTATGAGTTCAGCATGGTATCCACTGGGCACGGCCCAATTATGAAGTAATGATGACAAATTTGTTGTCATGTTTAATTATCTGGTTACTTTAAGTTTGGCATGATATGATGTATATGGCTTCGTAATTCTATTCTGTTACTTACAGATAAAGGATAATTGCTTTTAAAAGTAATTGGATATTTATGAATTGGATTTTAACCTTGATTGCAGTAAAAAATTTCAGCTATTAAAATTTTTTATCACATTGATTTTTTGGTGGGGGAAAATAATGTTGGTTTTTAATTGGCTTATTTCAGACAAACCCCACAACCCACTTGTTAATGCTGGGTCAATTGTGATCAATGCTCTCCTAAATTCCCTCATCCATCCTGAAATGTCTTCCTCAGAAAAGTTTGATTTTGTTCAGCAGTACTTCCAGGTAAGTTTCTCCACATGATGCATAATGACATAATGATGTGACAAGTCTTATGATAATGTATTTCAAAATGGTAATATTTGTGGAGTCAGTTTGCCAAGTAAAGGTAGGTTCTTTATAACATTTAATTGGTAACTGTATCATTACTGCACAGCGTATGGCTGGCGAAGACTCAGTGGGTTTCAGCAATGGCACCTTCCTGTCAGAACGTGATCATGCTGACCGCAACTATGCACTTGGCTATTACATGCGTGAGAATCGTTGCTTCCCTGAAAAATGTGACCTGATGTCTTCCTTAGATCTCTACTTTCAGGTAAAGTGAATGGAGTGTTTTTTTTACTGATCAGTCTAGGAATCTTTATCTTTACAAAATACTTTATAATTATATTTCTTTTCCTGAAAGATCAGGTTTCTTTAGGGCCACAGGTTTCAGGCCCAAAGAGCCAGAGCAGTAGGTTGATGAATTAGGTACAGTAGTAAGTGACAGAAAGACTGCATGTCTAAAGGATGTGAAGAAATAGTGTTCCATATAGATGGATAAATGATTTGAATAGTTTACAAGGTAATATAGCCCAAGCCTGAACTATAAATTAATTCAAATCTAGCTACGTACCAAGAGCTTTTTCCTCCTTATAAGGGAGGTAGCCAAGGCAAAGGCTTATACCTACTCCCACCCATTCCACTCCCATCCACCACCCTTTCCCCCCTCTCATCATAGCACCTTATGGATGATGAGTCTTCCCTGTATCCCACCCATTGCCCTGGGTCAGAAGCAATGTAGCAAGACTTAGTACATCCACAGCAAGGCTGCTTCACTTAATTGACACCCCCCCCTCCATCCCTTCATGCAGAAAAAGAGAAGATTGGGAGAAATCCTTTTGGGCTTCTTCAAAATATCATTAACACACAAGCACCCCTTCCTCCCCCCCATCCCCTGCCCCTCCCTACCTTGTATAACAATATCATCTACAGTGGCCGCAAAAAGTTTGGGCGCAAAATTATAGGCGCCCCAACTTTCCCCTAAACTCAAAACATGCGAAAAATACAACTTTCCACCCAAACTTTTCGCTATTTTTCAATGCTAGCGTTTGTACCCGTATTTAGCTGAGACAATACACACTATTTGGCAACTCTGTTTAGGCACACTTGATGTCACATGGAGTCAGATTCTAAACATCTCTCACGGAGAGTAGTCTTTTTTTTGCGGTGGTCTCTGTTTTTGTGCCTTGATATCTCCGTAATGGGAAGTGGTAAAGAGCTGGAAAGAGACACAGTTGTTACAATCATAACCCTCTATAAGGAGGGTTATAAGTGTAAAGATATTGCTAATCGTGTGGGAATTGGAGTGCGTGAAGTGCAAAAGTGGACCAAGAAATTTCGAGACGAAGGAAGTGACATCATTCGTACTCCAAAGCATCGCTCTGGTCGGCCAAGGAAGATATCAAATCGTACTTCTACGGTTCTAACTGCCTCCTACGGTTATTAGGAGGCAGAACTGTAGAAGTACGATTTGATATCTTCCTTGGCCGACCAGAGCGATGCTTTGGAGTACGAATGATGTCACTTCCTTCGTCTCGAAATTTCTTGGTCCACTTTTGCACTTCACGCACTCCAATTCCCACACGAGTAGCAATATCTTTACACTTATAACCCTCCTTATAGAGGGTTATGATTGTAACAACTGTGTCTCTTTCCAGCTCTTTACCACTTCCCATTACGGAGATATCAAGGCACAAAAACAGAGACCACCGCAAAAAAAAGACTACTCTCCGTGAGAGATGTTTAGAATCTGACTCCATGTGACATCGAGTGCGCCTAAACAGAGTTGCCAAATAGTGTGTATTGTCTCAGCTAAATACGGGTACAAACGCTAGCATTGAAAAATAGCGAAAAGTTTGGGTGGAAAGTTGTATTTTTCGCATGTTTTGAGTTTAGGGGAAAGTTGGGGCGCCTACAATTTTGCGCCCAAACTTTTCGCGGCTACTGTATACACAGTCATTCTCCACTCATCCCTGTCTCCTGCCTTCTCATTTCCTTGCTCAACAGACATTCCCCTCTTGGTCAGTGCCCCCTTCACCCCATCCATCCATCTCATCCTTGGTCGTCCCCTCAAGTTCACTCCCTCCATCTCTGGCTTTCACACATGCGACCCCAAATACCTAAAGCTATCCACTTCCTCCAGCCTCTCTCCTTTCAGACTTACTTCCAACTCATTGCATTCCTCTACCCTTGTACATCTCATCACCTTACTTTTACCCACATCAACCTTCATCTTTCTCCGATTGCGTACATTCCCAAACTCTGTCACTAACTCTCTTAATCCCCCCTCTGACCTTGCCACAAGCACAGTGTCATCAGCAAACAGCAACTGGCTCACCTTCCACTTTTCTTTATTTTCTTTAACTATCTCCAATCCCCAGCCCATTTCCATTGTCTTTACCTCCTGCACCACCCTATCCATGTACACATTGAACAACCATGGTGACATGACACATCCCTGACACAGTCCCACCTTTACCTCAGATCACTCACTCTCTCCATTTCCCATTCTACCACAGGCTCACTACTCTCATAAAAACTGTTGACTGCCCTCAACATCTCTCCCCCAATCCCATATATCTACAACACCTCTCACATTGCCTTCCTGTCTACCCTGTCATAAGCCTTTTCCTCATCCTTAAAGGTCCATAAAACATCCCTACCTTTTCCTAAAGCTTTCTCATATATCTACCTTAACACAAAAATCTGATCCACACAACCTCTACCTTTCCTAAACTCACACTGTTCCTCACCAATTACTCCCTCTATTCCTCTCCTAACTCTCTCTGTTAAAACCCTCCCAAAAGCCTTCCCAACCATACTTAAACTGATCCCTCTGAAACTACTACACTCACATTTGTTCCATTTTCCCTTGTAAAGTGGAACTATATATGCACTCCTCCAGTCCTCCAGCACTCTACCCTCCCTTAGACACACATTAAACAATCTCACTAGCCAGTCCACTACTACTGTACCTTCCTTCTTGAGACACTCCGCATGACACCCATCTAACCTTGGTGCCTTACCTGTTCTCATAATTTTCAAAGGTACTTGCACCTCATTTTTTCTTAATTCTCCTCCATTTTCCTCTCCCATCACCATCATTTTCTTAGCACCTCCCACTGCTATCCCTCCCAATCCTCCACATTCAACAGCTCTCTCGAATACTCCACCCATCTTCCCCTTACCACCACCTCTTCCATTAAGATCTGTCTATCTCTGTCTTTTACCTTTTCTTCTCTACTTGACCCACCTCCCCTTCTTCTCTTGATTTCCATCCAAAACATCTTTTTATTGCTTTCAAAATTTTCTGTTATACTCCTCCCCATTTTACATCTGCTCTCCTTTTTGCCTCCTTTATCTTTTATTTACTTCTCTTCTTTTTTCTTTATACCTCTCATATTTTTCTCTCATCTTACTTTGCAACCAGTCCATGAATGCTTGCTTCTCTTCTGCTACCTCCACTTCATCCCACCGCACACTATCCTTCCTCCTATTCCCTCCCATCTTCCTTGTTCCACATACCATCTTTGTACACCTTGTCACTTCCTCCTTGAAACATCCCCATTCCTCTTCCACACCTACTTCTATCCTATCCTTAACCACCTCCCACACTTCACTCAGCTCCTACTTGTACTCCTGTTCCTTTTCCTTCTAATTTAAACAATTTGCTCTATGCACCTCTCTACCTCCTGCCCTTTTCCTCTTTCTTCACGTATCCTCCACTGTCAACTTAGTTTCCACCAAAAAAATTATCTGATATTCTCCCACTCTCTTATTTAAACAATTTGCTCTATGCATCTTTCTACCTCCTGCCCTTTTCCTCTTTCTCCACCTATCCTCCACTGTCAACTTAGTTTCCACCAAAAAAATTATCTGATATTCTCCCATTCTCTCATTTAAACAATTTGCTCTATGCACCTTTCTGCCTTCTGCCCTTTTCCTCTTTCTCCACTTATCCTCCACTGTCAACTTAGTTTCCACCAAAAAAATCATCTGATATTCTCCCACTCTCTTATTTAAACAATTTGCTCTATGCATCTTTCTACCTCCTGCCCTTTTCCTCTTTCTCCACCTATCCTCCACTGTCAACTTAGTTTCCACCAAAAAAATTATCTGATATTCTCCCATTCTCTCATTTAAACAATTTGCTCTATGCGCCTTTCTGCCTTCTGCCCTTTTCCTCTTTCTCCACTTATCCTCCACTGTCAACTTAGTTTCCACCAAAAAAATTATCTGATATTCCCTGACTCTCTCCCCTAAGAACACGGACATCCAAATCTCTTTTTACTCTTTTCCTGGATACCACCCTTCCATCTACCACCCTTCCATCTACCACCCTTTCCCATGTGTATTTATGCTTGACTTTCTCCCTAAACACTGTGTTAGCCATCATCAACTCTCTAAACACATCTCCTCTACTAACTCTGCACTATGATTTCAACCTGACACTTCTCACTTCCCAACAACTCCATCTATTGGTTCATCCCCTACCCTAGCATTGAAATCTCCCTATAATACTACATTGACATTCCTCCCAAAACTTTCTACAAACTCATTTAAATCTGTCCCAAAAGCTTTCCTTTCATTTACACAATCCTAATCACCAGGCTCATATGCGCTTACAAAAACCCCCATCTCCCATCCCAGATTCACCTTTGTCCACATTAACCTTGAAGAAACCTCCTTCCACTTCATTCACCTCCTCCCTAGTAGAGCCACCCCTTCCCTTCCTTGTCCTCTCCCCACTCCTGACACCCTCCCCAGTACTCTCCCAAATTCAAAATCACCCCTCCCCTTCAATTTAGTTTCATTTCATGCCAACACATCCATCTTCATTCACACTGACATTCTGCCTATCTCTTCTCTCTTACTCTCGTCTGTACCACACCCATGCACATTAAAAGACCCAAACCTTAGGATTCTGGTTAGAAAACTCCTCCCAGACCCTCTTATGCCTTGACTTTTCAAAGGAAGTTACCCAGAGAGCAGGATGCTTAGTCCCACACTCTGTCCTGTCTTAGCCGCCTTTAAAACCCGAGTGGGAAGACTCAGTGGCAGTATTCTTTCTTCCCCCTACCACAGGGTAAAGGCAAAAATGGAAATATATACTCAAAGAAGTGGTACAAGACAGTATTAAGAGGGAGTGTGACAGCATAATGGAGTGACAGTTGCAGTTCAATAAAGTAGCATCATTTCTATATGCTTAGAGATATTCTATAACTTATACAAAATGAAGTGAGGCTCTGGTCTGTAGGAGTGCCCCATATAGTCCCTAATGTATCAATTGCATGCTACTGCATAGTTTGTACCTCAATCAAAGATATAGATTAAGTTCAAACTGTACATAAATTTGAAGCTAGGTATGATAATACTGGAGAATAGGAGGTGGGACCCAATGAGCATTGCTCCTTTCCTGTATACTACAATTAGATAAATACAGCTTAACCTCTTAAATATGTTGCCAGATCTCATCACAAGAAAACTGTAAAAACAAGGGATTTTGATTAAGGTTTCTATACTTTTAATGAGCTCCTTACAGTTATTTTGGAAATGTGCTACATAGAAAGGCATTGTTTTGAAAATGTTTGGAGTGGCTCCCAGACAGAAGGGGTTAGGTTACCTCAGTTGCCTTTTTGTCTGGGAACCACATACACTTATTCAGCTATTAATGTTGATATCCATTTTAGGAAAACATTAGGCTAGTCCTACAGCAGTACTGTATGTTGAAATAGAATTAATTTGTACTTTCTACACATAAACTCAACAGTGTATATGCCACATATTTAGAAAGGAAGACACCAACAAACTTTTTTACAAAAAAGCAAATTTGAACTTGGAGGGAATTAGGAGGTGAACTAGCTCTTGTTTGTAGATGACACAGCAGTTGTAGAAAAGTTGTAGGATGGACTGAAGTAGGTAGTGGTTGAGTTTGGGATGGTATGTGAGATGAAGAAGTTATAAGTAAATTTGGGCACATGTAAGGTAATGGGATGTACAAGCAGTGAGAGTGGCAGTGGGTTAGAGGTGAGTTTAAAGGGTGGGACGCTGGAAGAAGTGGAGAGTATTAAGTATTTGGAGTCACATAGTAGTGATGGAGGAATGGAGGTGAAGGTAAATTGTAGAGTTAGGAAAATAAGTAAATGTCTAAAGTGGGGGCATGAGAAATAAATACCTGGGAATGAATGCAAATAGAAGACTGTACAAGGGACTGATTATGCTCATGGCATTGTGTAGAGCACACTTGGAATTTGAAGGACGCAGTAAGGAAGAGCATAAACATGTTTGTGAAGAGGTATTAGAGCATAGCATGGGTTATGAGGATGGATAGAGTGAGAAATGGGGAGATGAGGCAGAGAGCAGATATGAGAAGGGAATTGGTAGATAGGGTTGATCAAAGAATGCTGGGATGGTTTGGGGATACAAAAAAAGAATATGGAAAGCAGAAGTGGATGGAGAAAACTTGAGTGGAAGATCAAGATTGAGGTGGATGGATAAGGTGAAGAGGGCATTGGGTGTAGGAGGAGTGTCTGTTGAGGAAAGAAGGGACAAAGCAAAAGGTAAATGTGAATGGAGTGGTTGTAAATGGTTGTGATTCCCTGAAGTGCTTTCTCCTTGTCTGTGTTGTATACTCCTCATGTGAATGAGACAGTGGGGTCACTGTGTAATTAAGTGGTGTCAAAATGAGACAGTGGGGTCACTATGTAATTAAGTGGTGTCAAAATGAGACAGTGGGGTCACTATGTAATTAAGTGGTGTCAAAAATAGACAGTGGTGTCACTATGTAATTAAGTGGTGTCAAAATCAGACAGTGGGGTCACTATGTAATTAAGTGGTGTCAAAGCAAAGCAGTGAGGCACAGCTCCTCCACAGCAGGACCAGATAGATCTGGTTAAACTTCATTGCCCTGACCCCCCTCCTCATCCAATCAAAATAGATTGTAAAGCAGATTAGAAGAATGTCTCTTTGGATCATGTCATCTCTTCCCTATGCACAAATTTCCCTCCATTCACACCCATCACTTGCATTCTCTTTACTGCTCAATAGACCTTCCAAGTACATGTAAAGCTTCTTTTACCTCATCCATCTGCCTCAGTCTTGGTCTTCCATTCAAGCTAGTTCCATCTATTTCTGCTTTCCACACTATCTTTGTTAAGATAAGATAAGATAAGAGGGAGGGAGGAGGGTGGAGGGGAGTGGAATATATAGGAAATGTAATGGGTGGGAGTGGTTTCTATGCCTTTTTCTTTTTGGCTACCCCCCGTGTAGGGGGAAAAAGCCTTTTGTGTATGTATGTATGTACACTATCTTTGTTAGTCTTTCCTCAGTTCTTCTTATGTACACCAGTATTCTTTTTTCTATCTTATTTAACAGCTACCCTCCCATCTCTGTTCTCTGCTTCACTTACACATTTGTCACTATCATATATCTTCTCTGAGTCTATGAAAGTCCAAAAAACATCCTTATATTTTACTCAGTACTTTTTGCCTACTTACCTTTACACAGAATCTTAATTTGTGCACCCTTGTTCTCTTCTAACCTGCATTCATCTTCCCCAGTTATTTTCTGTTCCCCAGAAAAGATCCTTATGTTTTACTGAATAATTTTTACACATGTGCCTCACTACAAAATCTTGATGTATGAGCCCTCTTCCTCACCTAAATCCACAACACTGTGTAATCAATTAAAGATCATTTGCTTACCTGTTGGTCAACCATCCTGTCCCATATACAATATACTTATGTACATATTTCATTGTAAGCACAGCGTTCTCTTTTATCAGTCCTCTTTCAACACTTACCTCCAACATTTTCCTTACACTTTTGTTCCTTCCTGACACTATACTTTGCTATTATTCCATGCACTGGCCCACTCCTACACTAGCATCTAGATCCTTCAGCACCACTACATTAATTTCCTTTCAAAACTTTCCACACACTGTATTTGTTTAGATTATTCCAAAACATTTCTCTTTCCTCCTCACTTTTTTCACTGCCAGGGCCATATGCACCTACAAATACCCATGCCTCCCAACCTGTTCCTATTTTAGCCCATTATCCTTGATGACACTTTCTTCCGTTCAATCATACACATCTTATCACTCATCAACAGGATAATTCCTTCCCTCCCTCACTGACTCTCTACTCCCAACACCCAATTAACAGGGTTCTGGTTAGAATTCTCCCAGACACTCTTATGCTTTGTTTTCTTGTCGGAAGAGGGTATATAGAGTGAAGATCCTTAGCACCTTTACTCTGTACCATTTAATCATCTAAGACACACATTGGATGGTTTGATGGCATTCTTCTCCTTTCCACCACAGGGGGATCAGAGAGGGAAGTGGTAAAGAATAGGTTCAGCAGGACAGCATAAAGGAGGGATAGCAGTAACACAAAAGCATCTCATCTTTATGTTATGAGTAAAGACTTTAACATAGATGAATGATGTGTGGCTCTGATTCATTTGGGTGCCATGAAAACAGTCCCTAAAGTACTGGCTACATATCACCTCCACTTTTGATATGATTCCTGATTACTCTAGGTAATATTTACTTTAAATATTATGTATTGATTTTCCTGAATAACATGAGTATAATAAGTACATGTTGGTCAGTATGTCATTGTGATAGATTGGATGTCATTGTAGAATAGGTTTGTTTACATCTGGAAGAAACAAGAGATGTTCATCCTAGATCTCTATTTTGATTAGAAGAGTAATCCAAGAGGAGGGTTTACATTCAATTTTCTCAATACATGAGAATGAATGTTGTCATCAGATGATCAAACAGCCTTATCAGAAACAGAATACAAACCAACCCTGTAAACAGACTGCAGGATTGCATGTAGGTTAAAATGCAGTGGGAATATTCTGACCACGGAATGATGCTTCATCAATGTATTGCACTGTAGATGTTTATGAATGGTGGGTGGTACATTTAAGAATGTGGAGGGTGTTTAGGGTTTAAGATTGTATTTGTTGCAAGCACAACATAGACATTAACAGTGCAAATACACTTGTACGTCATATGCACTCTTTTTTTCATTCATAAGGGGCTTTACTTTTAGCCAAATAGTTGTGTATTTTTCCTACAATTCTTTGATCAACCACACCGATCAATTAAATTAAGGTAGGTACATGTTTCAGTCATGGCATGTAAAAACAGTGATACTGTTAATCTGCAGCTAGTTAGTTATTTTTGTGTCTATATACATCTCATGTTGCACAGTATGACTGATATTTTTCTGTATGGATCCTACTTAAGTACCTTGGTCTTCATAATAGTGGAACATGTTTTTACAGTATATGTTTATTGGTTTCTTTCATATAACAAAGTTTTTTTGATATTTTTCTTAGGCATCTTGTGCCTAGAGATTCAACTTGTTTTCATTTGTTTAAAAGGTATAAGACATGTTTCCCCATAAAATCATTTGAATGTGTGTTGATATGTATATTATAAATTGTAGAGGTGCACTCATACTATTGAAGTAAACATGGAGAAATAATTGAGTTACCAATCAATCATTCCATTGCCTCATATCTCTCGTGTATTCACCTTGGTCTTGGTCTTTTTGGATCACGTGTTGGAGTCGTGATCGACAGCTATTTCCCTCCCGGAAGAGAGCTCAGAGCTCGTATGACCGATCTACAGGTAATGCTATGACCTTACACACACACACACCCCCAACTCCCCGCCCATGACAGTCAGAGTAACGACCCGAAGCGCAGCGATACCGAAATAATTTCGGCCTAGGCAGGATTCAAACCAAGTACTGTGGGCATCACCATACTGGCAGTCCAGTACTCTATCAACGACGCCACCGAGTCGTGTGGGAGGAGATCTGTGGTTCCATGGGTCCCTCAAGGCTGCACCTCTTTGTGAATGTGGAGAATTTGTGACATTTCACATCTGGGAAGCTTCTGGGTCCACAGTGGAATTTTTTGGTTCCTCCAGTGGTTCTTAATCTTCTCATGGATAGCAGTGCAGCCTCTTGCAGATACATTAATACTTGCAATAGCATTAATTTAATTGGTAAAGGAAGATCCACATACATCCATATACTGCTGAATACATAGCAAGTCCAATTTCAACATCAGCAATGTGCAGCTTGGAATAAGAAAATTCAAGGAAGAAGAAACTAACTGAGAAGGGGCTTCTCATAAATTATTCTGAACATAATGAATATGAAGATGTACAACCATTCATGTCATTGTTTATTCTGTGCAGTTGTCTTTTTTTTGTGCTTTCAATGGCCTCATAGTTAATGTACTCAAAGTATTTTGAAAGATTTTCAAAATGGGTTCCAAGGCAGTTGACACAGGAATGAAAAGAAAGGTGTGAAAGGCAGTCATGTGCTCTTGTAATGTTTTAGAGAACAAGACCTTCTCATAAATGTAGAAACCAGCAATGAGAGATGAATAAATGCATATGATCAGAAAGACAATTAGGTAGATACATTTATGTCGTGCAGTTATGCCATGGTTATGTCTGTTTTTTATATGTTGTCTACTTTAAACCTGATGATCACCAAAATGGCATGATCACTGATAGTCCATGGAACCAAGACCACTGATTCATTGGTCTAGTGAATAACATCCATTTATTGTTCGTCTTCAGTTCTCTGTGAATTTTTTCCAAAATGGTATTCAAGTCCAGAAAAGCAATGGTATAAAGGTGTTGAACTTTGCTGAGATTTTGTGGAAGACCTAATTACCTGAAGTAGAATTTCTAGGCAATACATAAGTTGATTTTTTTCTCACTTCTTTTCCAGTAAATGGAAAAATTATGATTTTAAAGACATTGCTCTTTTACATAACTAAACTTTTCAGGAACAGCCCATTGCAGTTTCTTAATTGTATATGTTTCTGTGTTTACTTGATACTTTTATTTTGAGACTTATATTTTCTTTAGTTTTCTCCATTAATTCTCTGCCTAATGAATGACAAAAGAAATGGGGCACAACAAACTGTTGATATGGTAATGTGATTATTTTGTAATTATGTAATCAACTTTTACATGAATTTGTCAAACTCCTTACATTCTTTCCCTATATCTAACATTTGTTCAAAGTACAGCTGTCAATTACTTCGAGCTTCCAGAATATTTAAAGTACCTCCACCCCTGTACAGATTTACATCCACATTGTGTGCATAATTGTCTGTACAGTATACTTGTACCACCTCATCAAGGCCCAAAATCTACAACTCTCTTCCATACAGCAGCATAGTCCACAGTACTCTCACACATGCCCACATTTGTGTCAGTTGACATCTCCCACCCTCACACTTTTTTCCCCTCCCTTTTTTCAGTATTCTTTGTTCCATTTCCTTCTCCAAAACCCTAGTATTGAAAGACTCGTATCTCCTCCAGCCCTTCCATATTGACCTTCAGAGATTCTTTACATTTTTTTTTCATTCTCATCACCTTAATCTTATTGACATTCATTCTCAGTTTACTTTGCACACATTTCTCCAAAATATTTTGTGTATATGTACCTAATTGTGATACAGAAAGGATCTAGGTTGATAGTGTACCATCTGCTCTTCTCCATTGGTCATACCTAGATATAAATTCATTTAAGGTTTTAGATTGAGCCATGTCTTTTAGGCTATCCCAGAAGTTGACATGTTAATACAGAAAACCATGTTTCTTGATATTCCTCAGCCATTTAATCTCTTTAATTTGTTACTATGACCTTGCAATACTTTCTCATCTCAAACCAAGAAAGCTTCTTGTTCAGTTCCATTCATTCTTTACATTGACCTTAATACAGTGATCATGTCACTTCTTTCTCTTTTTTCTATGAATGATATCAGGTTCATATGTTTAATCTCTCCTTGTATAGTTTGTTTGACTGGGGTCCTTGTTTTTTGTGCAGAGACCACCTCTAATGTTGGGAGAGATACCACGTCTGTTCGCTATACTGTTATTGAACTTCTTCCATATCTGGCCACATGTTTAGATCTCGTTAGCTGCATTCTGTTTGTCTTTATGTTTTTACATCATCATGAAACATATTTACATAGATATCCTGATACATCACTCATATACACAATAAAAGGGATTGGCGCCAGCACTAATCCCAGCAGCACCCTGCTCATCACCTCTCCCCTCCCAGAGAAATATTCTCTGGCCATTGGTCTTGTCTGCCTCCCATCCAAGAAATTCCTCGCCCAGGTGAGTGAAAGGGAATGACTAAGTAAATGAGTGTGGGGGTAATGTGTGAGTTAAAGCGAATGGTATGGTAAGGGGTGCACAGTTGCCCTAATTGTCGACTGGTATTGGATACATTGACCACATACAAAAAAAGAGTTAGGGAAAATGTACCTCCTTCTTGGTTCATAGCTACATATTTCTACACAGACATTTCTCGGTTCCTTTGTCACTGCCCTTGCCGCGGTGTTGGTCCCGTACCTGTTGTTTCTATAGCATAAAGAAAAAAGAAGAAAAAAAAAAAAATCCTATTTTGAGCACCATCTTTAGTTTTCCCAGCATAGGTCCTGACCTTATTCAGATTTTGTAATCACACTCTCATGTCAGTCATAGCAGTGTTTGTTCACTCATAAGATGTTGTAAAATGTCCAATTTTCAAGAGTATTTTTTCTGTATTAATGCTACTCCTTGTCAAGTGTCACCTTCTCATGTGAACTTTAAAGAACCATTTTACTTCTCTAGAATGCCCCAATCATGCTGTTTTTGTGAATCAAAAAGAGAGTGGTTATGTTTTGATCTTTTTTATTACAAGAATCTTGATTGCCATTACCGGTAACATGGCAGGCGGGAGCAGAACGAAAAAAAAAAAAAAACAGTACGCATGCGCAAAGCTAAAGCATGATAAGCTGAACTAAATATAATGAGCAAAATAAAATCATAATATATTCGTCTTTGCGAACTTAGAGTTAAACATGTATAAAAATTATAAAATATTAACCAACATTTCAATCACAGTATACCATATGGACTCTTTGTACTCCTAGGAAGGAAGGAAGGATGGATGGATGGATGGAAGAAAGGGATGGAGGTTTGTCGGGGCTGTGAGAGAAGTACAAGATCGCCGTTAAGGGTATTTTCATCTCAAGGCATTTGGAGATGTGTGTGTGTGGGTGGGGGGGGGAAGGGGGGGCGGTGTTGGACATAGACACAATGATGAACATGGCTCTACTATGAGAGTACAGTACTTGGAACACTGTGGAGCTAATGAATGATGGATGACAAGGAACACTTTCAGGGCAAAGGGGGAGAGACTTGGGGGGGGGGTAAGGGGGCATGGTTCATCGGTTGACAGTGGTAGTAGGGGGGGGGGAGAAGTGGTGGGAGAGGTCAGTCAGTCCCCCGAAGTCAACGACGCAGAAGACGATGTCAACTTAGATCATGAGGGTGAACGACATGGGATTTGAGAGGGATGGTGCGAGGCTTTGTGCTATATGGACGGACAACAGGAGGTGGAAAGAGGGGTGGGGTAGGAGAACAGTGAAGGCACAGTGTCACCAGGGCAGTTGAGGTTTGTGAAACATTCCGAAGGCAGTTGGAGAAAGAGGAAGTGGGAGGGGAGGCGATGGAGACTTTCGAGGACTTTTCCAGCAGGAGGGCAGAGAGGGACAAGAGCATTGCAGTGATACCGTTCTGGCCACGGCCCACAAGATATGGGTTTCAGGGAAGCGGGACTGGGCGGACACTCCGGTGGAACAAACGGGGAGGAGGAGCGTCCGTTGGCGAAAGGGGCTTTAGATCGAGTCCCCGGAGAGGCGTGTCAGGCAGGCAGGCAGGCAGGCATGCGAGGCAGAGGCAACACAGTGTAGCTGGGCGGGCGAGCATGCAGGTGGGCAGGATGACGTGCAGCAAAGAACTGATCAGATGAGATGGGCGTCCAAGAATTCGAGGGGAGGGTGGGGGAGGGCGGGGTGGAAAGGGAGGGTCATATTTAAGTTAATTAGGCATTTTTAACCAAGAACGGATAAGTTTAGAATGACAAATTATCCAATCTTAGCGTTGGTCGAGTCCATGGGCCTATTGTTAAATGACTAAAGGGGGCAGCTTGGTTGTTTTACATTGGGCGCGCGCATCAGAAGAAGACGATGACGACAACGACGCCCCGGGTGGTGCGTGGTGGTGGTGGTGGTGCGTGGGCCACGTGCCTGGACTTTGGTGGGAGTGAGGTGGGCTGGGTTGGGCTGGGCAGGGTCAGGGCCAGAAGTAGGGGTAGCAGCACGCGGTCCTGGCATCTGGGTGCGTCCATCATTCTTTACTCTCCAGTCATCATGTCCATAAATTCTATAATGACAAGAAGAAATGCAAAAGTGTGACTAATGTGAGTACACAATAGAGGTGGTTGACCCTTGTGGCCATCACATTGTCAACCACTTGGGAGGTTGATGTCAGCAATAACAACAAACTGAAAGACAACACATTGTTGCATGCCTGATCCCCTGATGTCCATCCCTCTGAATCCTCTCCCCCCCCAAGAGGACAGAAACCACCTGGCCAGGCTGCAATACAACCACCATCTAGCCCTTCTAGGTTATCAGAAGGCTAAATGACTGCATCATAAATAACTGTCCAGGATGTAACACTTCACCCCATATACAACACATCAGGGAAGACTGCATTGCACACAATCATGCATTCCAACAACACAATATAAACTCTATAAAGGATTTGTGGAAAAATCCAGTTCCAAATGTGGCATTCCTCAGGGAGGGACTGCTCAGCCAGACAGTCTAGGGAACAACGACAACAACAACAGTAACATTGAGGACGCGACACTTACCGTCAAAGTCCACTGTACCGGAGCCATCAGCATCAATCTCTTCAATGATTCCGTCAAGCTCCTCTTCAGTAAGCTTGTCGTCCAGTTCCTTGAGGATCTCCTTCAGCACACCGGTGGGGATGTAACCTTGGCCTGGAGAGAGACGGACATAATCATTTTCCTTCCCAATATAAAGTAATCCTGAAACGGCAGGATCAACAAATGTGTACATTTGGACATGTCTCAGTATGTGGGAAGAGAGACACCCATGGCAGAGCTGCCCTGTTAGTTGTAGCACTCCAATTTTTTTTTTTTTTTTTCTAACCAATGCGACATAGCCCTCAATGGGTCCCAGGAATCACACTCATGACAATCTGCTCACAAGTTTGACACGGTATACAGAGGAAACAAGAGTCACGCTGCATTTGACATGCCTAAGGTCAGCCACATAAGACTGCATATGTGTGAGTGTGTGATTTACCATTGTCTTGGATCATGTGTTGGACTCGTGATTGATGGCTATTGCCCGGTATATGGGTAATCTCTCTCTTTCTCTCTCTCTCTCTCTCTCTCTATATATATATATATATATATATATATATATATATATATATATATATATATATATATATCTCAGGGCTGTAGATTGTTGTATGGTCAGCTCTCCTGAAGTACAACAGAAGTCAAATATATGATATGCATTGGTCACTGGTCGCAGGATTCCAATTCTGAATAGGTGGGTCTATAGCACTACACCTAGAGACAAGGACTGGATGCCAGGATTCCACAGTTAACTAGTGAACTACTGATACACGTGTGTGTGTGTGTAAGAGAAAGAGAATGTGTGTATGATTCATGATGGTCTTGGATCATGTGTTGGACTCGTGATTGGTTGCCCTTCTGGATGAGAGCTCAGATCTCATATATGCCTTATGTATGGGTTATATAGCAACTTTATATGCACACACACACACAACTCCTTGCCCACACGAATTAGAGTGCTGGCTCACAGTGCAATGATGCTGATATTATTTCAACCCTGGGTGGGAATTGAACTTGATGTGCATGTATGAGTGTGGAGCCCACCATTTGTCTTTGACTATTATTTACACATTGGATGAAGAAGGGGCGGGTGGGGTAGAGGAGAAAGAGGGAGAGTGGGGGGGAGGGGAGACTCACGGATACTGTGACAGTGGAAGGCTGAGAAGATTATCTATTCCCAACTCTATGTTAAAACGCTGCCTTTCAATATGATAAGAACTTAAGAATGAAGGAGACTGCAAGAGACCATAAGGCCTACACTATGAGGTTCCATGTTCAGTACCACCTATTATCCCCATCCCTAAAATTATCTAACCTCTTAGAATAACCAATAGTTTCAGCACTCACTACATGGTGACTAAGTCTATTCCATTTGTTAACCACTCTACTGCTAAACCAGTTCTTTCCTATCTCCTTAGATCAAAAATCTAAATCTTGGGATTCCAGCACAAAACTTTTTAATGTTACTGAACAGTCACAAAAGGTGGTCATTGGTTTATAAGTCCAGTTAGGACCTACTATCAGGTCATCATTCTGCAGTCATTTGCCTAAAGAGTAGCAAATATTAATTCTTAATGTTACAGTACTTGCTGTACAGGGATGACCTATCGTCCACAGGAGCTAAGATGAGAGGGAGGAAAGGGGTGTGGATGGGAGTGGAATGGGTGAGAGTGGATACGGGTATTTTGACTTTCCTACCTCCCTTATGAGGTGTGAATAACCCTTGGCATATGAATACATAGATTACAGTAGTTTACCACAATATACTTGATGTAGTTCATCGTGTGCATGTTCGGTACAGAATATTGAAATTTATCATTTGGGTTGATGGTAATGTAAGTATGAGATAGGAGGAGTCAAGTCTTGAAGTCTGTATGGGTTTGAATTGAATCGTTTGGTGTCAGCCAAAATAAGAATGATATTCAGGTATGAACCCCAACTTCTTCATAAAGATAGTTGGAACCCTCTGACGTCAGCTGAATTAAATCGGTCGGCGACAAAGGGTGAAGACAAAGCTGGTCTGCTGGACTCACCTTCCTTGTCGTATAGTCTGAAGGCCTCTTTGAGTTCCTTCTTCATCTCTTCCTCGTCCTCCTCATTCATGAACCTAGTGGCCAAAATGACGAATTCATTGAACTCGAGCTCTCCTGAGCCTGTAAGAGAGGAATTACAAATTCAGTATGAAGGTAAAAGGCACACAAGAACAAGAGAAAGGAGGAAACTGCAAGAGACCATAAGGCCTACACGATGCAGTTCCATTCCCTTTACCACCTGTTATCCCCATCAATAAAGTTATCTAACATTTTCTTAAAACAATCAGTTGTTACAGTGCTCACTGCATGGTTACTGAATCTATTTCACTCCTTGCCTATTCTTCTTAAAACTATTATATGAGAGGGGTTATATCAGGGATGAACCAGCAGTATCATAACTGGTATTGAAGAAAACGAAACGAGGTGCAATGTGGCTTACTGCAGGACTAATGGAAAAGGATGAATGTAAATGGAATGAAAGGGGTGTTCTTTTCCCATGTACAGCCACCTCGCTTTGCGCGGTAACGGCCAACAAGTTAAGAAAAAATAGTCTCAGAGTATGTGGTTGTTCTAGTGGAACGTGGCATGGATTGGGAGGAACAAGTTGATTGCTGAAGGCAGTGATATTCAACCCCTTTTATTGCACATTGAATCAGGCAATAAAAAAGATTGAGACACCCAGCTTTGAGAATTTAAAAAGAAAATTAACTATAAGCATGGATTCATAAATTAAGAAAATAACAACTGTTCATCTATTGTCATCATAGTTTTTAGAAACATTTAAAAGTTTTGTACATTGATTTATGTAAGACAGGATCGACTCTTCTAATGTTTCGCGGCATACAAACTTGGCGGGAAAGTCACAGCCACGCGCTTAATATGAACACTTAGTTCTCACACTTAATAATACCTTGAGTATACAATAATATACAATGTTTCAAGTACACCATTACAATGGCTTGAGGTGTGTCACACTCACCGTCAATGTCGACCTCTTCAATGACCTGCTTCAGGATAGCCCTGTTCACTGTCTGGCCCATCATCTTGAGTATGGTACCAACGATGTCCGTCGAGATGGCGCCTTTTTTGTCTTGGTCGAAGCTCTCAAATGCTCTCTTCAAAACTGAAGAAGAAGAAAAAGAAACAGCAAGGAATTAAAGGGAATTCTTTAGAGAAGATTTTTTTTCTTGGTTGAAGCTTTCGAACGCTCTCTGCAAAACTGAAGAAGCGGGAAAATAAGCAGGGGGGAATGAAAGTGGTTTCTTTGGAGAAGGAAAGGGGTCTGATAAAGTAGTTTACAAATATACATGTGCGCGCTCCCTTGCGTCTTTTTAGATGATTTGTGTAAACTATTCCGTGTCCTTATCTATCATGGTGCAGCAACAGAAACTACATGACGGTATTGAAGGTATATAAACAACCAACACTGTGTCAAGATGTACAGGTGCCTCCACTGAGAAGTACTACAGTGACTGGTGAACAGGGACTTACGAAGCGAGTTTTACGACCTCATCAACTTACACGTGCCATAAGTGGACAACGTAAGTAAAGGTGGCGGCACACTAGGCTAGCATGTTACTTGCTTTTGTTTCTTCGTTTGAATCGAAACTACTTCGGTTTCAATATTGTAGATTTCCGTAAAAACTTCTCAGCAATGTGTCTAACATTCGTCATTCCTCTTCTCACTATATAGCGCAAGAGTAATTTGATATTTGGAAATTTAAAAGACAAATAATCGTAACCGAAGTCGTTTATACTCAAACGAAATAGTAAAAGCAAGTAGCATGCTAGCGAGAAATGCTTAGTGTACCGCCATCTTAAGAACGCGAATTGCAAGTAGGCAAAAGACGCAGTTCACTGTAGTAGACATCAGTGAATCTGATCGTACGTTATAACGTGAAAAAATTCTCGTTTTCGTGGGCAAGAAATGTAATGAGAACGATTGCGTACAGTCCACTGTACGACACTGAAAAATTAGAGGTAGACTAGAATAAAGAAAATCATAGTTGTGATGCATTCAGTGAGAGCGAATATTGTGTTCTATGGACGCGGGAAAAGCATTGATGGGAATGGTTTTTAGGAATATAATATGAAGCAGCATCAAAGATCTCTATGTTCGAAATTAACAGTGATTTTCTTCACAGGAAAGCAAGAAATATGTATACACAACTCCCTCCCCCTATTTTCGTCACTGGTTTGGAGGGAGAAAAGAGAGAGAGAAAATGTTATGAAAAAATGTGAGCTGGCTAGATAACGCAACCACCCTATCCTCTCCTCACCTCCTCATTGTCCAGTTGTACTCACCTATCATCTGCTCCTCGTCGATGTCCGGCATTTCGACGTCAGCCTGGAGAGGAAAAGAAAATAACGTTAAGGTGTCGAACAAGTAAAAATGTGCGTTGGTGATAAAGCATGGAGATTGTACAAATTAGAGACTCCGTCACTTATACGTGACTCAAGCGAGTTCGTTTGAAAAGTAACGACTTCGTATACAATCTTTTGTTTTTCGAATATCCAAATGTCATTTTACCTATGCTTCATATATTGAGAAACTGAATGACAAACCTACGAATATTAGACACATTGTTGAATTGTTCTTAGGGAAGTCTAAAATTTTGTAAGTAAAGTCGTCTTGCAGCTTTTCAAACAACAACCTGTTCCATGAGAGGAGTGCATTGGGGATGAAGTGGCTGAACGCCGAGAACGCAATGAGTTGCTCCAATCTTATTGTTTAAATGGAAGGGAGCGAAAGAAGACGCGTGTGATGATGGGATTGAATGAAAGGGGGTAAGGATATTTCCTTTACCAAGCCAAGCCACCTCACTTTGCGGGGCAACGCCTGTTTTAATGGGTTATCACACTGGGCTTTCACGGGCTTCCCCAGCGCCAACAGTTTAGAGTTTGTTTGCGTAAAAACGACTTCGGTTACAATAATTCATTTTTTCAAATCTCCAGATATCAAATCCTTTCCGTCATATAGAGCTGAATGATGACCTAAGAGATTGTAAACCTTAGAAGTCTAGATTTCTGTAAACGAAGCTATGTTTAAGTTATTCAAATAAAGGTAGGATGTGGGAAATAAGGACAGGTTGAAGGGGCTCGACACGGGGTTCCTGGGCCCACGCTTCCACCCAACCTCTGATGGAACGAAACGGTTTGAAGAATGTTCGGGGAGCCAGCCAGTTCGCGGATCAGCGAGGCCAGATGCACCGTTGTATGATAGAGATTTCATTTGCACCTATCAAAAACCACACCAAGATGGACGGGTATATTTTCGTGTGATATACGTCCATATAGCATTCAGTTCTATCTTTGCAAATACAAACACATTCAACCTACTTCAGGAATAAAATCTACGGATATTACATCGGCAATTCGAACTTGTTTCCTTCCCTTTGACACCTCGTAGTGGATGTTGATTACCAGTTCATTACTCTTTTTTTTCAGAATAGTTTTTTAAAATCATTCCACAGTGAATGCCATCTACAACCTGTTGTTTAGAGCAGACTAACCTCCTCCCAATACATTTTCCACTACCAACAACGCGTTATTCTTTCACCGTAACATTTGCGGTGATCTATCGGTTTTCATCATCTCTGTTCATTAGTCGTTATTATCACCTTACCCGTCAACGATGTAATTGGGAACTCCTCCATTCCCATCACCGGCTATTATATCAGTACCAAATATTTTTTTCGACTTGTGCCTTCCAGTGTACAATGACTCCTTCACGAACCAACCAGCCAGTCTTCTTACTTGTTTGAGACAAACTAACATCATTCAACATCCAAAGAGTCTACACCGTCCACCTCATCCATGGCGCGCGCTCCCTTCCCAACCCCCCATGTCTTCGAGACTCATTTGCGACACATCGCTCAACCCACCACCCTCACTTCACTCCACAACTTCCTCCACTCTTCCCCCTCCACCCTTCACCCTCCACCCCCACACAGGTGCTATAAATAGCTGCCAAGTGCCGAGGCGCGCCGCGAGTGACGCGGCTTGGAAACACGCTCGCTCGCGCGCGCTCATTAGCTGTGCTCCCAGGCACGTGCACGAACGCACGCACACACACGCTGCTTAGTTGTCCCAACTCTTATATTTGCCAAGTATTATTGTTGGTCAGTGGTATTGCTCCTGGGAGGAATGCGACGTAGGGGGGAATGTATCTGTAGGTGGTTGGCTACAGAGTGAAAGGCATTCGGTCAGAAACGGACGCAGCCTTTGCCCAAGGGAAAGAATCGTTCAGTCTTTGGGTGGGTCAGGAGCCTAGACGTACGTACCGCTTGCTGGTGTGCCTAGGTGGGGGTGCTGACGAAGGTGACAGGCAGGAGGAAGAGGAGGAGGAGGACAGGCAGCAACCTGAGCCAACCAAAATAGTACCCAACCACACCCACACCACACCCTCTCCAACGCATCCTCCTCGATGTGAGTTCTCACCCACGGGCTGAAACACGCATCGACACCTCCAACCTCTTCTTCCCTCCGTCCACACACACACACACACACACACACACACACACACACACACACACACACACACACACACACACACACACCTCGTGCTAACGATAACACCTACCCTTTGTCACATATCTTGCATGTGTAATACGTTTCTCTGTGCCCGACTTCCCTCAGTCACTCTTTTCCCCCCTTCTCGTGGCGTCCCAGCCATACCACAGCTGCTCTTCCATACACGCTACCCAACCCTTCCCCCCTCCTTCTCCTAAACACCTGCTTCTCCCTGTCAGACAGGAGCCAACGCTTTCGACCCCTTTTCTCCACCACACTCCGTCATCCTCCTTTGTCCTCTCCCTTCCTCCTCCACGCCCGCTCCACTGCCAACCATTCCACTTCTCCACCTCGTCTCCCTCCACCACACATGCTCCACCTACACCACACGCTAATCTCACAATACCCGACACACTTCCACTCTTGTTGTATGTTTTTGTCTACATTTTTCAAAGAACGGCCATAACTCAAAAAAAAAAAAAAAAAAAAAACGCTCGGGAAAGAAAAACAGACTCGAAGTCAGAAATCGGTTGCGTCATCTTAAATGGTGTAGAATTACAGTTTACCAATCCCCAACAAAACTTGGTTGATACAAATCGCCTCGTTTTGTTCATAAAGTTAGTTGGATGCCTGCTCTATAGTCTCTCACCCTTCCTTGTGAACTCAAGAGCCTTGTGGGATATCAAGTGATGAAACACAGTCACATTAACGGCTTGGGGATGTTTATGCCTCCGTTTTCTTAACAGAATAATTATAGTGTATGCAATAAAAAATTCGGGGCAGATATATATATCTGTATGTAATATATATATATATATATATATCTGTATGTGATATATATATATATATATTACATACATACATAGGAAAAATGATAAAACCCAGCAATCCTCCGCTAACCGAGGTGGTTAGGGCTGGAGTGAGGTAGAGAGTGTGTTGGGGGGGTGCATCCCGCCATTTCAGTTCTGCACTACATTAATCCCTCCTTTTTTACTTACACGATTTGGTGAAAATTACACCTCGTACACCGATGCAATACTGCCAGTTCATCCGTAGAATCTATTCCCATAAAATAACTTTTGACTTCGAGAGCTTTCGTCAACTTAACATTACCAAGATTCCTTATTATTTGTTGAAGTGTTTCCCTCTTTGGAGTTTGAGTCCTGGCCCCTGACAAATAAGATCCCTCAGAATATCTTTCATTGTTAATTGGTATAAATCTATGTACACCAGTTTTATTGCAGTAAAAGTATTTGTAACATAACGAAGCTGTGTTAATTAAACAACATTAATAGACATGTTTAAATAGTTCTTATGTATCAGAGGTAAAGTTGGTTTCACTCATAAGTACTAGTGGTCGTCTAGGATATTCTTTAACCTAGCTGTTTTATCATATATCAGTGCAGGCAACTGTACGTCTCAGCTTTGTCCTACGGCAACAAGCAGAATTATGAAATACTCGGCACTGACACGTTAGCAGTCCGTCAGCCCAGGTACACATTATAACCGAGGAGAAAAAAAAATACAGTTTCTCAATCAAGCAAAATTAAATCGTTTAAGAACGCATTTTCGATTTTGTCGTTGTTGTATATTGTAGGGATGTTTCTTTTAGGTATCGTGATAATTTTGTCTTCATAATTCTAAGGATATCGCACGTAAATATTTGTAACCTACAGTCTTCATATTTTGTCTGGCCCAACATAGTCTTAATCTCACGCGAATGAATTGTACGAGTTCCCTTTTTTTATTGTGGAGATTGTATACCTTACAACTATACTGAGTATAAAAGAAAACTGTCTCCTGTTCACACTAGCGGTTTGAACCGCCCGGAAACCGCGGCTGTACAATTTAGTTAAGGAAAAACTGAGGAGTTGTGTGTGAACGCCTCCATTGATTTACAATGTAATTAAACCGCTAATATGAACAGGGACTCAGGTGCACAGTCAGGAAAATAAATTTATTCTACGCTTTATTAGAATGCACTGTTATTAATACGAGTTTTAATCCCATGTACAATTTGCAAAGCTTCCACCAGTGGTAACGCCCAGCCCCAGAATTTCCTCTGCCTTAAATTCACTAAGGCAAACTATTTTGTTTTATCAACAAAAATTCATAGAATGTCATTTGATATTCTGGAGGAAAATTATTTTCCTCCAGCATATCAGCTGCGGGCTGCAAATCTGCTCCAACAGTCGGGGGGGAGGGTAGTCAAGTGTGATAACGCTTTTGAGAATCTAGACGCTACATTTGTTTTTGTTTTTTTTTCGTCCTTGTTACCCAAAATCAAGACTGATTTACTCCACTAAAAGTAAAGGAACTGTTTGTTCGACTATACAATCCACCTGCCTTCGGAGCCATGATTCTCAACGTTTCTTCGCACAAGCCAAGTCTGACATATAACTCTTCCCACCGTGCTCGTTGGTAACCGACAATGTTAAAATCCCCTCCCAGTCGCCCTAGGGGAGCGGGAGGCGGACTTGGCTGTGTCACAGTGGTTGGAATGATTCCAGAATTCTGCGATGTTTCGCCCTGCTTGATTTCCCTCAGTTTCGTCCCGCGTTTGAATTGTAACGTTCGCACTGCGTCATGTTAGCGGTCGGATTTTCAAATCCAAGCCCGTGTAGGTCGTTACATTACGTTACTTTAGTTAATGCTGTGTTATGCAACGGTAACCACGTGGGCATCGATTATATCCCAGATGAGTGTATACAATGAATGACTTTTTCTTTGAACATGATTCTACTATTTCTTTTCATCGTCAGTGCAAATATGAACAAAAGGAACTGAACTCACACAGCATACGGCATCTTAGGAGAGTTGCCATTCACTTCTGCTCAGATAAATGGAGGGGTGATTCGATGCAAATGTGCATCAGTTAACTGAAATGGGTAACTATTTCTGCCCCCCCCCCTGCCCAACCTCGGATAACCCAAATGTCGTCATGGCACGCTATCTATAAACGGTCCATGCGCGCGCGCGAGACTGCATCTGATCCCAAGAAGCTGTGTCGTTCGAGCAGGCTGCAGCTGCTTCCAAGTATCGGCATGCGGGAGACTATAGCCGTTCACACAAGAGACGGTGTGAACGAGCAGTCTCTCCTCACAAGGAGCGATTCCTACAGCAGCTGTGCGAAGAGGCGGGTCGCTTTTGGGAAGGGCGGAGCTGTGCAGCTTAGTGCACTAGTGGTACAGCTGTTGCAGGATCGAAAATAGCCTCGGCACCTGCATGCCACCGACTGCACCCGGGAGCCTACCGGATTCCTGGCTATCTTTCCTCAGAGCTCGAGGTCGGGGGAGGGGAGGGGGCACGTCCAGGTTCGGGGGGGGGGGGAGATCTAAAGGATCGGGGTGACATGAAGGAAACACTCTGTATCAAGTTTATGTGACTGCCGAGGCACCTGCTCGCTTTGATAAGTGGAGCATGGTAGGTAAGATGAATCGGCAGTGTCGGACTTTTACAGCTGACGGGAGACAGACGACGACTACTAAGAGGCGTGGCCCGAAGACAGTCAGTCCGAGAAAGGCCAGCGTAGTGTTCGTCTACAAATATGGCACAGGAAGGACGGGGTGGTAAAGCTGAGCGGTAAAATAGGCCAGGAAGTGGTCGTTTTGGCATTGCTGCCGTGGGAAGAGTACAGCAGTCGCCGTATCTTATGCAAAGTACTCCGCGGTAGCATATGGGGTTATGTTTAATTAATAATAAAAAACAGTGTTATTATTAATATTATTACTATTATCATTATTATTTACTACAATTGTTATTATATTTGATATTTATTTCATATCTATTCGTTCATTTGTACGTGTAAGTGAAGTAATGATGCATTTTAACATCTTTCCCAACAAAGGTGCAAAAGGAGCTTTATAGGAGACAGTGTCCCATAGTCGGAAAGCTACCATATTTGTTTATATAGTACACACGCGCGTGCGCACACACGAAAAAGTTTTCGTCTTTCAGACGTGGAGATTTACGGGATTATTTTGTAGGTTTCCGTTTGGTGGTACCTCCCTGGCGTGTTTACTCCATGTTCACACGTGTTTATCTCGGAAGAAAGAATAACAACGGTCGAAAGAATCTGGCCCGTGTGTTGGGGCACGATAAGGGTGTCGCTATAGCAACCGACCGGGCGCGGGGTGGGGGGACTGTTGGGTCGGGAGGCCACAACTGGCGAGGGAAAGGGAAGGAGGGGAGAATTTTATTTGTAAGTAGAAAAAGAGGCGGTGGATTAGTAAGTCAAGAAAGAGACGAACGAAAAGAAGGGAAGCGACGAAATGAGGAATTAGTTAAGGAAGAGGAGGTATAGTTAGGTCGGAGGCGGGAGAGTGGGAGAAGAAAAACTGGCTTAGAATGAGGAGGAGGAAGATGAGGACAGGGAAAGAACGAAACGTTGAATCTGCCGACCATAAATAAGTGACGACTCATTAGTGGCGATGGTTTTAAGAGCTACTTGGACATAAGCAACACGAGCAATGAATACCCCCGGAGAGGGAGGGAAGGGTGGGGGGGGGGGACACACAACGTCGTCTAGTACATTCTTTCCAAAGAACGAGCATCCCACGGAGATGACTCAGCGATCGTTTTGATATCAAGAGTTCGAGCAGGGATGGATGTTTTATAGTCAGATGTATGATGAGTGTCATTAAAATTATCAGTTTAATATTTCTTTGCCTCGGATACGGTAGTTCCACCCTACCCACCCCCCTTCCCTTCCGGGTGGTGCTTTTCCTTTTTATCCTGGCTGCCGTCAGGTGATTTTATATATAAAAAAACATGCACACGCACTTTGAAACCGAAAGGGTTCATCTCAGTTCACGAGGCACCTTTATCACAGTGAATTCCTTAGGGGGTAATCACGATTGACCCCAAACCTGTGTTCCCTCGCTTAATGTGTGGAGGGGTCCAATAAGATAAGGCGGATGTAGTGATATTATCTTATATCTTAGGAGACTGGGACAGCGTAGCTTAGCTCGTAACCAAGAATCCCAGTCTACTTTAATTATGATAACCATCACACCGGGTCCTGGGTTCTTGTACTTGTTCTCTTGGTGCATTCAGAGTGAGATCGTGGTGAAAGCATCTAAGTACTGATATTATTTTCAGGAAGGTGTTCATAATTTAGGGTTCAGGAGACCCCCAAGATCCTTAGGTCTCTCTAACGGGGTCACAAATCGATAAATGGTGATGGTTGGTGGATGTCGGGCGACTTTATTCAGCGCTCTCCGGGCTCTTAGGAAACAGCAATTAATAAGAAAAGGGCCTGTGAGCTACCGTAGCCACAAGGAACGGATGTGACGAGGCAGGTTCAGGTTTGATGGAAATATTTCGAAAGGACGCGGAAAACTAAACAACATATTCCAATGCGGAATAAGGGAAGAAGTACCTTCAAGCCACCTGTTGTGTTTTTCTTTTTATTATTATTATTATTATTCATTTCTATGTTGATCCATGATTTCGATTTGTTCACAAGTTATTTGTTTGATACATTCGTATCCATACTGGAGCATGTTTATCCCCCCCATCTCTCTATATCTCTCCCAATTATATATATATATATATATACATATCTCCCTTAGTTTTATTTCGTCTTTTTCCGTGCGTGCCCCACTGGTACAAGGTAACTTGTTTTTGACATTCCTGAGATATAAGTTATTCAAGTAAAGGCCTCCGCCCCCCGTCTCCGTTTTCTTCGCCGGTTTGTTCTGTGCAATCACCGTTTTCTTCGCATGCACGCGTACACACACACACACAACCCGCGCGCGCCCTCGCACATAAATATTCACATTTGCTGATTTATGATTATGTGTGTGCGTGTGTGTGTGCGCAGTCTTACGGTTATATAACATTGCGTGACTCCAAGGCCACGAGCTTTTTTGGAGCGTATCGACCTCGAGAAGAGTTCTCAACGAAAATTCTAATATCTGGGTGTGGTGGGCAGCTCCACGTTGAGCTCTCGAAGGTTGTGGAGGGAGGGGGTGGGATTGGGGGTACCATGCCAGTGGATGATGAGTGTCCTTGCGTCCTTTTCAGAGGCATTCGTGTTCATGTACGAACTTCAGATCGTTCATTAGTCGAGGACCATTGACTTGGGTACGTCAGATACGGCGGCTGTTCAAGGTAATACAAAGGTGGCGAGGATTTTGCGCAGGCACGTCGAGGGAGGCGGGTGAAATATCGGTGGCTGCGCGAGATTCGTATTGCTGTGGGAGGAGGATGTAGGCTCTCATTGTGACTCGATGTTTCACTCCTTCAACCCCCCACCCCCACCCTCCGCCCCCTCCCCGGGCGCGGTGTCATCACTTGTGAGTTCATAAAAGTCGATATACAGCCCGTTGTTGTGTACCCTGGGGAGAAAGGAATCGGCTGCACATATTTAGAACTGGTGGCGTTGTCAGGAGACACCAGTGCTAAACTACTGACACGAATCTTAATTCAAAGAGTCGGGGGCGTTTGGCGAAGTCGCACGATCACAGACGTTACACACTCCCACCCCACACCACGACATCAGTTTGCCAAATTTCCTTATCATCACGATAAGATCACATGGCACGCTGTTTATTTAAAGGAATTTGAAAACTATATATGATCAGTAAATTCAAATTTAATTACTGGTATCTGTTCCGAGTCCATCAGAATTTAACGGTCATTTTTGAGAGTAAACATAAGAATACAGGTAATACAGTTTAGTACGCTAGGTTTGTCCATGTGCAAGTGTGTATGTGTATTAATATATATGTATATATTTATACACGTACATTTTATATCATTGTGTCAACTCCAGGCACCATTGGTTTGATGGGTAGTAGAGAAAGACCCAAGTAAAACCTTATCGTATTTCAAACGTGATATCCATCGCTACTCTTATGAAATTCTGTTTAGCTTCATCCCCGTGCTCTCTCTCTCTCTCTCTCTAACTTCGTCCTTTCTCGAACTGCGTAAGACCCTCTCTCTCAGCTTCATCTGTGTTTCGATTGCTTATTTTCGTATGTGTGTGTTTTCAGTTCATTTATTTAGATTCGTTCAGATATCCAACTCTCTTCCTCCTCACTTTCTGTGGTTCATATTGTTGCTTGAACTTTATATATATATATATTTTTTTATATATATATATTTTTATATATATATATATATATATATATATATATCTTTTTTTTTTTTTTTTTTTTTTTTTTTCTCGTGTTGACCTTGTGGGTTCTGGGCCATATCCGCTTATAAAACAATACCCCATCTTTTCATTCACGTCCGTTCTTCCTTAGCGTTGTTGCTGTTCCCCAGTTTTGTTCTCTGCTCAGCGTATCGCTTCATCTCTCAATATTTATTTTCTCATTACATCTACTCTTTAACCCATGCCCCACTTTTTCTCGTCCTCATCCTCTTTCCTCCTTTCTGTGCCACGTGTTTCCCGCGTTTCACACTCTCACATACATTTCATCGCCCCCCCCCCCAAGAAAAAACCCGCTATTCGTCTCCCGATCTTACCCTTCACTTCCTAACCTCATAGCACCCCACCTCTACACCACTCCAACACTCATCACCTTCACAACCCTATTTATATCAATACTAAACAACCCGCATACATCTTACATCCTTGTCTCAGACCCCCTTTCACATTGTAGCACTTCGTTTTCTTACCAGCACTTTCGTGCAAACCCACTTTCCTTTTTATAGATTCTTGTAATCGCCCCCTTCCCCTACCCCGAGGAATCCCTCTGCATCATTCATCTCCAAACACCTTCCGTAGGTATTTCCCGTCCTCCCTGCCACATACCTTTCTAAGTCCATGGGTGCAATAACGACTTCCCTTTCTTCGTATACTGTTTAACTACACGTGTCGTTATAGATACTTGGCCCAGTAATTTTCCTTCACTTTCTGTGGTGATTAAATCTCTAGTCGTGTCTCTCCAGAATTCGTCGACACTAAACATGATACCTCGAAGATATCTTGTGGTACGTTCGATACTCTTCATCTCTCTTTCTCTGGTTATATTGATGCTCACCTTACTTTGGCGCGCGTTCCTTACCGAAAGAATTCCCACAAAGCTAAAGCCAAAGCGTATGCATATGGAGATCGCTTGTCTTGGGACGTCTGTGCCTGGTCATAAATGAAGAAGCAAAACGTCAAGTGAGTAAACACGTCAAGGTGCGTGACCACAAACTGACGCCGAACAATGAGTGAATGACAGATGATAGGCCACTACGCACACGGATCGGTGTGTGTGTGTGTTTCACCATGGTCTTGTATCACGTGTTGGAATCATGATCGACAACTATTTCCCTCTCGGAAGAGAGCTCATATATGACCGATCTATGGGTAATGCTGACTTTACACGCGCACACACACCCAACTCCCCGCTCACGAGAGCTGGAGTACCAACCCGCACTAAAATTATTTCAGCCCTGGGCGTGATTCGAACCCGGGCTGCCATAGTGGCAGCCGGGAACTCTACCAACTGCACCACGAGTGTGTGTGCACGCGCGCGTGTGAAGAAAAAAGAGGATTTATGTTGTAAAGAATAATGGGTAATTTTTTTCACAGAAGTTGTGATATATGGGAGAACCTGAATGTCGAATAAAACGCGTGTAAATCATTTGCCGCGACGGCTACATTATCTTCCTACTTTCATAAAAAAACACCCACCGAGCAGTATATATATATACTACACTCGTGTTTCCTTCTTTCAACTAAAGACGGAGAGGTTTTGTTTGAAAAACTCGCAGAAATAAGAAACATGGCCCCAATACACTCAGGGATGCGGTGTCTCGGGTGATGAATAAAATTGTCTGGTTGAATGAAAAGTAGCATCTGGTCTGGTAAAAGATAAATATAATATATAATCTTGTTTCACGTACGTACCCCGCTCGAGAGGGGTGGGTAGACGTGAACAGGCACATGCATGCGCATACGTCTTGCTAGTGTATCGGATACCGTCTCGGGTTCCCTATCTTCAGGTTCCGGGTTCGACCCGCCCCCTTGGCATGGACATTTTTAAAAATAGAAATACACTGATACTTCAAGTTGTTACTGCCCTCTTGATTAAGAGGATGGTTTGTGTGCGTGTGAGTGTAAGTCACAATAATACCTATAGACTGAGCATTATATGAATCCAGAGCTCACACCCGGGAATGCAATAAACGCCGATCACAAGCCCAGCACGTGATCCAATGCCATTATGAATCACATGTGTGGGTTCCTGCTTGCCGAAATTCCCAGATCAATGCTTGATTGAATCACCACGCTTCCAACCACGAATCCAGATTCGCCCATCTTCCATCAGGTAGATTTTTTTTTAAGTTGGGTTAAGTTGGAATCGTGGGTACGTCGACTTATTGCAATGGCGAGCTAACGAAAGGGAGGTGGAACGGTGAGATTAAAAATGTTTCCTGTTGAGTAAAATGCTCATGGTTCTTACTCCGTTCTTTGTTGTATTTATCAGACGCTACATTTCGAATTGAAATGTCTTTTCCATGTACTCGTACATAGATGTTTGGCTTCCACTTATTCTCCCTCGTATCGTTTTCGGGAAGTAGTTTTTGTGAGAACTGCTAGATTTGAACTTTTTTTTTTTCGTTGTCTCTTGTTCCGTGGTTGGCTGCTGAGTGGGCGAGGGGAGGGGAGGGGGAGGGAGGACTGTGGCATTGGTTGGTGCGGCAGCCAACTTCCCCACAAAGTCTTCTGCCCTCGTCAACTCGACGTGTTTTCACAGCCACTTGCGAAAACACAGCACCACCAACACGCAACATGTATTTTCTCTTTTCTTCCCCGTCTCGCAACATGGGATGTTTTTAAATTTGGAGTAACTCTGATGGGCGTCGGAAGGGCTCGACGTTGGCAAGGTCCAGGTGATGACAATGATGATGATGACAACTGGAGTGAGAGAGGCGCAAGAACAAGGTTACACGTGTTTGTGCGTGCGCGCGCGCGCGTGTGTGTGTGTATGCGTGCGTGCGTTCGTGTGCATGTGAGAGAGAGAGAGAGAAAGGAAAGATGACGAAAAGTGCCAGAACGCGGATGTAAAGAATAATCAGAAATGAGACGAAAAGGACGAACGGTGCCACGGTTGGAGTCTGGCTCAAGGAAGGGGAAATGAGGTGAGAGGGATGAGATTCCGAAAGGGAACAGGCAGAGGGTGGGGTTGTCTTTGTGCAAAGACCTCTTTACGACAGAATGAAAGAGCTGAGCAGGTGCTTGTTGAGGGTGAAGTGGTACAATCGGATTCACCCGAACGTGCTACAGTGACTGGTAGCTTTTGCAAACCTACCAAGCGCGTTTCTGCACGTCGTGTATTTACGGTACGCGTAAATCTGCGAGGTCGTAAAGGTCTCACATCGTAAATCTATGATCCATAAATGAGACCAGCCATTGTAGTATTTGTAAGTGGTGACAACTGTACATCTACTTACTGAGGGAAAGTAAATGGAAAGCATGTGTTGGACCGAGGACAAGGATGAGGTCGCGGCCTATACGAGTTAGGATGAAAGTGCTGGTAAGTTACACTCCACAATAGCATTGACAGGTATTGGGAAAGGAAAGTTTGTAAGAAAACAACTTGCACGAAGGATATGTGTAGAGCGACAAACTGGGAAAATCTAGTCTGATACACAAGACGGAACACGATGTATGTTTGGGAAGAAGGGACGCGACATGACGTCATCAAAAACCGTTGTAATGTTTGAACGAGTTTCGCGGAAATGGGATGACAAGTTCGGGGAGATGTCCACAAGTGTAGAAGTATTGTTAAACTGCGGTTCATAACATCAGCAACCTTCTTCAGAAGTCGCATATTCCATACATTGTATACTCCAGGCCAGGTCTTGCGTACTGTGATTAATGTAGACAAGTGTCGGATCATGTAGACAAATTTCGCCACTAAACATATGCTCTTCTGGCCGTGTGCCCGCTCTTTTTTCTCTATCTTTCTCCTTTTCCTTTATTTCCTGTTCTGATTTGAACGTTGCCAATGTTCTGTTCTGTCGCTCGCATATCGTTGTGTGTGTGTGCGCGCGCGTGTGTATGGGCATACGCGTGTAAATTGTGTTTCGCGCGTGTAAATCTACGTGTGCGTGTGCCTGCGCACGTAGTGACGTGGCGGAAATGTGTACAAGGTCACCACGGAAAGAGTTGGCACTGAGTGATATAAAGGCCTGTAGCGGAGCACCCACTCGAAACGAAACTTCATCAGATAACGCACGCGTCTATGGACCCGCAGTGAGAACGGATCGTATGTCTGTATGGTGAACTTTTCAATTACGATCCCTTCTGCCAACCCGAGGCTTGAACTAAAACGACTGGGACCCAGTACCGTTGCGAGGCCGTTCCCCAAAAAATAAACTCGAAATATTCAAAGAGACGAGCTCTCTCAATAACATTGCTTGCAGGATTGGATCGAAGTCGATCAGATGCAAGCGTTATCATGTTCATTCATTTCCGTTTGCAATATGCCCGACGTGGCGAAGATGTGTTGTTCCATCTCAGGAGCTCCCCCCCCCCTTTCCTCCCCTCCCCATATCCTTTCTGCTGCCATCTGTGCTCAGCCCCCTCCAAGCCATCTGGGTTTAGTCCCCCCACCCCTTCCCCTCCCAACCATCTGGGTTCCACTGGCCTATACACGCTCCCAAGGAAGTTGAAGAAACGTGTGTATGTGTTTGTGTGTGTGGTATGTATGTTTGTGTGTTTATGCGTCACAGGGTTGGTTCCTTCTCACTTTTGTAGTTGTGCGGAAGTTCTCTCCTGCTTCTTCTCACCTCTTCGCTCCAGGGATAGGATTGGCGTCGTTTAGTTTCGGTATCACTTTTCATCCCTCCGTCGTTCATGTTGTATTGTTCTGCTTATCGGTCCTTTTTTACTGGCTCGTATTTCCTCGTGTGGCATTCCACGAGTGACGGATTCTCCCTCGGTGAAGCAGCTTTCAGTTCATAATAAGGCACACGATGACAGCGGCCTGTCCATCTAGTGACACGGCCGTCTGTTTTCTATTGGCAGCGTTGAGTTTCAAGCAGCGCGACACTGCGCTTGTGTCGTTCTTTTGTTTCTTTTCGAGAATTACGTCCTTTTTCATCCTCTGTGACCCTGTAGTTCCATTGCCGAGCCACTTTGTGATTTTTCTTCCCTCCCCACTTACTCCTCCTCCTCCACTCCCCCCACACTCTGCAGTCGTGTCGTCATTTTCATCAACTGCATCGACCTAATATCAAGATGAGTCGTCGCCTCCTTCCTTCACCTCGCCACTTCCAATGAACATCCACATCACCTTATTTCTGTTTCGTTCCATTGCGGCGTCACGGTGCTTTGGTTGTTAAGGCATTTATTCATGTTGCATTATAGGGTCTCTTGTATCGCCCCCAACTAGTCACACGTTGCTGCGCCCCACCCGTTTGAAATAGCTTACTTTACTTGCGAGTCGTATTTTTGGCACGCACGGCCTCGCATTTGTACTCCCACGCATGTTTGTTTGTGGCTAAAATGGATCTCCGTCGTCTTCCGCCTTCTTCTTCTGCAGTAGCCAATTACTGCTGCTGCTGCAGGCTTTCGCACTCGTAGATTTATTCGTTAGCGGAACCGACGCGATGTTCCTCACGCCCTGCCTTGGCGTCGTCGTCAGGTTTGATCAAGTGGCGCACCTTATTGTGTTTGATGCTGTTGATGCCACTGCCGAAGCACGCGCCACGGGCAGTTTTACAACCCTCTAATCGTGCACTGTATCATAATCCACCCTCAACGTGATTATAGTACCCCTAAACTCATGCAAGTCATTCTGGAGCGGCGATGTAGACCTGGAACTTGAGGGGAAGTGAGCGAATTTGTGTGTAGCAGGGAGAGGTCACTCGTACGAGAAGTGTGGAGTTGCTGGCTGGTCGGAGTAGTAGGTCACCCAAGGGAATGCGGAAGGAGGGTAGGTGCCGGAGGCGTATAGGGTGGAAGGAAGGGGAAATGGGAGAGCGGGTAGAGGGAGGGGGGACTGAGAGGCGGAAACTGAGGGGAAGTAGTTTAAGGAGAAGCGGCGGAATGACTGCTAGGAAGTAAGCAGGATCTGCATGGCGCCGACCTGGGAGCAAATGGTAAGTGGGAGTCAGGTGGATGTGGGGAGTTGGACTGCAGGAGGTGCCAGGCAAAAGGTGGGAGGAGAAAAGGAGCGGGTTAACGGAAGGTGGGAGATGGGCGAGGGAAGGGAGGAGACGGCAGGTGGCGGAGGGGATGGAGGAGGCGGTGGGTGGGTAGTGCGTGGCGCGGAAGAACGAGGACCATTGCTCCAAAGCCAAACCCGAAAATAGCGGCGTGCAAGAAGAGTTCCCGCTTTGCCATTCTGTGCACGTACACGTTCCTAGCGCCGTTCGCTATCCTCCCTCCCTCCCTCCCACCAGGCTGCTAGAAGCGGAGCCTCCGTAGGCTCGACGCTTGCTGCCACTTCACGCACTCATAAGTAATTACAAACGCTAATGCTTTCTGTTCAAGCAGTTGGGTTTTGTCCACGTGCTGGTTTGTGCTTAGTCACGTGTAGTCTTTGTTACCTACGGGCTAAGTCTGGTGTTACAACCAGTCAGATTCTGTTCGTTTCTGAAACTGATGAGGACTGACACTTGTTGCCAACACGTGAGTGTCAGATTCATGGTGTATTTGGAGTGCTCACACTTTACCATAGAAAGTTTAACAGTATTAATCATGTTAATAGGCACAAGAGAAAATGGAGGCGTATTGAAATAATAATATATATATATTCATTATTATTATATGAATCATATATTCATAATGACATACAATCAAATTGCAAGCCAGGAAAAATTCCCAAGGTAAAAATGAAGGTATTACAATTCCATTTTAGCTCCGACCAAGGATTTTGACCAATACAGGACATTGAAATTGGACATTGTAGGACTGACGAGTTCAGTGGTTCTCGACCTAAAAGGTCAGAGTTTCATAAAGGAAGTCACACACCAAAAGCGAATGCATAACGATTTTACCCAATGTTGAAGTAGTCTTCAGGAGACCAGAACAGCAATACATAAATAAAGGGTAAACGGGAAAATAGGCTAATCAAAAGGAAAGATCCTGTCAGGCAATTCTGCATCACTGGATATACCTGATATAGATTAAGCGTTCTAAAAGAACCATAATTCACAACATCGAAACTAACACGTAACTTTTTCGTAATTATCTGCCAAGTGACGCAAGACATCTGAGTTTGAAACGTCAACATTGACTCGAGACTGATGACGGGTATATTTTCAATCAAGTCGCACCGTGGTTATGACAATAATATTTACGTTACAACAGTGCATTTCAAGACTACCAAACACATTTCTAATCAAATAGAGTGATAACGAGCATGTAACTAGAAATGTAATCATTAGTTATAAAATGTGCGAACAAATGATACCATTGTTGTGACCGTTACGATTTGAATACAAATATAAGCCTGCCGATGCATGGGTTCCCTAGCATAATCATGCTTAGTCATTTTCACTCGGTCTATTCCAGCTCGTTGAGAAAAGATTGTTCTTGTGTGACGTATATTTTCGTGTGAATGAAACATATTATGTATGTGAATGTGTGTGTCTTTGTACCGCCACAGGGACTCGAACCCTTGGATGTGCGAATGCTTACTGCAAGGACGTTACCATTGTACACTTGATCGTAGAAAAGGATCGTTCTGGAACTTGACCTGACCATCCCTCACCGACACTCGTTCCACACATTATATATATATATATATATATATATATATATATATATATATATATATATATATATATACATATATATAGCGGCATCCACTTAATTCCATTACGTGTGCTATGAAAATCGATGAGGTGAGTTGTGACTACTGGCAAGAGTCGTGTAAATATTATAGATCATACTCAGTGAGGTAGATCACTTAAAAATGTAGACGTGTGTGTGTTAACAATTGGGAGATTTGGATAGGTTATATATATATATATATATATATATATATATTATATATATGTATATATATATATATTATATATGTATATATATATATATATATATATATATATATATATATATACAGTATATACATACCTGTGTGTACGAATGGTGATTTTTTTTTTCACTAGAAATCGACTGAAACTGAATTTTTTTTCAGATGCGATAAAACACGCTCGTAAAACCATTGTTCTTCTCTATGGTCCACAAATCAGTGTCACGGTGCGCTTGCGTGAACTCTTTATTTGTACGTGTGTGTGTGTGCGTGCGTGCGTGTGTGGAGAGGGAGGGTTGGGGGATCCGGGAGATGTTTATAAGTTTCCTGTCAACACGGGTGGGTGGGAGGGTTGTGGGGGGTAGGAATAGGCAGGGATCCAATGTTTTGACATTTGCAGAGGTCGTGACTGGATAGATGTCGTGGACCCTTTCATTACTGCCCCACAAATTATTGTTTCTGTGTACACGGCTGGAGCCAGGAACATGAATAGCGCTTGCTATGTTTATGAAATAAAGGTACAATTCAACACATCTGCCTCAACATCCCCCCCCCCACACACACACATACCACACCAGATTTGCTTGACCGTTCAGGCAGCTACATATGATTGGCGGGCGGGCACCGGCTTGAACAGCGACTCGACCGTATGAGACCCAGTTTTCATCTAGGAAGGGAAATAGCCTGACGATTCCTACAACAATGTCCATAACGTAAGTCATTGTCCTGTGAGGCAACAATGTGGTTCTTACGTCGGCATCAGTATTTGTGTGCAGCGGTGGTAAAATCTGTTGGTAAGACTGGGTCTTTGCTCTGTTGACTTCGATAGACAATATTACTAAAGGCAGACATCCTCAGCCTAATCACCGATGAATGCGGAACTGTGGGCAAATGTGCCCTTCATCTTGGAACGTCAAGTTTCGAGATGGATGGCAGTCTCCCATTGTCGGATCTACATCGACTGACAGAAAGTAGCACATCATATTTTGATACAGGAACCGACCTGCCAGTGTGTGTGTGTGTGTATGTTGGTTCACTGATATTGATGATAAGTCATATCATATTCAAATCGGAATTCACGACTTACGAAGTCACAGACGCTTTAGACCGGAATATCTGCTGAGACCACTGGAGGAGCAAGTAAGGTCCATAACTTCAAGCCTCTTGTAACCCTTGCCTTGCTGTATGGATGCGAACCTTGGAGCATCGCCAGGGCCTTGAGGGCGCACTAAATTGGCATCGACACACAGTCTCCTCGTGAAGGACTGACTCCTGGAACGGTGGTGTCTCGTATGTCGAGTCCAACCTCGGAGAAGAATACCTGGCCGAGGCTTCAAGGCAGACCCACACGCTGTCGACCCCGTTCACAAGGTCACCACGGAAAGAACTCAGAATGGGTAACCAAGGGGTTGTCTAAAACGGAAACGATGTAATTTGGATCGGGTGTCTCCCTGGGAGCTCCCCCTCACACTGAAGAAGTGTTTCGTATGATATAACCAACGCTTTTGTCCATAGGAGAGACTAAAGGAGGATAGTAGAAAGGATAGACAATAGAATTTGAAAGTTACCAAATAATTTTTTTCCAGATTAGACCGCAGTCACGAAAGATGCTACGTGACTCTGGTCTGTAAGGGTGGCACCGAAGTCCATTGTCGTATTCTTAGAATACAGACTGCATGAAACTTGTGTAAATATTCCATACTTTAGGATTATTGTCTCAAGAGTCAATAATACTATAAGCTGTCATATGTGTGTATGTGTGTATAACGGAGATGGCAGTTGTCAATTAATAGAAAGTGTGCGTAAATATTCCTACAAGATGCATACTGAAATTTAATGTAATCGATTAGGTATATTTACAAACCTAAAGTTTTTCTTCGGTTTCCATTATTTTGAAACTTAGTAATTGTCAATTAAAAATGTAAGTTTTCATTAACGAGATATCAGGGGTGGGGGATATTTAGCTATGTAAGTTAAACAAAGTTAGACGCCGTTGAGAAGGGAGACAGCATTAGTGAAAGCGTTCTAGACATAGACATCATTATTATATTTTTCAATAATCCCCAGGCTATTCTTTTCATTTTTCGTGGCATTCTTGGTAGCGAAAGAGAGCAACATAATTCCTTAAAGAAAGAGAGAAAGAAAGAACGAAGGAAAGAAAAAAAACTATATACCCCCATTCCCGTGTTTATAAGAGTCATCATCCCGTCACCTGTCGCATGAAATCGGCCCCAACGAACACGTGAAGCATTTCTTACAAATATTTTCGTCCGACCATATTTCAGTTGTGGCTATCATATATGTTCGCAGTGAATGGGAACTGTGCATGGTTCTATTTAATTTCAGCATGCTGTCGCCTTTCCTCTTAAATGAATTTAATACACAAATAAATTCATTTCTTCACATTCTCACACGACGTCTTGCTAATAATCAGAAATTGAACGAGCAGCATATTTTCCACGTGTATAGTGTATTGGATTAAGCAACCTAATTTTCCTTGTTCTTGGTTTCCGTTCTCACTCCTTCACCCCGTGGGAATTAAAAGCAGAATGAAAAAATAACAGTAGATTCAGTATTGATATATGTATACACATACACACACATATGCCCAGATGCACATAAACTAATATTATAGTGTAGCGTACACTATTTTTGTATGAATATGTAAGCTGTGTATAAATATGGTATATACCCACATGTATGTATATTTCGAGTGCATTTGAGTGTACGTGTGTATGCGTTTATGTGTGAATGTATATCCTCATGATACATGTGGTTCAGTGAGGGCAATATTTGTATCATGTCTGAACATCAAAAGTATTGAATAGGTCTGGGAAATGTCATTTGTGATTCACCGAATGAAATGCTTTGGTTGGCGTGTTCCGTACAGTACAGGTGTACTAGTAATAATTAATACACTCTGTAAACAGAGTATTCAAAGACCATACCCATAAATAGTACAATTTTCTGGCTATCCTTGTACACAACACGCATGTCCCATTCATGCATTACATGAGCGATGTGTACAGTGCATATCGTTCAGTTATGGTTAGAAATTCTGTAGATGCTTTGCACGAGACCAACTTAAATATTGTCCCAGTACCCTCCACGAGCGCATATAAAAATATCTTGTATATGAACACTATATTTTCCAAGCGAAACGCCCACGTGATGTCCACACGTGTTGTGTGCAGTCCGCTTTGCACTTCATTTCATATAAACCACGTATATACTATAGATAACTGACACACACAGTTGTCTATTATGAAGGTCATACACCACAATAGTATTAAGCCTACTTTGAATGGGCCCTTCCGTACCGATTGGCAGTTGTACTTCCATAACTATTGCCGTCAGGCAGTCTTATATGGGCACATCTCCAGTTCTACATGCATCATCTAGAAGCAGTGTCATAAATCATCATGGCCTGTCTGGGGACACGCCGCCTTATGCATGATGCATATGAAGTATCTTTGATACGTTTGAATGGCTGTGGTTGTAAATAGTCTGATATCAATGTAATCAATTCCACTATACTGATTAGGTGCTAGCATATATAAGCACTGATCTACCGCATCTCAAATGTCCGCCGTTGTGGAGTGCGATTGGAACGTCATGAAAGTATTTTTGTGCTGACCGGTAATTGAACCCGGACCTTTCCAAGCCACGTTACCCGCTGCTCCACGCTGGTACTTTAGTACTTAAAACTCGCGTAGACTCTGTTTTAAGGATAAAATATTTATGTATTCATTACATTTACTACCGATCTGCATATGCATAGTAATACACTCCCTTTTTTCCGAGTGTCTCACGCTTACTCGCACGTGACTTCTGGCCTATCACATGACATTCTTAATGAGGCGAGGCTTGGCTTTGGTTGTTCTTCCTATGAAACCCCCATGCAATATACGAACAAACACCTCTGCATTTTGCACGTGATATTCCGTTTGTTCATGAATCAGAGCAACATGAAGTCAGTCCAGACTTAATTAAGCTGTCAACGGAGGTGTATTAATCGGACTGTAAGGTAATAGTGACCGTTGGCAGGGGATCTGGCGCGCAACGGACGGACGAGTCCATTCGAGGGATCCGGTGTAACGCAAGGACAAGGACGGCAAATTGGCTGTGTGCTCGCCATCCCTCTTTCAACTCCTCTTCCGCCCTCCCCCATCGTTTCTTGCGGAATTAGCCCGGCCACTGGTGTCTCTACTTCATTAGACACTGCCTGATTTATTTCTAGACTGTAACGTATGTCGAGGGTAAAGAAACGAATGACTTGGCTCCATTAAATGCAAGCTAGACGAAAACCCGACATGTCTTCCACAGTGTTGACGTCGTGGGCGCTTTCTCCAGAAATTTGATATAATTCGAGGCATCAGCTGAATATTTTCGCATAATTGTAGAAAGTTGCGAATTTATAGTGCAGTCTCGGGGTTTGGAATATCTGGCGCTCATGCATAAAGCACAGGTGTGGCTGTACTTCATATTGTATGTTGTACGTTGATGGCACTTTGGTATATTTTCTGCTAGAGTTTTTGGGTTCTGTTTACCCATTTATTTTGCAATATTAATAGTGAATTAGAATTGGCCCATCTAGGCGATTAATCTAGTATCTATATATATATATATATATATATATATATATATATATATGTATATATATATGTATATATATATATATATATATATATATATATATATAATGACGTTTGGATGAAATATAGACAATTCTCGCTTGATCACGCTGATTTCACGATGGGCTTTAGGGGAAGGAGGAACGTGTATGTTATTTGCCTATTTGTTACTTGTTTTCGTGAAATGCACGTGGAGGCATTGTATATGTATTGTATGGTTGGTACTATAGTGCAAGAGAAATATTAAGCCGTACACGAACAGCGTGCATATAAAATAATCTGGCCGCTGTTTTCAACATGCGATACATGTAAAAATAATGGCTGTATTCAAACTAGATATATAAACCACACGTTTAGGTGACTGCATGTGTTAAGGCATGTTTACTGGGTGTGGTATTATGTAGTATTGGTTCGTCGCACTCCACACAAATGACATCATGTTGTCCTATAAACTCCATTGTACTTGAGTTCATTGACAACGTATATATGACCTGTAGACTTGGCATTAACGAGTCTACAACAGCATGTATAACTCACGTAACGCGGCATGGAAAGCCACATCACCCATGGACTTGTCAATAACGACTTAACGACGTCTCTTAATGAATCGCGTAGCGTTTCCTTGCACACTCAGAAAACTTCTCCACTTCCTCACCATGACTACAAACTCTTCTCTGTGGAGATTCACCGTTTTTTATTAACTTGTGACCAAGGCCTAGGGAATGGGTTGGCTGTGGCATACGTAACAACATTAAACAACTTTATTCAGATGAGCATGGGACCTACTACCTGAAGAATGCCTCGAGAAATCGGTGTTATTTCTACGTAAGTACCAGTGTCATGTACCTTTCTGACACATGTGCTACACCTGGGACCATTGTGTCTTAAGCAAACATCGGTTAACAGATGAGGTTGTTTTTATGTTTTATGGTTGCTTTTGTATCGTAAATTTGCTGCTTGTCCGTTCAGGTTCGGTATATTTGCGCAGGCATGTACCTCTGGGTCAGATTACGCTCAGAACAGTTTGGTGGAGAGTACATAAATTAAATGCGTTTCCCACATACACTCCATGTGAACGTCAGGAATGTAACAGATGAACTACGTCTTTTATGAAAAGCAGCATCTCGGCATTTCTGCATCACAGACTGCATTACCATACTTCCATCACTTTTGTATTGCTTAGTCGGCTCTCTCCCCGCAGTATACATTCCCACACGAGCACCAGCCAAGTACTCATGTTTGGCGACCGAACGGCCTTTCGTGAATATTCCACGTACATTCAAGTCTGGCATAAAGATTACACACGCCTTGACATATTGCATGCATATGTTTCTCTCGCATTCTCATGCATAAACACATTGCCGCTAAATATATTTCACGTGGATGCGTCCGTGGGAATGAGTAATATCTATTGTAGTATTGAAAGCTTAATGCATTGGGATCAGTCTAAATATATTCTGTTTTCGTAACAATTATACTTGTGTGTATGTCGTACTCTAATTCCATACTAACGAGGCGTGTCACCTCGTCTACGCATACATGCTAAAAATTCTACTTTCAAAACATGCACACTTGGTACAAATGAAGCGCGTCAACCAATCCATACAACCCCGTGGAGAACATAATTCTTATGGCAAGCCTGGGCCGGGCTCGACAACCCGTGACGCCAAGACATTGCCCGAAGGGTGAGTGAAGACGACACCCGGCGCACCTGCCTGCCTTCCTCTCCTTAGCCCGGGAGGGAGGAAGGGAGAGAGCGAGCTACCGCTTTCGGCCTAACACATCACTGCGCACGCCGAATGCAAGAATTGTGATTTACTCAGGACCAACTGGGGGTCCCTTCCCGCTCTGCAGATGCTGCTGTCTCCGCCTTAGTATGGTTTTGCATATTTTTCACATCAATCAACGTTTCTTACAACTGCAGCATTCCTTATAAAAGTGCAAGATATATGCATTTCACGATTGCATCGAGCCGTGTGTTCAATATCAAATGGGTCTCCTGCACGCACGGGCACACACACACATACACACACACACACACACACACACACACACACACACACACACACACACACACACACACACACAGCATTACCCATAGATCGGTCATATATGAGCACGGAGTTCTCTTCCGGAAGGGTAAAAACTGTCGATCACGAGTTCAAAACGTGATCCAAGACAATGGTGAATCACACTCACGAACACACACACACACACACACATATATATATGTATATATATATATATATATACATATATATATATATATATATATACATATATATATATATATATATATATATATATATATATATATATATATATATATATATATATATGTGTGTGTGTGTGTGTGTGTATATACTCACAAGTATACACACACACGGACATGCAGTATGGGAGTGGATACATTCATACTCAAAACACATTAGACATTTATGTAGATGCACATTCCCCTGCTAATATATTTTCCAGTTTCTTAGCTCATACACTTGGTGAAAGTCACAGTTAAAATCATTGACAATCGGTAGAAGACCCTTATCAGAGAAGTGCCTGTTTGACGGTTCCTGTCAAATAACGCAGTCGCTTTCCAGACACTTCCGCGAAACCGCACTTGTGTACTCAGACGATTTTTGCCACACAGGTCACGTAAACATGCGCGCACTTGGCGGGCAGGCGGGTGGAGGAAGGGGAGGAAGGACATGGCGGGAAAAGTGGATAGGCTGGCTCGACTGCCATTTCAAGTAGGTCGGAAGCTGGGGACTTCTGTGTGTGTGTGTGTGTGCGCGCGCGTGTGTATATATGTGTTTATGTATATATATACGTATACATATAGTATATATTATATATATATGTATATATATATGTATATATATGTATATATATATATATATATATATATATATATATATATACAATTTTATGCATACACATGCGTTCCTGTTGAATTTCACATACTCATATATATGTTCAGTCCATGGAGTCAAACGCTCATTTCTATGTTGCTCTCTTTTCTAAGAGTAACGATGCATTGGTTTTCGTTCTACTCGATTTATATTTCACTCGATTACGAAACAGTTCTTGGAGCGGCTTCTCTTTCCAGTTGCCACCGTCAGTAGCACGGTTACATGCGACTGGAAATATAGACATGGCATTCCTCTCAGAATCGGAAGACATCGGAACATCCGTTGGCACAGTCAAGACAAAAAAAAAAAAAACACTATCGGAAACGTAAGAGTGGCCGATCGCAGTGGAACCATACTGTAGGCCTACTGGCTTGGCATCTCGGGAGTTTGATTAGTTATTACAGAGCCCTTGCTCACACTGACGGACTGACTGACCAGCGGACAGGAAAGGACACTAGCTAGGTATCACTGGCACGTACCATGGTTGCGGTTGGCGGGACGGAAGGACGCACACTGCTGCAGGGCCAACGGGCGCCGTTTTATAGTTCCCTGCGCGGTGTCACACAGGAGGCTGGCGCCTACGCTCCCTCCTCCCTGCTCGCCTGCCTGTCTCCCTCCTACCCTGCCCTGCCACGCCCCTCCCTCTGTACCGCCCCCACCCCCCACAACCCCCACCCCTTCATTGCTCAACTCTCATCCTGCCCCCCTCCACTTCCACCCCCACTACCTAACGCTCGTCCCCACGTGCGCACGGGGTCGCCCGCCTGCTCTTGCTCTCTCGTTCGCTCGACGCCCCCCCCCCCTCTCCTCTCCCATCCCAGTTTTCCCGCCCTGCCCCCCCCCCCCACCTTCCAACCTTGTCATGTCGTCGGATCCCGTGCAGCTTTTGGCGGTAGAACACATATGCACCCGCCTGCTTCCCTGCTTGCCTACTTGCATACTTGCCTTTCGCTTCAGCCTGCTACCAAGACCAGCGCCTTCCACTTGATACCATGACCCAGATCAACTTCATGGTGACCCAGTTCCAGTTGCCAAGCCGGAGTCCCAGTTGCCTCTGGGCAGTAGCTCTACTTGGTACCAGCCAGGATCGAAGTGGCTTGCTCCTCGCTCCTCTTCTCTGCCACGTGAACAGAACTTGGTATTAGTTCACAACTGACACCACAGTCGGAAGAAAGAGTTGAATAAGCGAGTCTATATATTTCGATTGCTAACTGCAATCCTCTTCACTAGTACTGGAGTGGGATCAGACCCACATGCAGTCACAATCCTTGTTCCCACTGAGACCGCACTACTCAAAGACACACCGGGATAGGCCAGGTAAACACGACAGATGACATTTGTCTATTGCCCGGGTGCCTCACACAATCACACGCATGTAGATGGGGAACTTCAACCAGGAGCCGGGAAAGGTTTCCTCCTTGAGGCTGTCACTACAGTCCAGTGACACTGAGAGCCAACGACAACAATAACAGCCACGCTCTTCTTGCAGAATGAATTTGTATGGTGTCACTAGGCTTTACCATCCATGTCCAGAACATGATCTGTTTACACGCTGGGCTTAGTCGTTCTCCCCCAGTTTGGTTGAGGCATAGTTTCTGTAGGCCAAAGAAAGACAAATGGTTGAGAGAGGCGTAGAGAGTCCAGGATGGCGCAGAAGTATTGTATTCTTGTACAGTTCGATGAAATGGGTGGGAGTGGTTTCTATGCCTTTTTCTTTTTGGCTACCCACCGTGTAAGGGGAAAAAAGCCTTTGGTATATGTATGTAATTCGACTGAATCTCCAATCCTTCTCTTCTTAGTTCCTCTATCGATGGCCTTTACGATTCGGCACTGCCGAAAACCTTCCACATTGTTCTAGCATCCTTATGTCAAGACCACGTTTTCCATGATGACGCTGTCGAGAAGACCTTACCTCCGAGGAAAACGCGTTTTCTTCCTGTTGGAAATTCACTCCGCCACGAGTTCTGGAGTCGGGCAACTGAAACTGAACCGTAACATATAAGAATAGTGCTTTGGTGATGCTTGATAGCACATTTTTCGGGTACAAAATAACTTTTATTGTAAGAGAAGTGCTGCCTGTGTATACAGACCGAAACGAATTTTTCCAGTAACGAGGTACGTGTTTGCATAGCCCTGATGCTCTGCGGTGGGTCAGGACTCTCTGTCCGGAGCCCCGGTACAACAACCTTCGTCGGTTGTCGTCACGATCGACCCCGATTCTAGTTCCGAGTCTTGGGCATTGAACTCCACGAGGCTCAGAATTCGGATCCCGGCGAGCAGGGAGGGCAGTTAATCTTGTCATTGCTAACGTCACCAGGACCGCCACAATTTTTGTTTGACATCCGTCTGCACCTTTTCCATCGATATATTTGTGTTTGACACACACACACACACACACACACACACACACACACACACACACACACACACACACACACACACACACACACACACACACACACACACACACATATATATATATATATATATATATATATATATATATATATATATATATATATATATTGAAGGAGGGAAGAGGAAGACACGGGTCTAGGGCCGAGTTTATTCCTGACCGGTTTCGCGAAACTGATCAGGAATAAACTCGGCCCTAGACCCGTGTCTTACTCTTCCACCTTCCTCAAACCTGTCACAATATGTGTCTACATATATGTATATGTATATATATATATATATATATATATATATGTGTGTGTGTGTGTGTGTGTGTGTGTGTGTGTGTGTGTATAATATTATATATGTATATGTATATATAAAAAAATATATATATCTATATATATTTATATATATATGTTGATCCACCTTCATCAACTTGTATAATATACCAACATATATATATATATATATGCTCATGAAACAAGGATGCTGCCATTTAGACTCTCCTACGCTTTCATTTTCCATTTCCCTTTCCCTCTCCCATGCCACGTTTTTGTCTTCAACACTGTTTTGTAGTGTACTCTCATGACATTATGTATTGAACTTCGAATTGGTTTCGTAATTTCATGTCAAAACCTGTTATGGTGATAGATATCGTTGTCACAACCTTCATTATCGTCATCCTCCTCCTCATCGTCATCGTCCGTATACAGCCTCAGGGTGATTCCGAGGATAATTAGATTTGACAACCAGTAGGTAGTCTACCTTTGATTGCAGTCATGGTTTTGTCATGTTCGCGCGGCACTTTGTATTATTTCACTCTTCTCAGAGTTGCTTTTTGGAAAAAAAAAGTCTTCACGTCTTGCTCGATTTTCGTTTCACTTTTCTTCCACGAGATGACAATAATTTCACATTATCTTCCGAACTCCGATCCAGGATGCCTTCTACTCATCTCTCCCTTCTTCAGGTCCAAATGTTGTCTTCATCCACTTCACTCATCCATCTTTTATCCCGTCCGTACCGTGTGGAATTTTTCTCCAATGTCACACCCACCCCCCATCCCCTAATCCACCCCCAACCCCCTAACCCCATCCCACCCCCAACCCCCATCCAACCGAATCCCCTAATCCAACCCCCAGCCCCATCCCCTCATCCAACCCCCCAACCCCATTCCCCCATCCAATCCCCCCCACTCCCATCCTCCACCCCATCAGTACCAGTGGTAGTAATCCGTTTAACTCAACATCCCTTCTTCGGGGGGATTTCACTAATCCTTGTGTTCTGGCTGTCACAAGACGGCATTCTTATTCATTCCCGTGGATGCTGATGCCGCCAAGAGGGATGTTGACTGCCATAAGAATGAAAGAGACTGCAAGAGACCATAAGGCCTACACTAGACAGTTCCATGTCCATTACCACCTGCCATCCCCATCCATAAATTTATATTACCTTCGTTTTATAGTTGCAGTGTTCATTACATGAATACTAAGTCTATTCCATTCGTTAACCACTATGTAGGTAAACCAGTTTATGCCTATTTCTTTCTTAAACCTAAATTTATCCAGTTTAAATCCATTACTGCGAGTCCTGCCTTGCAGTCTCAATATGATGATCTTGTCTGCATTATCCTTGTTCAAGCCCTTGACCCATTTGAATGCCTCTATTAGATCACCCCGCATTCTACACTTTTCCAGAGAGAGAGAGAGAGAGGTTCTCATTGGTGAGGTGCCGTGAGAGTTGGGGTCCTTCCTTCCGTTTGTTCCAACTCCCGCTGAGCTGTTTTGCTTGTCTTCGTGGCACTTCTTCAGTAAGGAAAGGACCAAAAAACACATATGAATTACAGTGAAAGAGTATGTCGACTGAAGACCTTTTGGCTCATAAAGAGGTCTGATAAAAAAAAAGTAAATTCATAAATAAATAAATGATAGATTAAAGATATGGTAGTTCCTTTGTCATAAGTGCCATGCATACCATCCTCCGCTTTCAAATCGTCTTTATCCACCCCTCTTCACCGTACGTCATAGCGGCGCCAGGTCCTTCGGCGCCAGGTCCTTCACCGATCTTTGCATTCCCCGAGGCTACTTCTCCATGTTTACTCTCTCATGCCCTGTGGTGTACAAGAACTACAGCAATACCTATTCCGCTGACGATGCATCATCAATACATTTTCGTTGTAAAAAAGAAGTCTCACGGCAGGGCGATTGATGTGTACAGGAAGATGTTAAGAAACAGCACAGGACACACTTGCAAAGGTGCAGTGGCTCGGAACCATGTGACCTCCAAGGTTTCAGAAATCAATGAAATTCGGCCGGAGAGAGGGGGGGGGGAGTTTTAGTCGCTTCACTCACACACCTGTTCCCACTCCCCATGGTTCCTCTGAACAGGATCCCATGATGCCTCCCTTCCCATCCCAAACAGCACTCGACTTGCCCCATCCATTAGTTCTGCTGGCGTCGCCTTCCTTCGTCTCTTTCTTCCCTAGTGGAGGTAAATTCCCCGAGTGGTATCAACACAAGCGTGCCACAAACCCCGCTACAACTGAAAGTGACGCTCACGAATTATATGGCGTCTCTATCGCGATACTTTGCTGCAGACTGGGAAGGTCTTATAGACGGTTTGGAGCCTACGCCAGGAGGCGCTGAGCAGGGTCTGTTGGGGCAGGACCAGACAGACATTGAAAAAAGTGCAGGATTCAAACCCGCAGATGCGAGGCCATTGCACTTCCCACCAGCGCACGGGGAATTAAGTACAGAATTAGAATATTTGAAAAGTAATCCAGTTTCTTGCCACGAGCTTTGGAATTCGGCTGTGTTCAACAGTCTCTTGAGTTCACGGCCATTTGCTCCCCCTCCTCCTCACCCCCACCACCTATCTCGCCTCGCCCAGGGCGAGAATCCATTTACCATATACTTCAAGCACCTTTCACCAGTCCCCCTAGCACACACGACCCTTCTCCCCTTCTTCCTTTCCTCTTCACCCTCTTTGGCAGTATCAGTTCACTTCCACAGATATTCCCTTCGTCGAGAAACCAGCTACATTCCCTTCCGTTTACTCATTTGTTCATTTGTTCTGTTATTTGTTCATCATTCAGTGTCGTGTTCTTCTTGGTAGTCTTCACTCCCTTCGATTGACCACTTCATTCTCTCGGAGATTCTCGCCTGACTTCCGTCAAACTCGGTGACGCGCCTTGTTGTATGAGGGACTGCATAACTGCACCGACGCTCGTGTACGCACGCACACACACAAACACACACACACACACATACACACACGACTCGGTGGCATAGTTGGTAGAGCGCTGAACTGGGAAGCAGAAGTGCTCCCAGTACCCAGTTCGAATCCTGCCCAGGGCTGAAATTATTTCGGTATCGCTGTGCCTCGGGTCGTTACTCTGACTCTCGTGGGCGGGGAGTTGGGGGTGTGTGTGTGTGCAAAGTCATAGCATTACCAATAGATCGGACCTACGAGCTCTGAGCTCTCTTCCAGGAGGGAAATAGCTGTCGATCACGAGTCCAACACGTGATCCAAAGACCAAGTGAATACACACACACGCACGAATACACAGACACGCGTGCTCGAGCGCTTTTTTATTTATTTTTTCTTCTGTTCTTTTCTTTGTTTAAGAGCGACCAACATCCTCTCCACTCCGGATATGCATGCGTAAACCCAACTGCCATTGAAGGAGTTTAAAAATTAATAATTATTATTATTATTATTATTATTATTATTATTGTTGTTGTTACATAATAATATTATTATTATGATTATTATTATTGTTATTATCATTATTGTTATTGTTGTCGTTGTCATTGTCATTGTTATTGTACTAAAAGGAATAGTTGGAGTGGGAAGCACGCCAAGACAATTTGGAAGAAAAATAGAGAAGAAACATAGAGGGGACAGAAGGAGGGTTTGAAATAAAGAATATAAAAGACAGTATGGTAAAAAGTCTGACACATTCCTGTAGAATTAATCTGGGTAAACAAACGAGCGCGCGCGCGCACACACACACACACACACACACACACACACACACACACACACACACATTAATCAAGACAACGCAACCTCACTCACCCACCCAAGTGCATGGCTCCTGCAATGTTAAAACTGTTGTTCAGGACTTAATAGGTTATCATCTGTTTCCCTGGGCTTACTTCAGACTTGATAGTCACCAACCACATCTTGTAGTCTCCATACACCGGACGGCTGTCATAACTGAACGAGTGCTACTTCAGTTCCTGCCAGGTTGGTCTAAGTAGAATAAATCGCCACATTTTCCTGACTTCTTTTTATCTCTCCATGACTGTAGTTTGTTTTTGACCATTCCTCCCCCACCCCCTCTCTCTCTCGTTCTTAGTGTATCTATGGCAAGATATTAAGGGTCGAACTTGTCCTTCCTCGAAAAAGAGAAAGAAAGAATAAAGTGTAAATGTGAGGAGGTTCCGTTTCCCCTGAGGTGCTTGAGCTCTCTCCCACGTCGCCGTCGTTCTGCTACTGGACACATTTCGATGACAACGGTGGCGGTGTTGTCGTTGTTATCATTTTGATTGTTGTTGTAGTTGTTGATATATTTGCTGTTATTATTATCTATTAGTGTAACTTATTATTTTTCATTACTATTATCATTATTGATAATATTATTAATAATATTATTATTATTATCAATTACCATCATTATTATTATTGTTGTTGTTGTTAATATCATTATCATTATTGTTATCATTATTATGATTATTATCATCATCGTTACTATTATCATCATTAATACTATTATTATTATTTTATTCATTTTAATAATTATTAATATTATGTAATTGGCGACCTTTCGTTGGAAGCGGGGGGAAGTGGTGTAGGCGCGTCTTGTAACCTCGACTATTTTCGTCTCGACTTCTTCACTCCTCCCGAGCGAGTCGAGGAATTCCTAAAGGCCATCTATCGGAGAGTAAACAAAACAAAACGTATCGGAAGTGAAATAAATAAAACAAATCTAACTAATTCCATCCCTACGGGGTGGTGGTAGTCACGAACAAATATTTGGACTTATCCGGAGTTTTTCATGATGCATAATTTAAATTCTTTGGGTGTCTTTTTTATCCAAGAAAATTACCTAATTGAACTGTAGTTTGGGTCAAACATTTTGCTCGTGATTGTAATTCGGTCTTTTATTTTGGCTACCGGGTTCCACTTTATTATCTCAATCCAATTTCTTTTCTTTTTCCATTTCCCACTTCTTCGTATGTATATATATATATATATATATATATATATATATATATATATATATATATATATATATATACATACATATATATTCTCCCGCCTCCTTTTTCTTGTTGTTCCACTTCGCTTTCCTCTCCTTATTCTTCATCTTCTCATTTCTCTCTTATTTTTCTTCTTCTTCCTCCTCCTTATCCTTCCGTTCGTCTAATTCTTCTTCCATGTTTCCTTCCTCTCTTTTTTCTTCCTCTTCATTTCTCCTCTCATTTTTCTTCCTACTCTTCTCCTTATCCTTCTCGTCTTCTCTTTCTTCTCTCTCTTTTCTTCCCTCTTTTCTTTTCTTCTCCTCCACTGTTTATTCTTCTTATTCATATTTCTCCTCTTATTTTCTTCTCCCTCTTCCTCCTCCTCTTCTGCTTCTTATTTCTCCTCTTAAAATTTCTTCTCCCTCTTCTCCTTCCTCCTCCTCTGCTTCTTCTGCTTCTCATTTCTTCTCTTATTTTTCTTTCCCATCTTCTTCCTCCTCCTCCTCCTCCTCCTCTTCCGCTTCTCTTCCAGTCCAGGGCAGGGTCCAATGCTCCCCCTTTAAAAAAAAAAAAAAAAAAAAAAAAAAAAATCGGTCAAAAGCTTTAGAATAGGATTTTTTTATTGACAACTTATATATTATAATTATTATTACTTATCTGTTTATTTATTATTATTTAGTGTTTGTTTATTATTTATTTGTTTCTTTGTTATCACTATTTATTTATTTTTCCGCATCTGGCCTAGTTATCGACCAAAAGGTCTCCTGATGGCATGTTTCTTTATAATCCTTTGTAATCCGTTTGCCCTGGAATAACCATCCTCCTCACTTCTGGGGAGGAGGGCGAAACCCCCCACCCCCCCACCCCACCCCTTTTTTATTTGGGGAAGGGGTTGTCAATTTGTGATACATGTTTCATGTGCTTATTTTATTCATAAATAATCGGCTCGGGAACCGTTATTTGATATATATATATATATATATATATATATATATATATATATATGTATATTTATATGTATATATGTATGTATATATATATGTATATATATATATATATATATATATATATATATATATATATATATACAACACACTTTAATTCTAAGCCATCAACATCGAGAGACTCGAGGAGGCCAACATGCAGAAATTGAAACGTGGTACAGCCAAGGACTCGAACCTGCGCTAGCCCGTGACATGTGTTATCTCTCTTGATGGCGCAGTCGGTTAAGTCCCTAATACTTGTCATGTGCTAGCGCAGGTTCGAGTCCTTGGCTGTGCCACGTTTCAATTTCTGCATCTTTGCCTCCTCGAGTCTCTCGATGTTGATGGCTTAGAATTAAAGTGTATTGTGGTTGATAAAAATGTATATACGTATGTTCACTGGGACCCATTCAGTGTTGTACACACACACACACACACACACACACACACACACACACACACACACACATATATATATATATATATATATATATATATATATATATATTATACGAATGTTACTTGGTTAAGCATTCAGAACACGTTTCTCGAGAAGAAGGGGAGGGAGGAGGGTGGTCACGACCCCACCCCCTCTCATTTCCCCGTCAGATTAAAGCTGTTCTGTGAACGTGCCCAATAGGTCTTGCTTTGATTACAAAAAATACTCACTAGTTAATTATTTTGGGAGGCTTATAATCTCGTACAGAGTTGGACAGTTACGAGATCGAACTGTTTCTTCTGTGATTTGATCTTCGCCTTGGGATTTGGTTGTGTTAGTTCTTGTTTTGTGTACAAGCTAGGCTCGTAAAAAGTATTGTGTACTTATTGTACGTTGGACAATAGTCTGCTGTAGACTTCAATAAAGCTTGTATGCAAAATAGTCATATCCCATATATATATGTATATATATATATATATATATATATATATATACATATATATATATATATATATATATATATATATATATATATATATATGTGCACCGAATGGTCCCCAGTGAACAGATTCGCATCTTTTCAACCACATTAATTCAGAGTCGAAACTGACGAGCTCGATGGAATCGTACATACTGATACGTGGTGAAGCTGAGGACTCGAACCCAGCTCAGACGTAACAATTGACAGTGACTTAGCCCAGTGCGCTATCAAGAAAGCTCTTATGATAGTGCAGTGGGCTAAGTCACCGTCACTTGTTACGTCTTAGCTGGGTTCGAGTCCTTAGCCTCATCACGTATCAGTTTCCGTATATATGCTTCCGTCAAGCTCCTCGTCCGTCTCGACTGTGATGGCATGCATATATATATATATATATATATATATATATATATATATATATATATATATGTGTGTGTGTGTGTGTGTGTGTGTGTGTGTGTGTGTGTGTGTGTGTGTGTGTGTATTTGTTGTCGGATCAGCCCCAAAACGTGGGGTATAATTTGTAGACAAAGAAATGCAGATGAAGAATATAATGCCAGTGTGTACCTATGGAAAGGTCACTTTTCATCATCAGCATCATAACCATCCCTCACAGAACAGATTCTTCATTTTCCACTACCACCTCTCATTCCATCCTTTTTCTCGTCTTCCTTCTTATTTCTTATGCACATAGACCCAACGCTTCTGTGGAATTCCAATTTTAGCTGTTTAATGTCTTTCTGCTGGCGACAGGCAGGGAGTATTGAGACGGTGGGGGGGAGGCGAGGCGTGGAGGTGGGGGATGTACTAGCGTGTGGGATAATGAGTTACAATGGCCAACTGAGAGATCATCAGCTATGTGCATCGTTTTCCCACGAACAGGAAGCAGTATCTTATTTTACTCATTGCGCATGCGCGCATTCCCCCCCTCACCCCGCCCTGCTTATAGATGTTTTCGTTCTATATTTGAGGGTAAGCCTTCAGCTGAATAAAGACGCCTGGCAGCTAGCCGGGAAGATGAGATGCTCATAGGACATCATTGTGGAAATGGTATCAAAATCACAAGCCGAAGAGAATCATCTGGTGTCTTACATAGTGTGGTTTTTCGTATCGATAGAATTAATTGCAACCAGTGACACATTCCTCGAACTGTTTCCAGTTCCTAGACTCATGTGAAACAGTAGAAATTACCTGTAGAAGATAGCCGTCGTTTATAGGTTCGATTCCAACGTGCATGAGATTTTTTCAACTGATCTTATCTATGTCCTCCACCCCCTCCCTCACTTTCTCGCTTCACTCCTCACGGGTACATCATGCCTTCTCATTGGGTAGATTCTCGTACTAATTGTTTAATAATTTTCTTTTATTTTCTATTTCATTTATTTTTTGTGTGAAATGGCAATTCAGTATCCCTTTACT